>NC_091331.1:9991543-10111413 GCF_038502225.1 Cherax quadricarinatus | reverse complement strand
CAAGTACAAAAGTACACAGCGTGAAATATGGTTTCCGGACATCCACACGCTTTGCACTCCCCACCCTCCCTTAATCTCCTATTAAATAACACAACCCCAGACGGCAAAATCCCATGTAAAAACCTAAACATAACCTCCCTGACACTTGGTTTTACACGTAGTTGTTGAAGACATTTCCATACAGAACCCCATGCATACATAGGGTATGCCCCCTCAACTGCCGCCACCACAGACCCACCCCCCACCCTCTCAAGAACCTTCAATTTAAGCTGTTTCGGATCCCTTACCTTCAGTAAAACTCGCAACATAGCCTCCCCAAACATTAAATCCCTACCCCTCCACCACCGTTGCATATCCATGCGCAGTCTTTCAAGGCTTTCCCCCCTCACCCCCTCCCTCACAAACCCCCTTTTCAGAAACACACTCAACATACGTTTCTCAAGAGGTATAAGCCCCAGCCCCCCCTGGCTAACGGGAAGCGACACCACCCCTCTACTTAGCCAGTCACAACCCGATCCCCATATAAATCTGAATACTCGCAGTTGCAACCGTTGCACCTCACACCGTCGTAACGGATATATTGCCACCACGTGCCATAACTTGCTATACAACAGGACATTCGTGACTATAACCCTTTGATGCAACGTTAATTGCTCTGCCCTCAAGCCTCCCAATCTTTTCAAAACTCCATCCACGGTGCGCCTCGAATTTGCCTCTTGTGCATCCCTATCATTCCGCATGTACACTATCCCACATATCAACAGCTGATCTACCACACGCCATCCACCCTCAACAGTCTCACCATTATGTACACTATCCCCTAGATCCAAATACTTGGACTTTACTACATTAATTTTCATCCCCGTAGCCTCACCAAAAACGTCTATCACCCTTCCTACCTTATGTAAATCCCTCACATCCCTCACCAAGACAGTCGTATCATCCACGTAACCCACTATACCCGCTTCCCCTTCTCATGCAAAACCAACCCTCGCTCTCGCCATACTCCACCTAACTGCCCTATAAAAGGGTTCCTGAAGACATGCAAACAAAATTTGCGACAGAGGACATCCCTGTCGCAAACCCCTTCCCATCTGTATGCTATCACCTAGTCGTCCATTAACCTGAATTCTCATAACTGCACCCAGATACAAAGTTTTTGCCCAAGAAACTATTTCCCTCCCGAAACCCAACCAACGCATAAAACTCCATAATGCATCCCTTTCTACGCTATCATAAGCAGCTCTCCAATCCAGAGCCAAAACACCCCCTCCCCCCTCCCCCCTATGCTCTATAAAACTCCTAATAACTCCATGCCCTTCATACATTGATCTACCCGGTATGCCATATTGTCCTCTATCAATTACTTTACCTAAAACCTGTTTGATTCTGTTCCCTAATACCCTTGCAAATAACTTATAATCACCGCACATAAGCGATATTGCACGGTAATCTTCTACCGTGGTCTGTCCACCCTTCGGCACTAATACAACAACAGCAGTCCTTTGCTGCTCACCCATTGCCCCATCTTCCTTCATTACATTGAACAATCTGACTAAAAATCTCCTCAATACTTCCCAATTCTTAACATAAAAATCATTAGGCAACCCGTCTACACCCGGTGCCTTACCTAAACTTGCACCTGCTATAGCTTGCCAAATTTCCCCTTCCGTAATCTGTCCTTCCAAAGTCTCCCTATCTCTACCATCAAGCTCGCATTGCACATAACCACCCATTTCCCTTAAAGCATCATCTCGTATACCCACATGTTGTGCATATGACCTAAACCATACATCAAGATATCCACTCATACCTTCAGTCGACATCAATACCTGCCCTTCCCTATACCCTCCCATCCCCACATGAACAGTTAATCCCATCATCTCCGTCGCCGCTCTCCTCTTACGCTGTCCTCTCAATACACACGCCGATGGCCTATCACCCCATAACACCTCCTCCAACCCCGCCAAAACGCGTGCACCATCAAATCTTTCATTTTGCAAATCCCTAATGCTCTCCTTTAATCCCTCAATATCTCCCACCGGGTAACTAACCCTCCCTCGTTCGTAGCAAGCCCTCAACTGCCCCTCAAGATAAGATTGAAACCCATACTTTAACCTATTATATTCCCTCCCATTACGTACATAAAAATCCTTAATACCTGATTTCGCCACCGAGTCCCACCATCTAACCAGATCACCATTCCCAGGCGCTTCTGCCTCCAACCCCTCCCAAAACTGTTTAAATGACTGTCTATATTCTTCTTCATGCAGCAACTTTACATTTAACTTCCAATACCCCCTACCCCTTCGTGGCAACCCCTCCCAACCCAAATCCACCATAACACCCCTATGATCAGAAAATACCACATCCAACACCCTCACCCTATGTATTACTACCCTTCTGGGGACGTACAAACGATCGAGCCTAGCAGCATACCCACGCCTAATAAATGTATGCTCTACCTCCCCCCCCCCACAGATATCGATTAAACCCACCCCTGATAACAATTCTCCCAATGTTCCCATACAATGCCCCGCCCCCCTCGGTTCCACATCCTTACGCCTTATCACACAGTTCCAATCACCTCCTATCACGGCTACCCCTGGCAATCCACGCAAGTAGTAAACCAACACGTCCCTCACAAATTTATTCTTAACGCGTACGTCTCCCTCTGCCGGTGCATACACACACACCAACGTCATCTGTACCTGACCCCATAATCCATCCACACGTATCACCCTCCCCTCCCCCCCTTCACAATGCCTGACAACCAACGGGCTAGTTTCCTTTACCAATATAGCCACACCGCCTTTCAATCTGACCGCATGTTCAACATACACCTTATATCCCTCCACCTTCAACTCATAACCATGTCTATAATTATGCTCCTGCAAGAACACCACGTCAACACCATGACGCTCCAAAAACTCCCTAAACCACTCACACTTTCTCTGCGACCTCAAACCATTGATGTTCAATGTCAAGCACTTAAAACCGACAAAGGTGGTTTCCCTCTTGACACAACCTTTTTGTCACCTGATCGCCTCATTGCACTCTTATCCCTCCCCCCCCCCTTTTTGTGCACTCTTACTCGATCCCTGTCCCTGAGTGTCTTTTGAACCCCTCTGCGTGACATCCGCCCATGTTTTCTTCCCTGAACGTTGTGCGGGCGTAAGCACTTCATCTGAATCATAAAGCACTGCTGCGCGCTTTCGCGTCGTACCGTCGACCTGCATCTCGTCATCAAGCTCATCACCACGATGAACCTCAACCTCCACCGTATTCACCGACAAGACAGCCTTGTCACACACCTTAGGACGAACTACCTTCGCCCCTCCGTCCTCCATAATAGTCCCAAGATCCAGGATCGTGCCTTCTTCCTGATACGGCCCCGTGCCCGAAATATCCACAAGCGTCGTCAATGCTTCCTCCTTGCTATCATTCACTTCTGCGATGATCTCCTCCAATGCCTGAACCACGTCCAAGGAAGGGGAGTCCCCCCCACTCGTAGCACCTGCCATCTTCTCTGCCTTCTCAACCTCCTCACTCCATGACGCACTCTGCGGAGTCAGTGTCGAAAAAGGCTGTTCTTGCTCCACTCTCCTCACCTCTACGTTTCTTCGTTGTTGCAGGTCGTTGTCTCCACGTCCTCTACCACATTGCGCTGCCAGGTGTTCATACGACCCACACAAACGACAAGTGCGTCGTTGCCCTGCGTATGTCACAAATACCTGAGTTCTGAATTCTTCCATCACCACATACGACGGTATAGGATGTCGTATCGTCATCTTTGCAGAGTACGTACCCTCAGGTATTCCCATATACGTACCAGCTGACCATCTTCCGGCAGTAACCGTGTGTACCGTCCCATATTTACTCATGGCAAACCTTATGTCAGATGCATCCGCCTCAAATGGCACATTCCTGATCTTCACCCAAGTGAAGTAACTTGATACATCATGCATCCTCACCGTGACAGCATGATTCACAGGTATGGCCACTTCCTGAAACTTGTTAACCACTGTCTCATACATACTCGTCGAATTGAATTTAAGAAATATCCTCTTCGTGCCATTCAAGGCAAGTCCACAAATCTCTTCAGTAGCTACGCCGTAGGTGTCTCTAATTATTGCTGGTAGAAGTAGCTCCATAGACGGCCCAGTGATAGCTCCACTGGTTAATTCAATACAGACTGTATTGACTCTCCGGCGACAAGCCTGCGCCATGTTGTGAAAATATTACTGCACCCAGTCAACACCAGGGGGTAGCAGCAGCACACGTCCTCTCTACTCAAGGGCTGAGAGACGAATGGATGCGACACGATTAGATCGTATTTATGCTTCTCCGGGGATATCGGTTGCTAAAACAAGTTATGGATGTGTTTTCAGATTATAGAGGGGTGGTGGTGGTGGATGTGAGGTGGGGTGGTTTACCAAGGCGTTATCCGAGTTATTGGAAATGTAATGTGAGGTTGTTAAAGGGGTCGGTGGAAGGTGATAGTTTTGTTGAGTGGTGGACGAATGAGTGGTCTCCTGGGAGGAAGAGGGGGGGGGTGATATTCTCCGATGGTGGGAAGAGTATGGTTTTTTTTTAGATTTTACCACCGAAGTGGCTAGTTTATTGTGCACCCCATATCCACCCTGTGGACGGTAGCGCAAGAGCATATGGATACACAAAAGGCCTAGGAACTAGGCCCCAAAGGGCTAACAGGAGTATGTATGGATTTATATCTACATATCTATAGCTCACTTATCTGTTACAAGCAAATTTAGGAAATTTGCGTAGTATGTCTTGGATCTTATTTTCTTTAATAAGATATCTTGACATGTCACATAGGTTATTAGACTGTCTATCTCTGTATTCCTCAATAAGTGGACAATTAAGCACATATTGTTCAAGACAGTGACCATATCCCTGATCACATAATTTGTATTTAGTTTGATCATCTGTGTCTCCCCCAAACTGCCAGAAGTACTTGTAACCAAGCCTAAGCCTGGCCACTACAACATCAGTTTGTTCACATTGTAAGTTGCTCCATAGACATACTTATCTATCTTCATGTTATCATAGTGGGTTATAGATCTACTCAGGCTTCTAACTGCATTCCTATAACAATCATTTTCATTATTTCTCTTCTAATATTATTCCTAACGCTAGACACAGATACTCTTCTTGGCTAACATATCAGCTTTATTATGACGGAATAATCCAATGTGTGATGGGATCCATAGCAATTGTACATTAATTCCTTTGTCCCTGATTTTTGAGTATCTCTACCTGGCTTCTCCAATGAGCATGTTGTTGGAGTCATTATACGAGTTAAAAGCATTCAGTAATGACATAGAATCAGTAAATCCAGTGTCATAAGTTAGCTTTAGCGCCATTAGGATTGCAAACAATTCAGTTTGCAATGTAGACGCCCAGTTGTTAATTCTTATGCCTAGTTCAACAAGTTTATTATCGTTCTTAACTAGGGAGGTGGCAACAAGAGCAGATGCAGCCCTGCCAGAAGACTCCTGTTTAAATCCATCAGTGTATATAACTTGTGATAACTTATTACTACCAGCTAGGCGAGAAATTTCTTATTGAGCAGTTGCTTTAACAAGTGATTTAAGGATGGGATTACTAGCAATGAGCTTCTTGGGAGGGACTTGCAGGTATGTGATATTAAATGAACACATCTTCCATGGAGGAGTGAAATACTCTTGTTGTCTACAGTGATACAGTTCATGCAGGTTATAAAACTTAATGCAATTGCACGTTTTCACATTCCATTTAGAGCTGTGTGTATTTCGAGACAGTAAGATTCATTGTTGACAGTGTCTGGTTCATTTCTTAACATCCTAATACCGAGTACAGTGTTAATCTCAACAATCCTATCACTGATACTAGAAATACCAAGTTCCTTCCTCATATTAAGAACCTTTGTAGATTTGAGACAGCCAAGAATAATTCTGAGAGCTTCATTTTGCATTAGCTCCAAGGGTCGGAGAGATCTTTCTCTAGCTAATATCAACATGGGAGCAGCATAATCAGTTAAGGACCTAACATAGGCTATGTACATCATTTTCACGATTCTCACATTGGCACAATAGTTGGGGTTGTAGCCAGCAACAGCTTTGAGAGCATTTAGCCTATCTTTGCATTTCTTATTTAGTTGTGGTATAGTGGATTTGTTAAAGGGTACATCTACACCAAGATATCTGCAAGTTTTAAGGTAGCTAATGTTTTCATACTGCAAATAGATGGGTGGGGAATGTCTTTTGCTTGTTAATATCTTTGTTTTAGAAGAAGATAATATGAGGCCTAGTCGATTACAAATTGCTTGAACTTCATTAAGAATGGTACTCATCTTCTCATGCCCTGTTGTGTGGATCATGATGTCATCAGCATAGCTTATAGCTATGCTAACGCGACGGGCTGGAGTTTTGAGACTCTATGACCGCGGGTTCAATCCCGGCCGGGGGTATGGTTTAGGTGAGGCAGGTAGAGCATTTAGGAGAGCATTAATCAGAATATTAAATAGCATGGGACTGAGAACTCCTCTCTGCGGTGTACCTAGGGACATTTCTTTACTCACTTCTAAAGCCTTGGTAGAGGACAGAGGTTACTCTATCAAGTTTATTCTCTATAAGGGTTACAATGTGGGGTTTACAGGTTTTGGGTATTGTGTGGTTTACATGTTACAAAATACTAATTACAGAGGGGGCCACTAGGACACCTAGCATGGCTAGGCATTTCGGGCAGACTTAGATTAATTTTTAACATTAAATCCTTATAGATTATGGTATTAAGGCTGTGACTACATTATAATTTGTGAGTTTAGCAATGCGAATGCTTTTGTTTTGGCACAATACAAAGTGTCTATATTGGAGTATCATACGCAAACTTATGACTAGTTAGGATTCATTATTTTAAGATTAAGATTAGTGTGGAAAATTGCATTTATCTGAAAGTAACTCATTATGTACATAACAGAAAATAACAAAGATAATTATTATTTATCAATGTTACATAGACAAGTAGGAATTTGGGACACCTAGGTCGCAAAAAATGTCCCCCTTCGATACCTACCACTGTCATATCCACAAGTTGCTCTGGACCTATTAATTAAATGAAATATACATCACCAGGAATGCTGGTAAATATAGAAATTTGTGGACTGTATATTAAAATTAAAAAAGGATTATAGTATATACACACATTTATATAACAGAAGGAGAATATATCTTAATCATAACACTCACCAATTTGACTGGAGATTAATGTGTATCATACTCAGAAAACCTCACTGTCTATCTATGAAAATAACACTGGCCAGAGTTAAACATAACAGACTTATCTGAGGTTCCTGGAGCTGTCTTGTCCAGCCGCCTGATATCTCAAGTTATGCAGGAATGCACATCCAACAATTTCGCCTCCTATTTGAGAGGTGTCAACCCAATTTTAACCTCTAGAGCACGAAAAATTCTTCCCATTATACACTACCGTTAGTGTCCAATTCAAACAAAAATGGCGACCGACTCCCCCAGCCGCAGGTTTCCCATTTTTGATATACTTCTTTTAAAAATACAATATAGGGCATCTATTTACCTATAAATTACCGTATTTCCGGAAAATATATACAGTATTTTCCACAATTAGTATTTCTGTGTTTATAGTCAGTGGGTGAGTGAGTGTAATTATGAACCACCAGGTGGTTATCATGTAGTTAGTTGTCGGGGTGTATCAGGGAGATAAGATGTTTTCTAACTGTAGTTTTGAAAGTGATGAATGTGTCTGCAGTTGTAGAGTTTTCAGGTAGTGTGTTCCAGATTTTAGGTCCTTTGAAATACATTGAATTTTTGTAAAGGTTTAGTCGGACACGGGGAATGTCATAGAGATGTTTGTGTCTGGTGTTATGCCTGTGGATCCTGTCACAATTATCAAGAAAGCATTTTAGGTCAAGGTTAATATTGGAATTTAAGGTCCTGTAGACGTAGATTGCACAGTAGTAAGTGTGGATGTACTGAACAGGGAGTAAGTTTAGATCTATGAAGAGTGGGGGGGTGTGTTGCCAGGGATGGGATTTAGTGATTATTCTTACTGCGGCTTTTTGTTGGGTTGTTATTGGCTTTAGGTGTGTTGCTGCAGTTGAACCCCAAGCACAGATAGCATAGGTGAGGTATGGATATATAAGTGAATGGTATAGTGTGAGAAGGGCAGTTTGCGGCACGTAGTATCGTAACATGGAGAGGATCCCCACCGTTTTGGATACTTTTTTTTTGTGTTGGATATGGATGCTGAAATTTAGGTTGTTGTCGACAGGTTGTTGTTAACAGGTTGTTGTTAACAGGTATCTTATTATCCATCAGAGTAATCTACCACCAATATTCATTTTGGCTAGTTCATGTAGTATAACGGTTCTTTTCGCGATATCAAATACAGATTTTAGATCAAGAAACATGGTAAAACTAGTAGAGGGGTGTGCAGTGAGAAAGGTGGAAATACAGTTCTGTACACTTTTACCTTTCATGAGCCCATAGAGGTAGGGGGAAAATTGGTGTCTGATTCTGTAGTACACTCTGTTAAGTATCATTCTTTCAAAAGTTTTACAAAGACAACTAGTTAAGGAGATCGGTCTAAATGTATCAGGCTGTTGGGGCTTGGGGATAGGCACAATGAGACTGTTGATCCAGGAAGTAGGAAGAAAACCCTCAATATAACTGAGATTATACAGTGCCAACAAAGGGTTATCAGGCACGTGCCTTTATTCTGGGAATATCATAGGTTATACCATCCTCTCCAGGAGCAGTTGATCGACCTTTAGTTAATGCATTATCTAATTCATACTCGGTGAAGAGGCAGTCACTCTCGTCAATATTTTGGCTCATAAAATTAATCAGTTTCAACATTTCTTCAGAAGCGCACTCTAATTTTTTTCTAATATAAGATGGAAGGTTTTCATGCCTGGATGTTTTGGACCAGTCAATTATGAGGTCATTTGTTCTTTCAAGAGGAAAGGGATGAACAACATTGCCAGTCTTTTTCCTGGTTATTTTATTTATATATCTTTCCAAGCCAGAAAGAGGCTCTAGCTCTTGTGGTGTCCTTGGAACATTTTGACATGTATTTGGGCACTTCCCCATTTAAAATTAACGTAATTTTATGCCCAAATACCTTTTGTTACTTGCTATGTCAAATTCAGTAAAGTAACGTAATCTCTCCAGCCCATGTTAATTATATATACTAATGTCGTGTCTAATTATGTTATTTATATATTCACAGTAGTGATGATGTGTGTGAGGAAACAGTTGGAGACAGAAGCCGAGTGTTGAGTGGGTAGTGTTGTGTGGGCGATGTTACTGCATGACGGAACACTGGCCTGCCGCAGGCCCCCCCACTCACTACACACCTTTAGCCGTTTCATACTCAGATGTCCATACTGCATAGCATTCCACAACCACTACTTAAGAGTGGAATGCCATCTCCTGTCTATCGCACAAGACTATTGTTCATATGCAGTCTCCACTACTATGATCGAGCCTCAACGTGTTATGCTTGTCTACGCTATCCTGTCTCTACACTGATGTACATAACCACGAGTATGCAGAGATACGATACTCTGTACTGCCCTAGTACCAGGGGCATATCTTAGTGATATAGACACTGTGAAATTATAGAAGTGCTTGGCACAAGAGTGACTAGATTTCAATATTAAAGTATTATAGTGACATGAGTAATCAACAATAATGTGAAAGACATTAATGCAACTCCTAGTGCAACCGTTTGTCGTGTTGGGGGGTGTTGCAACCCCTGAATGGGTTACAATGTATATGATGTATATATATATATATATATATATATATATATAATGTACATTATCTTTTCATATAATTTTATATTGCTTATATTTGCGATAATAGCTAAATCGTAAATATATGACTTTATATTATTATTTGTCTTAGTTACTTTTGTTAGGTAGGATGTAAGATATTAAGTGCTCATAGTTCGTCTTGATTATCTAACTACTGTAATTATCGCTTGTGGCTCGTTTCCCTGCCGGCTTCTCATTGTTGCTGGGCAGCAACTGTCCATGGAGCTATCACGTGATAGAGGGGGGGGGGTGATCACACCTCACCTGAAGTATTCAGTCTGGTCTAGACTCGCTTGGTGGTTGGACGTATTCCTGACAAGAAGTGCCTAACTCTTCCTTATTGACCCTTGTTGGAAGATCGTCTCTGTAGCTTTCTTGTTGGTTCTGTAGAACTCTGTTCACAGAACACTGTCTAGACTTGGTGATTTTCGACGTTGTACTGAGGTTGTGTGTCGCCTAGACACTCTGAGCAACTCAGGTCCTGAGCTGTAGCTTCTGACCTAATTTGTACTGGTATCTG
Source organism: Cherax quadricarinatus (assembly GCF_038502225.1). Classification (NCBI taxonomy): domain Eukaryota; kingdom Metazoa; phylum Arthropoda; class Malacostraca; order Decapoda; family Parastacidae; genus Cherax; species Cherax quadricarinatus. The sequence continues at coordinate 10,101,034 of NC_091331.1, read as the reverse complement.
TGTACTGTCACAGTCGGGATTTTCTTATGCTGAACTTCGATTCAGTTCTATGGGAGTTTTGTGACTTTTGTGGAGGATCTGCTGATGGTCCCTACTTAGTGTTGTTATATTATCTCCTTGTTCCTGATTCTGTGTCACTTTTGCTTGTAATATTGCTATTGGGCTTAGCATTCTTTTTATTGTTCAAGCAGACTGTTCTGATTGCCAGTTGGTCGAGAAGTTAGTTTATGTGAGGACTTTGTCAGTCACTTGTTTAAGTCTAGTCGAGTCGTGAGACATAGCGAACTACTTAGAGCACTTACACACACACACACAAACTTGTACATATTTGTAATATCTTATTAAATGTTAATGTACCAGACGGTACTTAAGAATTATAAATGTGATATGTGCTTTCAGCACAATACTACTATACACGAGAGAAGTGATTATTATTATTTTGATTATTATTAATTTAATTTACTTTGATAATATACCTCTAGACTATGATTAATAAATTTATTAAATTTTAATTTCTCTAGTTAGTAGCCTACCAGTTGTAATCCTGAAGTACTATTAATTCTTATTGAATTCTAATGGATAATTGGACAAGGATACTGACTAATTGTTACGAAAACCCGGTAACAGGCTGGAGATCTCGAAGCTTTTTAGACTCGCGTTTTTTGTAACAAGTATTTACAATGGTTTTTATTGTCAGTTATAGTGGAAGGTTTGTTTCCTTTTCCTGCCCACTTGATCTGTGAGGACAGTCTCAATAGTGGCAACTAAATCATCATTGAATTTTTGTATGCCAATGGGCTCATAATTCTTATACCATTGATTAAAGTGGTTAATAAAGTTATCTCTGTGCTCTGGGTTGAGAATAAGTTTACTCCTGTATTTAGCTCCTTGACTACTGGAGATGTGATTAAGATTGACAGTTGTGAGTCTAGGGAAGTGATCAGATAGATCAACTATGCGAGTCATGCATCGTATATGATGTATTAAATCCAAGGCACAGATCTAGTATGCCACCATATATGTGAGTAGGCTCAGTAGTGCCCACAATTCGAACATTATCATGCTCATTTAGCAATTTCACTAGTTTAATTCCATTGGTGTTTGTTATAGACCCACCAGTATTCTTATGTCTGGCATTAGTCTCCAAGAATGAGGGTAGGTTCACTGTTGATGCGATCTGGTAAAGCATCAGGTCGAAGATGGTTCGCTGGGGCATAGAGATTAAAAATGTTTAGGGAAAAATCGCCTGCATGTACTTTGACACCATGATACTGCATGTTTACTCGACTCTGCAGGGCGAAGAGTGAATGTGGCAAGTTCTTTTTGACATACATCACACAACAGTTGGTTGACCTTAAGTTATAAGCTGCATATCAGGCAACTTTGGTGGAAGTGCTCCATCTTTCAGTCTACATTCCTGCAAACAGATGACCTCAATATTCTTGGTTGCACTAATATGATGTAAGTCAGGCAACCGCTTCCTCATGGAAGCAGTGTTCCATGAAAAGATTTGTAGTATGGTAAGCCTGGAATACGTGATTTTTATATGAGGAAGGAAAGGGAGGTAAGTCAAATGGAAATATGTCTTGATGAGGTATTTGGAAGGGCAGTTGAAGTGTTATGAGGGTGTTGGAGAAGTATATCCGGTGGATGTGACTGAGGAATAAAAGCGCAATTGCTGGAAATGCAGAATGCAAGGTTTGATGGTGAGAGGAGGATTGGGGGATGTTTTATGGGGGGATAAACTATCAGCATGTGTATTGAGGCGATTAAGGCTACGGCAAAGGATAATGACCATAATGAAGTTGGATGTACATACGGATGTGGGAGGGTATAAGATGGGACAAAGGTTAGTTACAACGGACGGTATGAGTGGTTTTGCTGATAAGTGGTTTGAGATTTATATGAGACGGGGAAAAAGAAAGATGGAGGATCAGAAGATTTTAGAGGAGGGGATACAGAGGACTCTGGGGTCGGCAGATAGGGAGGTAATAGAGGGGCCCATAGATGAAGAGGAAGTGTGGATGGCGTTAAAGGGAACGAGTGGTGCTATATAGGGGGGGGTGCAAAAGGGGCTAGAGGCTAATTCTGAAAGGGTGGTGCAAGGGGCGTTACGTAGGTTGAGAGGAATAAGATCGAGTGGTTTGACGTTACATCAGAGTCATTGTGGTAAACACACACATATATACTAAATTATGGTGTGTGGCGATGGTGTATCCTTTGCTGCCGGAAGATGTAAGGCGATTGCGTAGATAAGTCCTGAGGTTTTTCTGGGGATATGATTGTCAGTGGTTGCGACAGACTGTTGTGATGAATTCGATAGTGATAGGAGGTTTGGGGTTAATTCATCTGGAGAGCAGGTTGAAGAGTATGTATGTAAAGCATTGTTATCTTAGATTGGGTGAGGAACGAGGCGTTAGTGGGGGCCGTGATGGCTGATGTGCGGCGGTGGTGGGGGGTAGGAATTTACAGGAGTGCATGGGTATGTTGAAGTACTTATTACTTGTAAGGGTTTCGGGTAATGTGACGGCGTGTGTGTTGGGGAGGTTGGGACGGAGAAATGAGGTGGTGGAAGGGGAGTGTGTGTTTCCGATGTATGATTGGAAACTTATATGGGGGACATTCCGTAAGTTAAGGTTGCAGTCGATGGTGAGGGAAACATTGAATCGGTTTCTGCATGGGATTTTGCCAACTAAATTTAGATTGTATAAGATGCGAATTTTGCAGTCCCAAAGTTGTGTATTGTGTGTGGGGGAGGAAACAGCTTACCATGTGGTGTATTTCTGTGCGAATATAGAGGAGGTACGTATCTGGTTTCGTAGTCTTGGGTATGGTTGGTGGGAGTAGGCTAGTGGTGCTAAGGGCATTGAATTTAGATATAGAAGGAATGGGGGATTGAGTGAAGAGAGCTGTCTCGTATTTAGTGGCGGATTATGTTCATGTATCGTGGGCGATGAGGGAGGTGGGGGGAAGGGAACGAATACGGGCGTTAGCGGGACGCTTCTATAGAACGAGGTTTAGTAGTGAGGTAGGGTATGGGAATAGGTGGGCGTTAGATTTTCCTGTGAGAGGGCTACGAGATTTAGTGGAGTAAGGGCTGGGTGAACTAGTCTCTGACCGGGGGGGGGAGGGGTAAAAGAGGGCTCGCATGAAATAGTCATGTGGAATGCTGGAATCTCATGTTTATTGGAAATTGGCCTTAATGTAACAGTGGATTAGTGCGTCGTCACTAAGGTGCGAGAGGGGACTTGCCACTCCTATTAGGGTGCTATAAAATTGTAAATAATTTGTGTATGAAATAGCACGTAAGTGTTCTAAGAATTGTAAATATAGATTAACATAATGTGGTAGGGTACATGAAAGTATTTGTGCATATTTGTTTGCTATAGGGCATCTTTGCAACAGTAAGATATAAGGTATGGGGAAATGTGTCTTGTGGAGTGTTCAATAATTTAGGTTAGTGGATAGGGGTTAGTATATAGGAGAATACTATGTGTGGATATGAGATGATAGTTTTTGAGTGCAAGTCAGAATATATCTATGCGGTATGACATATAGAAACATGATAAGTAATTGGATATGTATTCTTATCCATGTACTATTGGTTGCGGTGTTATATGACAGCGGATTACATATATATATATATATATATATATATATATATATATATATATATATATATATATATATATATATATATATATATATATATATATATATAATATATATATATATAATGTATTGTAGATGAATGGTTCACAGAACCGACACGTTGATTAAATTAGACACATGTGCAACTCTTGAGTATATTAAGGAAACGTTTCGCCACACAGTGGGTTCGTCAGTCCATACACAGGAGAAGCTTGAAGAACAGGAGGAGAATGAGGTAATCAGTCCCTCAACCTTGAGTCGATGTGGTCAGTCCATCAATCTTGTAGAATACGGCATGTGAGCGGAGAAGGAGCTTATATATATATATATATATATATATATATATATATATATATATATATATATATATATATATATATATATATATATATATACATTTATATATGTCGTGCCGAATAGGCAGAACTTGCGATCTTGGCTTAAATAGCAACGCTCATCTTGCCATATAGGACAAGTGAAAATTTGTGTATGCAATAATTTCGCCAAAATCATTCTGAACCTAACGAAAAAAATATATTTCATTGTGTTTGTTTAGTATTAAATTATTGTAAACAAATCTAAAATATATATAGCTGGGTTAGGCTAAAATAAATTGTTCTTGTTATAATAAGGTTAGGTAAGTTTTCTAAGATTCTTTTGGTGCAAAATTAAAATTTTTTTGCACTAACATTAATGAAAAAAATATATCTTTAAACGTATAAGAGAAAATTTTAGAAAGGGCTTAATTTTAAATGAGTTGTTGCTAATTGACCGGTTTTACATATTCGGCACGACATATATATATACGTATATATGTCGTGCCGAATATGTAAAACTGGTCAATTAGCAAGAACTCATTAAAAATTAAGTCCTTTCTAAAATATACTCTTATACGTTTAAAGATATATTTTTTTCATTAATGTTGCTGTAAAAATTTATAATTTTGCACCAAAAGGAACTTAGAAAACTTACCTAACCTTATTATAACAAGCATAATTTATTTTACCCTAACCCAACTAAATATATTTTAGATTTGTTTACAATAATTTAATACTAAACAAACACAGTGAAATATATTTTTTTCGTTAGGTTCAGAATGATTTTGGCGAAATTATTGCATACACAAATTTTCGCTTGTCCTATATGGCAAGATGAACGTTGCTATTTAAGCCAAGATAGCAAGTTCTGCCTATTCGGCACGACATATATATATATATATATATATATATATATATATATATATATATATATAATGTCGTGCCGAATATGCAAAACTGGTCAATTAGCAAGAACTCATTTAAAATTAAGCCCTTTCTGAAATTTTCTCTTATACGTTTAAAGATATATTTTTTTCATTAATGTTAATGTAAAAATGTATAATTTTGCACCAAAAGAATCTTAGAAAACTTACCTAACCTTATTATAACAAGAACAATTTAATTAGCTTAACCCAACTAAATATATTTTAGATTTATTTACAATAATTTAATACTAAACAAACACAGTGAAATATATTTTTTTCGTTAAGTTCAGAATGATTTTGGCGAAATTATTGCATACACAAATTTTCGCTTGTCCAATATGGCAAGATGAACGTTGCTATTTAAGCCAAGATCGCAAGTTCTGCCTATTCGGCACGACATATATATGCAATAAGATCACAGTAAACAGGTGATTTCAGAATATGCATAGAATATGAATAGTAGGAACTGGCAATGGTAAATCATAATTAACGAGTTCTTCAGATAAGAAACTTAATAAATCATCAACAGGAACTTTCGTAAACAAGGAAGTAACATCAAAACTAACCATGTTAAAATCATTTAAGTCAGTCAAGGAGCTTAATTTATCAACTAAATCAATGTTGTTTTTAACATTAAAGTTAGAAATTTTGCCAACAATAGGGCTCAAAATGTCAACAAGCCATTTGGATAATTTATAATGATAATTTATAATTTTATAATGATAATTTATATGATAATTTATAATGATAACTTACATGATAATTTATAATGATAATTTATAATTTTATAATTATAATTTATATGATAATTTATAATGATAACTTATATGATAATTTATAATGATAACTTACATGATAATTTATAATGATAATTTATATGATAATTTATTTAATGTTAAAAACAACATAGATTTAGTTGACAAATTAAGCTCCTTGACTGACTTAAATGATTTTAACATGGTTAGTTTTGATGTTACTTCCTTGTTTACGAAAGTTCCTGTTGATGATTTATTAAGTTTCTTACCTGAAGAACTCGTTAATTATGATTTACCATTGCCAGTTCCTACTATCATTAAACTTATTAAACTTTGCATTGTTGATGCAAAATTTGTATTTAATGATAAGTTTTACACTTAGAAGTTTGGTATGGTAATGGGAAATCCTCTTTCACCTGTTCTTAGTAACCTATACATGGAATTTTTTGAAATAAGGCTTTTTAACACAATCCTCCCTAATAGAGCTAAATGGTTCAGATATGTTGATATTTTTTGCCGTATGCCCAAGAATGTAGATATACACCATTTCCTTGGCAAATTAAATAGCTTAGCCCATTCTATAAACTTTACTGTTGAGTTTGAAGAAAATAACTCATTGCCTTTTCTAGATGTTTCAATTATTAAGGGTAATAATGAATTCAAAATTAAAATTTACAGAAAACCTACAAATAACTGTTCCTATGTCCACTATTATTCTTCACATCAAGATAGAGTTAAACTGTCTGTATTCTCATCAATGTTTTTGAGAGCTTTACGTATTTGTAGTTCAGAGTTCTTAGATGAGGAAATGTCCAAAATTTATGAAATAGGTAATGATTTGAAATACCCAAGAAACGTAATTGATAAATCTTTTAAAATTGCTGGAAATACTTTTTACAATCCTAATTTGCTGCAGTCATTACAAGGGATTATGTATACCCCTGCAGAGGATGGAGGCTTGTCCTGTCTATTACTGGTGATGTCCTTGATGGCCATGGTTGTGGAGGTAGATACTTGGAATGAGGTATTGGAAAAGATGTTGGAAACATGTTTGGCAATGGAGTTGGTGGGGAGGACTATGTATCTCTTCTCGACAGTGTCTTCTCTGGGTGTGTTGAAGATGTTTAATGCCCGCCGTCTGCAGTCTCTGATGAAGTGACAAGGATAGTAGAGTTGAGAAAATACTTGTTCAATTATAGTGCATTCTTCCTCAAGGAACTCATTGCTGCAGATTCTGAGTGCGCGCAGGAAGAAGCCTATAATTACACTACGTTTAGTTTTGGTGTCGTGGTGAGAGTAGAAGTGGAGAAGATCATTTTGGTTGGTGGGTTTTCGATAGACTTTAAAACGAAGTTCATGATCAGCTTTGCAGAGAAGAACATCAAGGAAAGGAAGAGTGTTGTCGACTTCAAGTGTGAACTGGATTGAGGGCTCGACCTGGTTGAGCTTGTCTTGGAGAGCTTGAACGTTGAAGTGTCTGGGAGTTATGAGGAGAATGTCATCAACATAACCAAGCCAGGTGACAGTCGAAGGAATAATGGTGGAGAAACGCTCGGCTTCCAGATGTTCCATGTATAAGTTCGCCAGGACGGCACTGAGTGGCGAGCCCATGGGTAGTCCAAACGTCTGCTGAAAGAGGTGGTTTTCGAAAGAGAAACACGTAAAGCCGACACATAGTTCAACGAGGTCGATGAAATCGCTGGCTGGAATAGGAAGATCAATGAAATCGTCAATTTTCCTGCGCAGGAGATCGATGGCTTGTGTAGTAGGTAATTTGGTGAATAGGGAAGTTACGTCAAGGCTGGAAAGTTTCTTGTTCCTGATGTTGATGTTGCGAATGCGATTGAGAAGATCACCCGAGTGTTTGAGATGTGCTGGACTGATAGTGCCCAAGAGTTTAGAGAGGTGTTTTGCGAGAATTCCTGAGAGTTGGTGGGGAGCACTGCCTATTCCCGAAGATATGGGCCTCAATGGGATACCAGGCTTGTGAGTTTTTGGCAGGCCGTACATTCTGGCAGGTCTGGGGTTGCTGGGTATGGTGTGCAGAAGTTTCTTCCCTTGTTCTGAGTTCCTCAGAATGCGGCGAGTCCTTTGAAGAAAAGTTTAGTAAGGTTGTCCACTTGGTTAGTTGTGAGGTGTTTGTAGGTATCTGGGTCATTAAGTAGATTGAGCATTTTGTTCCTGTAATCGTCACTGTTCATGATAACAACACCACCTCCTTTATCAGCGGTGGTGACCCTGATGGTCGTGTCTTCTGCTAAACCTTTAAGTGCAATGATGTAACGTCGAGGTATGACTGGGGAGCTGCGTGTAGAGATGGCTGCTGAGATGATGCCTTGAAGAAAACCTTTTTGGAAGTCGGAGTCATTGTGTCTGTAGTTTTTGGCGATGAAATTGAGGTCTTGTTTTGGTTTCGTAATTCCTGTTGCGTAATTCCTGTTCCTGTTGCAACATCAACATCAGGAACAAGAAACTTTCTAGCCTTGACGGAACTTCCCTATTCACCAAAGTACCTACTACACAAGTTGGTAGATAAGACACATAGGCAACATTTAGGCAACCTTATTTCGAAACGTTTCGCCTACACAGTAGGCTTCTTCAGTCGAGTACAGAAAGTAGGCGGGAGCAATAGAGATGTGAAGACGATTTGATAATCCCCTACTACACAAGCCATTGATCTGCGCAGGAAAATTGACGATTCACTTGATCTTCCTATTCCAGCCAGCGATTTCATCGACCTCGTTGAACTATGTGTCGGCTTTACGTGTTTATCTTTCGAAAACCACCTCTTTCAGCAGACGTTTGGACTACCCATGGGCTCGCCACTCAGTGCCGTCCTGGCGAACTTATACATGGAACATCTGGAAGCCGAGCATTTCTCCACCATTATTCCTTCGACTGTCACCTGGCTCCGTTATGTTGATGACATTCTCCTCATAACTCCCAGACGCTTCAACGTTCAAGCTCTCCAAGACAAGCTCAACCAGGTTGAGCCCTCAATCCAGTTCACACTTGAAGTCGACAACACTCTTCCTTTCCTTGATGTTCTTCTCTGCAAAGCTGACCATGAACTTCGTTTTAAAGTCTATCGAAAACCCACCAACCAAAACGATCTTCTCCACTTCTACTCTCACCACGACACCAAAACTAAACGTAGTGTAATTATAGGCATCTTCCTGCACGCACTCAGAATCTGCAGCAATGAGTTCCTTGAACAAGTATTTTCTCAACTCCGCTATCCTTGTCACTTCGTCAGAGACTGCAGACGGCGGGCATTAAACATCTTCAAGTAACTAAGCCCCATTCTGATTTGAACCCATTAATGGAAACTCTCTGCTTTCTATTGGTAAGCCATGCCTCTATCCATGCTAGAACTTTACCTCCTATACCATGAGCTGCCACTTTTCATAAGCGTCTCTTGTGAGGTACTCTACCGAAGGCTTTACTAAAATCTAAATAAACAGTATCATATTCTTTATCACTGTCTACTGCCTCAAATGTTCTATTGAAGAACGTCAGTAAGTTTGTCAGGCAGGAACGACCTATCTTAAACCCATGCTGAGATTCATTTATCAAGTTATGCTCTTCAAGGTGACTTCTAATAATGTCAGCTATAATTGATTCTAGTAATTTGCCAACTATAGATGTCAGGCTTATTGGACCAACTCCATTGCCAAACATGTTTCCAACATCTTTTCCAGTACCTCATTCCAAGTATCTACCTCCACAACCACGACCATCAAGGACATCACCAGTAATAGACAGGACAAGCTTCCATCCTCTGCAGGGGTATACATAATCCCTTGTAATGACTGCAGCAAATTATACGTGGGGGAAACATCAAGAGACCTCCAAACACTTATTTCAGAACACCAATACGCAAGCAGGACTGACGATACAAGGAATGCATGTGTACAACACCGCAATTCACACAACCATTTAATTAAGTACAGAAACTCAAGACTTATCGCCAGAGAAGACAACACTCAATACCGAAGAATCCTGGAAGCATCGCTTATCTCTTTAACCAACAATTTCAACCAGAGCAATGGCTTCTATAACATAGCTGAACCACTTGCCAAGAAACGTCTTCATCGCTATCCCACATAAGAACATAGAACACTGCAGAAGGTCTGATCACAACTTATCCAATCTCCATTCCAAGCTACCCAAGATTTTAGACTCTATAACCCCACTCGGCAGATCATCAGATGCGGCATTCTCCACCTGACCTCAACATTCTGAACCTGACTATAAATACTCACGTACCTTCCACACCAGGTAGATCTGTTTGTGACTTGAGAAAGCCCACTGTGTGGGCGAAACGTTGTCAATAAATGATCACATTAAACTGCATGTGTGTTTATATTTCCTTTATTACGGACAAACTGATAAAAATCTCGAACTAAGATTAAAACAACATAAATATAGCATTAGAACTGGACAAGATTCCAATGCTCTATTCATTCATGTGAGAGATTATAACCATCCAATTGATTTTCAAAAAGTTGAGAAAGTTTTATCAAACAAGTCCATGGTCGACAGGAATATAATTTAATCTTGTTTCATAAAAAGCAGTTTTGACAATATGAATACTTCCTTTGGTTTATATAAATTAGATCCATTTATAATTAATAGAATTTGGGAAGAATTTAATAATACATTGGACAAATAATAAATTTTAAAATTCTTAATTCTTGGGTAGAATAGTTTGTTGGTCCTCTTCAAGGGGGGCTCCTTGGCGCGGTGAAGAGGCTCTTGGTCTGAGGAATTAGACCTGTCAGTCTCCTTCCTCAGACCGAACCTAATTACCCCCCAATCCCCCCTTCCCTATCCCATCCTCCCCATCCTCCCCTTTTCTCTTTCCTCCTCCCCATCCCCACCCATCCCTTTTTGCCCTTCCTCTTTTTGGCCTTTGGGATTTTTCCCACAGGCGCGCTAGTTCCTAGGTAGGGGAAAGGGTACCGGGGTCCATCCCATTCCATTGAGGTTCTTGGCGGTGGCGTAGTTTGCCATGGAATCTGGATCGCCTGGGGATGTCCCGATCCCTCTCCGGTATTCCGGAGAGTGGCTTTGGGTGTCTTTCGGGCGATGGGTGTATCTCTGGAAGCCACCTTTCGGATTCCGGGGGTGGTGGCCGAAGGAGGTATGCTTTGTGGCGGATATCCGGCCACCCTCTCTTTTGTCCACCGAGGTAGCTCGGCAGATGTGAGGTTGCTATCCCGGATTGCTGGTTTACTGGCATGATGGGTAGGGTATGGCACGGGTTCCATGCTGCGTCTCGGCTACTTGCGGTGCTGAGGTCCTCTTGGGCGCAGAGGGAGATTTCTGGCCCTTTCATTCCTCCTAGGAACTATCCCTCCCTGGTCCCCCCCTTTTTTTTATTCTTTTTTTATTTTGATTTTCTTTTCTTCTTTCTTTTTTTTTTCTTAAAAACAAAAAGAAAGAAGTAACATAACCATGGAGAACCCAATCCATGAACCTGGTACCCCTGGGCCCCTTCTTGATACCGCACCCCGTTCTGACCCCGTCTCATCTTTGGACCACTCTTCGGACACTCCTCATGCCTCTGTACCTCTTGCCGGTTCTGTTTCCTCACCCGCTTCAAGTACTGAGGTCTTGACTGACTCCTTTGATTTATCTCACCTCCGCTCTCCTTTGACTATGCTTCCAACCTCTCCCTCTACGGTGCGGCAATTTTTGAATTGCCGGCTCGTTCCACGTTGGACCAACTCTGGTCCCACGCCTAAACACCAATGACAATTACCTGCTGATGATACTTCTCCACCTTCTCGTTTTTCTCAGAAAAGATCGACACATCCTGCACTCCCTTTCCACGCTCAGTTTCAGACTGCACAATGGACTAAATTCTTCACTTTACGACCGACTTCCTCTACCGCCTATCTTTCCGACCACAGTATTGGCAAGGCACTCCTACGCCATGTTGGTAAACAGTTCTTTTCATGCTCTTAAGAGCGGTATGTGCATGATCACTGTACAGAATGCTACCCAAGCTCATGATCTTTCTCTTCTTTCCCATATAGATACTGTTCCTGTCACTATTGAAAAACATCATTCCCTCAATTCTTGTAGTGGTACCGTCATTCTGCCCCATACCATAGTTCAACAAAATTTCCAGACATGTGGCAATGACATTCTTGAACAGCTGGAACTCCAGGATCTCCCAATCCTCAAGGTAGACACTTACGTTCTTCCTGCCCGCAGGCGGAGACGATACCCTAGCAATGTGGCTCGTTTAACTTTTGACAGCCGTGAACTCCCATCCTCAGTTTATGTAGCAGGACATCGGTTACAAGTTCGAAAGGTGATCCCTACACCGCAACAGTGTAGAAATTGCTGGCGATTTGGCCATCCAGCGAAATATTGGAGATCCATAGCCGAATGCCCAGTCTGTGGTGCTGATGACCATTCTAATATGTCTTGCAATCGACCTCCCTCTTGCCTTAATTGTCATGAGGCTCACCCTTCGTACTCTCGCCGTTGCCAAGTCTACTTAAATGAGCGGGAAATCCGTTACCTCAAAGAGGCAGGTCTCCCTTATGCCATGGCAGTTTCTCATCTCTGCCTCCAAGGGAAACTACCTCGTGTTTCTTATTCCCGTGTTTCAAAACGTCCCCCCACTTCTGGTGTCCCATCTTCTGCAGCCTCCTCCTGTGGTTACCTCTCCCATAGTCACTCCTGTATCTAATTCTTTTGCTGTCCTGGGCTCAGATGTCCCTACTTCAATGCCTCAGTCTGTTCTCGCTTCTTCGTGTTCTCCCTCACAAGCCTCAGTATCGACGAGACCTCGTACGACACCTCCTCCCAATTGTCCCTCTACTTCTCAGAAGTCAAAAAAAGGTCCTTTAACCCCTCCTACTCTTCTTCCACCTCCTTATTTTACCTTCCCTGTCTCTGTACCGGGTTCTTCCCCTCTCACTGGCTCTGTTACAAGTGTAGAGGTTCACCCTCCTCCTCGTACTATACCTACCTCCCCTGTTCCCTCCAAAGTTTCTTCCTCTTCTGCCACCTCCCAGGTTTCTGCCTCTTCTGTCCCCTTCCACGCTTCTTCTCCAGTTCCCTCCACCCTTTCGCCCCCCCCCTACCTTGGTACAGTCCATTAGAGTTCCAATCTTTACTCATCCTCCCCCTACCATCTCCAGTATTGTCTCCCATATGACATCTCTGAATTCCGAAACACTTGAAGCAATCTTTGAATATATTGCAGAGACCAAACCATCAATGGACACTGATCCACCCTCTGTTCCTTCTCTCTCCTCTCCTCCATCTGCACAACTCCTTTCTTCACAGTGCACCGTTCCTTCGCTGCTTGAACGTTTTCCGCTGCCTACGCATGTGGACTTTTCTAACCCCTCTAGTCCATAGGAACTCTTACCTGCTGATTTCAAGTATCTTTATCATTGCCAGTCATGGCCTATTTACAGTGGAATATACGCGGCCTCAGGGGTAATTGGGGTGAGCCTCAGATGTTACTCTCCCAGTTTTCCCCTGTTGGTGTTTGCTTACAGGAATCAAAATTACACTCTGCTGTTATCTCTCCCATCTCAGGCTATAATTTATTGTATTCTTCAGATCCTTTTCCTGATGGGACCTTTAATGAAAGTGCCCTTCTTCTACGCACTGATATTCTGTACCATCAGATATTTGTTCGTACTTCGCTGTATTACACAGCAGCCCGTATCCACTTGCATAGGTGGTATACACTCTGTTCTTTATATCTCTCCTTCTCGGGCATTATCTATTCCGGATATTGCCTTTCCTGTTTCGTCATTACCACCACCGATTCTGTTACTTGGTGATTTTAATGCCCATCATTTCCTCTGGGGGGTCTCACTGTGATTCCTGTGGCATTCAGTTAGAGGCTTTTCTTGCCACCCACCCCCTCCATGTTTTAAATACAGGTACTCACACCCATTTTGATCCTCGGACTCACACTCTCTCTTGCATCGATCTCTCAGTCTGCTCTTCCTCCACCGCATTAGACTTCACCTGGTCTGTTCTCCCGGATTTACATGACAGTGATCATTTCCCAATCATTCTTACTTCCCCTTCATATTCACCACCTCTTCGTATCCCACGCTGGCAATTTGATCAGGCAAATTGGAACCTTTACTCACAACTAACTGTTTTTAGTGAGGTTCCTTCTTCGTCCTCCATTGATGAGCTTTTACACCTCTTCTCGTCCTCCGTTTTAACAGCAGCTTCTCATTCTATACCCCAAACTTCAGGCAGGCATTCTCAGAAATGCGTGCCTTGGTGGTCTCCTGCTTGTGCTCGTGCAGTATGTTTGAAACGCGCTGCATGGGGCACGTACTGGTACAATAGAACCACGGAGAGACTTCTTGATTTTAAGCAGAAGTGTGCGATCGCTCGCCATGTCATCCGTGATGCTAAACGCACTTGCTGGCGAGATTGTCTCCACCATTACCTCTGCTTCCTCTATGAGTGCAGTCAGGAAAAAAGTATGAAAACTGAGTGGTAAATATTCTCCTGACCCGGCTCCTGTTCTGCAGGTTGCCAGTGTTGATATAGCAAACCCACTAGATGTTGCCAATGAAATTGGCAATCATCTGATCGGTATTTCTCAGGGGCTCCATCTATGCCCCTCGTTTCTTTCCTCAAAGTCTGCCAGAGAGTTAGCACCCTTGGACTTTTCTTCTCTCACTTTTGCACTTCAAGAACTGGAGGCAACACTCTCAGCTTGCCGATCATCGGCAGCTGGGCCCGACGACATTCATATTCGTATGCTACAACATTTACATCAGTCAGCCCTTGCAGTCTGTTACGCCTTTTCAATCTTATTTGGTCACAAGGAGTTCTTCCACAGCTGTGGAAATCTGCCATTGTTCTCCCTTTCTGCAAACCAGGCACTACGGGACATGAAGCCTCCCACTATCGTCCCATTGCTCTTACCAGTGCAGTTTGCAAAGTGATGGAACGCCTGGTAAATAGACGTTTAGTGTGGTATTTAGAGACACACAACAGTCTCTCCACTCGTCAATATGGCTTTTGTAAGGGACGTTCTACTATAGACCCCTTACTACGCTTGGATACATATGTTCGTAATGCCTTTGCGAATAACCACTCAATTATTGCCATGTTTTTTGACCTTGAGAAGGCATATGACACAACTTGGAGGTATAATATTTTGGCCCAAACCCACTCCTTAGGCCTCCAAGGCAATCTACCATCCTTCCTTAAGAACTTTTTAACTGATAGACATTTCCGTGTTCGGGTTAATAATGTGCTCTCCCCGGACTTTATCCAAGCTGAAGGTGTCCCCCAGGGATGTGTTCTGAGCACAACACTTTTTCTCCTTGCTATTAATGATTTGGCCTCTAGTCTTCCATCAAATATTTGGTCATCACTCTATGTTGATGACTTCGCTATTGCCTGTGCAGGTGCTGACTGTCACCTCATTGCAGTTTCTCTCCAGCATGCAGTCGACCATATTTCCAATTGGGCCACCACACATGGGTTTAAATTTTCCAGCACTAAAACCCACCATATTACTTTCACTAGACACTCTGTCATCTCCGATCATCCTTTGTACCTGTATGCCTCCCGTATCCCTGAACGTGATACAGTCAAGTTTCTGGGCCTCCTCTTTGACCGTAGGTTATCCTGGAAACCTCACATTACCTCTCTGAAGGCAACTTGCCACAGCCGGCTGAACCTTCTTAAAACCCTTGCTCATCTTTCATGGGGAGCTGATCGTCGAACCCTCCTTCGCCTACATTCCACCCTCATTTTATCGAAATTTGATTATGGTGACCAGATCTATTCAGCAGCATCTCCTGCTACTCTCTCTAGCCTTAACCCCATTCATCACCAAGGGTTACGTTTATGCCTTGGTGCTTTTCGCTCTTTCCCTGTTGAGAGCCTCTATGCAGAAGCGAACATTCCATCCTTATCTGATCGCCGTGATGCCCATTGCCTTCGCTACTATGTACGCTCTCATGATCTCCGCAATCCTTCCATTTATAGAATGGTCACTGATATTAGTAGACATTATTTGTTCGCCGCCCCTGTTTACTCCGTCTCTTCTCTCTTCGCCTTCATTCGCTCTTGTCTTCTCTTCAATTACCACCATTCTATGTTCATGTAGCATCTCACTTTTCCCTACCCCCCTGGGAAGTTCCAACTGTTCGAGTCTGTTCTTTCTCTCTCCCTTGCTCGAAAGCCCAACTGTCTACGGTCGCTTCCCGCTCTTTTTCTTGACCACTTCCACTCTCATTCTCATGTCATTGCTGTGTACACAGATGGCTCTAAGTCTTCTGACGGCGTAGGATTCGCAGCAGTGTTTCCGGACAGCGTCGTATGAGGGCATTTACTATCTTCGGCTAGTATTTTTACTGCTGAATTGTATGCCATCCTTGCAGCACTTATCTGTATTGCATCTATGCCTGTGTCATCATTTGTGGTTGTCTCAGACTCCCATAGTGCTTTACAGGCTATACAGAAATTTGATACACCTCACCCCTTAGTCCTCCGTATCCAACTTTGGCTACGCCGCATCTTTACCAAGCATAAAGATATTGTTTTTTGTTGGGTCCTTGGTCATGTTGATGTACAGGGCAATGAACAGGCAGACACTGCTGCGCGGTCAGCAGTACATGACCTACCAGTTTCATATAGAGGTATTCCATTTACGGACTATTTTGCTGCAATATCTTCCCACCTTCACACCCGTTGGCAACAACGTTGGTCTACTATGCTCGGTAACAAACTTCAATCTATTAAACTGAGTATAGGTTACTGGCCGTCTTCTTATCACCAGTGTCGAGGTTGGGAGACTACTCTCTCCCGTCTTCGCATTGGCCATACCCATCTTACTCATGGATATCTCATGGAGAGGTGCCCTGCTCCTCTCTGTGAGAATTGCCAGGCTCCATTATCAGTCAGCCACATTCTGTTGGACTGCCCACTTTATCAACGAGCACACAGAATTTACCTCCATCGTCGTCTTTGCTCCGCTGCTCTCTCTTTACCTTCCCTTCTCACTGATGGACCCACCTTTCATCCGGACTCTCTCATTGACTTTTTGACAACAACTGACTTACTTCATAAATTCTGATACCTTCAGCCCTTTCTACCTCAATCTCTTGCTACCCTCTACCCCATACTATCCCCTGCCCCGCTGTTTTCTGTAACCTACTGATCATCCCTCCTCCCTTCTGCCGCCCAATACCCTCGCTTCCTTCCCAGGGCCGGATTAAGAAGTCTCCAGGCCCTAGGCTATTCAGATTGGCGGGGCCCCTTTGAGTTACGGGTAAGCGAAGCGACCCCTTCCAGCTTGGGGGTGGGGGGGGGTCGGTGTGAGCCTGTTTAAGGTCTAATTAAATACATTCTGGCTATTTAGATTAAATTTAATAGGGAAAGTACATCAAGACAACCAAAACCATTTACCAACAGCCATTATAACTATCTTGTTAAATCATGCATTTTAAAGAGAATAAACTCAAGACAGCATAGTATTACTAGATTAGGCTATTAAAGTAGTGACATCATGTACCTATTATATTCAGCATAACCACTACAGCACTATTATTCCCTTTATAAATCACTGACCATTATTGTTATCACTGCATCATGTGTAAGACTATCAAATCATATAAACTCAAGAAAGTAAAGAATTGTTTATATTCACAGGCACTTCTTAAATAAACTTTTTTCTGGATTTCATATTGGCAAAATCGTCAATTATATTCTGAAAATCAATATTTCTTGTTAGATCAGACTCAATGGTCAACAAGGCTAGGTTACACAATTTGTCTTGGCTCATTGTTGAACGGAGCTGGTTTTTCACTTTTTTCAAAACAGAAAATGAACGTTCTCCTTCACAGTTAGTAGCTGGAAGTGTTAGGTAAAGGCGATACACTATGTCAACATTAGGGAAGGTTTCTGAGATACCTGCATTTCTTAAATGTTTCAAAGCAGCTGAGGGCGCACATTTTTCAGGTGGAGCTTTAATCTGATTCATATACCCAGAAAAATGAACTATTTCTTCAACAAATGTGTCCTGAACATCTGCTGAAAGGTGTTGTTGCAACTTTAATGCAGCTTCTCTCAATTCTGCATCTGGCATAGTAGTAATTTTGAACAGAAATCCAAACTTGTCAGTGAGATTCTGGTAGATTTCTTTTCTTTTCACCAATTCTGTAATCAGTGAATCCAGAATGACAAAGTATGTAGCTGTCTTACATTTCTGCCTTGGTAGCAACACAATTTCATTGTCTGGCTCTTCAAAATTGCGTTTCCTCTTCCTTGACCGCTGATGATCAGCCCGGTAACTGTAGTCTTTCACCAGCAGTTTAGCTTTCTCTTCAAACATTTCAAAAGCTTCATCATTGCGAAGTGAGCTTACAAATTCCACTAAGCCTGCATAGAGGTTAGCACAAGTAGCCATTTCAATTTCAATTTTCTGAAGTGTCTTGTTCGTGGCATTTAACCTTTCCAGTATACAGTCCCAAAGCACACAGAGTAAGGCTAATTCAAAATCTTCCAATTTTGATGCTAAGCTGGCTGCTTCGCTTCTTGTAGTTGCTGTCTGGTCTTCATCCTCTTCATCCAATAGCGTGTCAGCGAGTCAGCGTGCCTCGTTGTGCTCCGGGTTTTCTCGTGTTTACACGGTCGCTCTTACGTCCTAGAACTTTAATTTGTACCATCAATCCTATACGATACATCCCTCTAGCGCCTGGAACCAATCTTGGGCGGAAAACATTATATACTGAGTCAAAAAAGGAGAATTAGTGTGCACTACCTAGCAGAGTTTACTGCCAGAGGGGAATCATAGGTCTGTGTTTCGTGTGCAAAATAATAATAATAGAACTTTTCTTTGTCAGAGGAAAGAAAGTCTCCCTGATAACATTGTGTATACATAGTGTATAGTGTATACTACAGTGGCTCCCTAGTATACAGATGATAAAGGCTAAAGTGTCATTTGAAAACAGGTGAATTTGTAAATGAAGTGATAAGCCTATAGAGGCAGGTGCCAGAAGTCGCCAGAATCTTACCACAGTGGTCAGCTGTTTTAATAATCTTCCTGGCCTGCTAGTGTACTCGCATATAATCTAGTGATACCAGTGAATAGCAGAATACAGTGCTGTAGTAGCAACTAACCAGTATTATAATGGTACTTAGTGGAGTGGAGTAACTTTTATTAGTTTCTTTTTTCTTGAAATACCAGACATATACTGTGAATTTCATATAACCTGTAGTTACCAGCGGTCGCAATATACACAACGAGAAGCAATTATTACTACAGAAAAAGCGTCCTTCCTCCAAAATTTCCACCACTCAACTATAGTGATAATATAGCATTTATTGTGGTGGAGACGAAAAAAAACTAGAAAAGCTAGATACAGCGATTGATAAACAAGGGTTGAGGCTCGACCGATCGTCATTGTAGGAGCTGCCAGAAATCACCGGTTTCTTCAACACGCAAGTTATACTTTTGTATTAATCAAGTCACTTATTACTCGGGTAGATAATTTCCAGTAGATCCTTCATGTGTTAGCCCAAATCACAGACCAGTATGTTTTAAATAAGTGACCCACTGATCAGATCAGATCGACTGGTCCGAACCCTCAACTGGTCCGAACCCTTGACTGGTCCGAACCCTCGACTGGTCCGAACCCTTGACTGGTCCGAACCCTCGACTGGTCTGAACCCTTGACTGGTTTCAAACGGATTTGTTGGACAATAAAGCAGACTGTAAACGGATGGGGTTGTAGGCGCCCTTATCAAACACAAACAATAAATATAAATCAGGAACGTACACGGTAAACTGTCCAATATACAAGTACAATTAGAAATAGAAATACAAATAGCTAGAGCTTCATATAAGGAGGTTATTAATAGAATATTCAAGAGGTTGCTAGTAGAATTACAGTAAATCAACCATTCAAATCATTATGAAGCTCTGGGTAGTCTGCGGTCAATCAAACAAACGGGCTTCCACATGGATAAATTGTCATTTTTGTGGAAATTGGTGTCACGCCCCTTGTGCAGATATCCAAGAACTATCTACAAGCAGTATTAAAACAGGGAAGTGTTTTTGGGTATGCCCAAATGAGATAAATCTGTGGACTAAAATCACAAGGGTATTAAAAGAGGATAACATCAAAGCTGCTTTCATAGAAAACCTGGAAGCTTTCTACAACAGATGGGAACATAAAAAGTCTGGGCTGGATGGTACTGCCCTTGATACTGGCCATGTAGTCAGAAACTGTAAGGCTGGAGGTGATGTCCTGGTAGTCAGTAAATGTGGGGCTGATAGTGCTGTCCTGGGAGACAGTAATGGTGAAGCCGGAGGTGCTGTCCTGGGAGACAGTAATGGTGAAGCTGGAGGTGCTGTCCTGGGAGACAGTAATGGTGAAGCTGGAGGTGCTGTCCTGGGAGACAGTAATGGTGAAGCTGGAGATTTTGTCCAGGTAGTCGGGAATTATACGCAGGAAGGAATACATATAAATGACCTCATAGGGGACAGGAGCCGTAGTAGGGAAACAAGTGTAGTCGAAGATAAGATAAAACCAATATTGCAAACTAGAAATACCACAGGAAATAGCAAACAAGAGGACTCCACTAGCAATAGTGAGGATATATTACCAAAAACAACTGGTGGGAGCTCCATTGTTGGTGCTAGGGAGGATAGGAATAAGACAGGGAAACATGCACCAACAGGGAATACAGTCACAGAAACCCAAGGCAAATGGAAACCAAGCCTGTGCACATACTATGCACTTGGTATCTGCAGGCATGGGAAATCTGGAAAAACAGACGGGACGTGCAACTATGACCACCCTAGAAAATGCCATGCCCATATGACAACAGGAAAATGCAAACTCCCTTCCTGTAAGCTTTTTCACCCTGAACTGTGTACCTCTTCAGTACAGGAAAGACTGTGCTATAACTTAAATTGCCAGGCACACCATCTAAAGGGGACAAAAAGATACAAAACATCCAGGCCATGGGAAAACATGGGTAGCCACAGCCACTCAAGAGGGAGAGGTTTTTTAGTGCCAGGAAGGAAAAAAAACTGGCAGGAAATGGCAGAAATCGTACACCAAATCCAGTCATTCCTGGAGTGGAACCACAGTCGATGGCCTCCACTCCAAACCAACAGATACAGATACTAATGCCGGAAAACAAAATCCCCCCCCCAGTACCAACAATACCACCAGTCCGATGACATTCTTCTTTGCAAATATACAGGGTCTAAAGCCAGCAACAAACAACAAAATACCTTTCATCTGTGGACTGCTTTCAGAGGCAAAGGCAATGTTCTCGGCTTTCACTGAGACCCACATAAAGGATCACTTGGACAACGAAATATGGATCCCAGGTTACAACCTATACAGATGTGACAGAGTGAACAGGCAAAAGGGGGGGGGGTTGGCCTGTACATTGCAGAGTCACTTGTTTGCACAGAACTGCTTAATGCCTCAAATGATGTAGTGGAAGTTTTAGCAGTAAAGGTCGAGAACCAAAACCTAGTCATTGTGGTAGTCTACAAGCCTCCGGATGCAACATCCCAGCAATTCCAGGAACAGCTGTTAAAAATTGACCACTGTCTGGAAAATCTTCCAGCTCCTGCACCCAACATCTTGCTCCTGGGGGATTTCAACTTAAGGCACCTAAAATGGAGGAATATAGCAAATAATATTGTTGCAGTAATAACACCAGGAGGCAGCTCTGATGAAAACTCACAATCACACGAGCTTTTAAATCTCTGCACAAAATTCAATTTAAACCAGCAAATAATAGAGCCTACTAGACTGGAGAATACACTAGACCTCATCTTCACTAACAATGATGATCTGATAAGAAATGTCACCATATCAAAAACAATATACTCAGATCACAACATAATTGAGGTTCAGACATGTATGCGTGGAGCCCCAGACCGACATAATGAGACTAGTCACGAGGGAGCATCCACCAAATTCAACTTCAATAACAAAAACATAAAGTGGGACCAAGTAAACCAAGTCCTAACCGATATAAGCTGGGAAGATATACTAAGCAACACAGACCCCAACTTATGCCTAGAACAGATTAACTCGGTGGCACTCTATGTATGCACAAGGCTTATTCCTCTAAGAAAAAGGAGGAGTAGATGTAAAATAGAAAGAGACAGGCGCTCCCTTTACAGGCGACGGAAAAGAATAACAGAGCGGCTAAAAGAGGTCAATATATCTGAAATGCGTAGGGAGACACTGGTCAGAGAAATAGCAAGCATCGAACTTAAGCTAAAGGAATCTTATAGGAGTCAGGAATCGCGGGAAGAACTAAAAGCTATAAATGAAATCGAAAGAAACCCAAAGTATTTCTTCTCCTATGCCAAATCAAAGTCGAGAATAACGTCCAGTATTGGGCCCCTACTTAAACAAGATGGGTCCTACACAGATGACAGCAAGGAAATGAGTGAGCTACTCAAGTCCCAATATGACTCAGTTTTTAGCAAGCCGCTAACCAGACTGAGAGTCGAAGATCAAAATGAATTTTTTATGAGAGAGCCACAAAATTTGATTAACACAAGCCTATCCGATGTTATCCTGACGCCAAATGACATGCCCATGCACTCTACCCCAGGGCCAGACTCATGGAACTCCGTGTTCATCAAGATCTGCAAGAAGCCCCTATCACGAGCCTTTTCCATCCTATGGAGAGGGAGCATGGACACGGGGGTCGTCCCACAGTTACTAAAAACAACAGACATAGCCCCACTCCACAAAGGGGGCAGTAAAGCAACAGCAAAGAACTACAGACCAATAGCACTAACATCCCATATCATAAAAATCTTTGAAAGGGTTCTAAGAAGCAAGATCACCACCCATCTCTTTGCTGACGACACGACTTATGTCATCTCTCACCCTAATCTTGCAACCCTCAACACCGTTGTTAATGAGGAGCTGATCAAAATATCGACTTGGATGACAGCCAATAAACTTACGCTTAACGTTGACAAAACCTACTACATTATGTTTGGTAGCAGAGCAGGAGATGCGCAAATTAACATTAAGATCGACAACACTCTAATTACCAGGCATAATGAGGGCAAATTCCTAGGCCTATACCTCGACAACAACCTGAACTTCAGCACCCATATCCAACACATAACCAAAAAAGTATCCAAAACGGTTGGGATCCTCTCCAAGATACGATACTACGTGCCGCAAACTGCCCTTCTCATACTATACCATTCACTTATATATCCATACCTCACATATGCTATCTGTGCTTGGGGTTCAACTGCAGCAACACACCTAAAGCTAATAATAACCCAACAAAAAGCCGCAGTAAGAATAATCACTAAATCCCATCCCTGGCAACACCCCCGCCCCCCCACTCATCATAGATCTAAACTTACTCCCTGTTCAGTACATCCACACTTACTACTGTGCAATCTACATCTACAGGACCTTAAATTCCAATATTAACCTTGACCTAAAATGCTTTCTTGATAGTTGTGACAGAACCCACAGGCACAACACCAGACACAAACATCTCTATGACATTCCCCGTGTCCGACTAAACCTTTACAAAAATTCAATATATGTCAAAGGCCCTAAAATCTGGAACACTCTACCTGAAAATTCCAAAACTGCAGACACATTCATCACCTTCAAAACTACCATCAGAAAACATCTTATCTCCCTGATACACCCTGTCAACTAATAATACGAATACCACCTGGTGGTTCACACTTACACTCACTCACCCATTTGACCATAAACAGAAATATCAATCTCAATCTCAAAATAATGAATCTTAACTAGTCAAAAGTTGGCCTGTGATACTCCAATACTGAAACTATGTATAGTGCCAAAACAAAAGCATTCATATTGCTAAACTCACAACTAGTATTTAGTCACTTAGCCATAATACCAACTTATCTCATAATTCTGTAACATTTTAAACCTAAGATTTAATATAAGTCTGCCCGAAATGCCTAGCCATGCTAGGCGTTCTAGTGGTACACTCTGTAATTATTATTTTACTACATGTAAACCACACAATAACCAAATTCTGTAAACTCAGCATTGTAATACTTATAGAGAATAAAGTTTGAATTGAATTGAATTGAATCTAGAAACCCATCAGTTACACAACCCAGGGCAACATGGGTTTAGAACAGGTCGCTCCTGTCTGTCTCAACTATTGGATCACTACGACAAGGTCCTAAATGCACTAGAAGACAAAAAGAATGCAGATGTAATATATACAGACTTTGCAAAAGCCTTCGACAAGTGTGACCATGGCGTAATAGCGCACAAAATGCGTGCTAAAGGAATAACAGGAAAAGTCGGTCGATGGATCTATAATTTCCTCACTAACAGAACACAGAGAGTAGTCGTCAACAGAGTAAAGTCCGAGGCAGCTACGGTGAAAAGCTCTATTCCACAAGGCACAGTACTCGCTCCCATCTTGTTCCTCATCCTCATATCCGACATAGACAAGGATGTCAGCCACAGCACCGTGTCTTCCTTTGCAGATGACACCCGAATCTGCATGACAGTGTCTTCCATTGCAGACACTGCAAGGCTCCAGGCGGACATCAACCAAATCTTTCAGTGGGCTGCAGAAAACAATATGAAGTTCAACGATGAGAAATTTCAATTACTCAGATATGGTAAACACGAGGAAATTAAATCTTCATCAGAGTACAAAACAAATTCTGGCCACAAAATAGAGCGAAACACCAATGTCAAAGACCTGGGAGTGATCATGTCGGAGGATCTCACCTTCAAGGACCATAACATTGTATCAATCGCATCTGCTAGAAAAATGACAGGATGGATAATGAGAACCTTCAAAACTAGGGAGGCCAAGCCCATGATGACACTCTTCAGGTCACTTGTTCTATCTAGGCTGGAATATTGCTGCACACTAACAGCACCTTTCAAGGCAGGTGAAATTGCTGACCTAGAAAATGTACAGAGAACCTTCACGGCGCGCATAATGGAGATAAAACACCTCAATTACTGGGAGCGCTTGAGGTTCCTAAACCTGTATTCCCTGGAATGCAGGCGGGAGAGATACATGATTATATACACCTGGAAAATCCTAGAGGGACTAGTACCGAACTTGCACACGAAAATCACTCACTACGAAAGCAAAAGACTTGGCAGACGATGCAACATCCCCCCAATGAAAAACAGGGGTGTCACTAGCACGTTAAGAGACCATACAGTAAGTGTCAGGGGCCCGAGACTGTTCAACTGCCTCCCAGCATACATAAGGGGGATTACCAACAGACCCCTGGCAGTCTTCAAGCTGGCACTGGACAAGCACCTAAAGTCGGTTCCTGACCAGCCGGACTGTGGCTCGTACGTTGGTTTGCGTGCAGCCAGCAGCAACAGCCTGGTTGATCAGGCTCTGATCCACCAGGAGGCCTGGTCACAGACCGGGCCGCGGGGGCGTTGACCCCCGGAACACTCTCCAGGTAAACTCCAGGTATTTGGATCAAAGCAGAACGTATTTCAGCAAAGCTGTCTTTCAAAGCATGTGTTGCATCATGCTGCGCTGACCACCTTGTTGTTGATAATGATTTTATGACATCTCCATGAATGGTTGACTTGAGTATACTCCACCGATGCGTTGAAGCAGAGAAAAAATTAAAGAGTGCTTGTAAAAGTCCAAAAAATGAAACTGCAGAGACACAACACTCCGCAGCACATGACCCAACAAGATTAAGAGAATGTGCTGAGCAGGGCACATATTCAGCAAGTGCGTTGATTTGCTTGATACGGGCTTGCAATCCAATATATTTACCCGACATTGTCGTAGCTCTGGCCACGGCAATCCATAATAGAGAGATCATGTTCAAGCAGAGTATCCAGTACTACATTCATCATTGTTTCTCCATCATGGCCTGAAAGAGGAATGAATTTTATAAAGCGCTCTACAGGCTTACCACTGGAGTCGACAAAGCTAACAATGAATGTCAATTGATCTGTATGTGAAATATCTGGTGTTGAATCTACACTTATTGCAAAGTATTTTGCAGTTTTCACAGCTGCTATGATGTTATTGAGGACCTTCTTAGTCATCAGTTCAATAAATTCATTGCATATAGTAGATGACATGTAAGATACAGTGCCTCTTCCTGCATTCCCAAGGCGTGATACATGATTTGCTAAGAATGGATCGAATTGTGCTAACAGTTCTATGATCCCTAGGAAATTGCCATTGTTTTCCGAACCAAAAACCTCATTTTCTCCACGGAAAGCAAGTCCTCTTAGAGCTAAGAATTTTACAACAGCAACAACTCTTTCTAGAACTTTTCTCCAATAAGTGCGCTCTTTTTCAGTTTGATTTTCCAAATGAGAATCCAATAAGCCTTTTTTCTGTGCACGAAATACACTGGCTAAAATGCAGCTCCTGTGAGTGGTGCTGTTTTCATGTTCCTCGAAACGCTTGGAATTTTTCCAGTCATTGAACCCCTGTGTGAAGGTATTTTCTTTGGTAGAAAATAGCTTGCATGCTGAACAGTACACTTTTCCTGAGCTTTCAGAGTATACCATCCATGATCTTTTCACATTATTATTATAATCAAGGGGGAAGCGCTAAACCCGGAGGATTATACAGCGCCTGGGGGGGGATGTGGAAGGCATTCAGGCTTAATTCGGGGAACTGGAGCACAGATCCAATTCCCTAAATCAAGAGCCCCTCACCAACATCAAGGAACCTTCCTTGAGGGGTGATCTTTTCACAGTTTCTGAATTTGCAAGCTTCCTATAAAACATAGATGACTTTAAACAACGACGACTTCCATCATCATAAATCCTTGCTGATTTCCTAAAGTCAATGTTCAGAGTTTGACTGAAGTTTTCTGCAATGAAAGCATTACGTAGAGAATCTGGGATTACATTTCGCCATGAGGCAGGATCTTTTAAGACAAATCCTGTGGATGAAATGTCCGTTGAGACATTGAGAGGAGACACAAAAGAAGTAGATGCTGGCTGAGAAATAATGGAGGGAGGGCTTCCTGTATGATCTGACGTATCTGCAGATTCAACTGGACTGGTAACATCAGAAACTGTTTTCGTGAGCATGTCTGTGATCTTTCTGCAGCTTCCTACATCTTTCTTTTTCTGTTCTTCTTCTTGAATTTTCTTCTTTCTTTTCTGTGACCCACTCGCATAAGAACGTCCAACATCACGTTCACGAGATGCCATAATGAGGATGTATCACTGTCTGTAATCATGCAAATACAAATTTTTCATTATCAATTATTAATTTTTTAATTATTAATTTTTTTTTCTGTCAATTGGGGGGATATGGCCCTTGTAGCCCCCTTTCCTCTGGCTGCGCATCTAAAAATTCAAAACGTTACCAGAAAGGAGTCATATACAGAACTTTTACCATAGATTAGGTTAGTGATTTGGGCTACGAATATTTTACTAATTCATCCTCCTTGATCTCCAATTTACTTAAACAGAAATCATACTGAGTCCAAGAACAATGCACAATGGTATTTATATTACCATTTTCATAACTAAACTAATCATTATGTTTTGCATGATATATGGCCTACCACCATAGATAAGGACATGAGAATTAAAGAATGCAGGGAAAAATTTCAGTTTCACCCAACCAACGATTTTCTGATGTGGCTTATGTGTTTCTGGGGAAATATGTAGTAAATTAATTGATGTTCTACATCACTTCCGTCGCAACTTGAAAACTAAGCATTTGCGACGGAAGTGATGTAGAACATCAATCAATTGAGATCTGTTATTGAAATGATAAAGACTTAAAGACAGGACAAAGTGCTTTTAAAACCTACAAACGGAAGTCAGTTTGCGTTTTTAGGTTTTTCTTTATAGTATTTTTACCAAAAATGCGCCTTTACTGGTCCATGCGTCTTTACTGGTCAAGTAACCCTATCAGGTACCTCCCTTAACATTTAGAGGCGAAAACAAACATTTATCCATACACATCAATGTCTATCAACAACACTTCAGTTAATTTGTCACAGTACAAGTCTAGATAACGTGTAATTACTACAGAAAATTGGAGAGGAATCTCCCATACTCACCCATTAGCGGGAAAACACAGCTGTTCTGATGTAAACAAAGGCGTGTTGAGTGTTGCCATATATGGTTAGGTTTATTTATTTTTATTTTATTTTATTTCATTATTTATTTTTGTTTTGATAAATTTTTAAAAATCAATTTTACTCTCCAAACACTTGAACTTTTTAGGTAGGGACCCCTTTGCACTTGCACCATGTGCGCAGTCTTGGATGAGCCCCTGAACCCCTTGGACCACGGGGCCCCCAAATGCGCGGGGCCCTAGGCAAATGCCTAGTTTGCCTATGCGGTAATCCGGCCCTGTTCCTTCCCTACCCTGCAGCGCTGTATAGCCCTTGTGGGTTAGCACTTCTTTTTTATTATAACAATAATAGTTTGTTGGTGGGTTGTGTGAAGGACCCATCTAGTTGGGCCAGCAGGCCTGCTGTAGTGTTCCCTTTTTTATGAGTTGTGCGTCAGGTGTTACTTTGTTGTGGGATGTGATAGAGAGGTGTGGGCTAGACCCTTTTATATGCCTTCCTTTGATGCATTACTTTCATTGTTCCTTGATAATGTGAGTAGTCACGAAAGCTCTTGGAATTTCTCTATTCTTTGTTTTGCATATTCTGAAATTACCTGTTTACTGTAATCTTATTGCGCATATATATATATATATATATATATATATATATATATATATATATATATATATATATATATATATATATATATATATATATATATATATATATATATATATCGCCTGTGTCCTTGTTTTTCACGTAGTTTGTGTGCATTAGGTTTTATATGCCTTAGTTATGTGTACGTGAAGGTATGTTATAGGATTCTGTGGGTGAAATTTGTTTTGAAGTCACAGACGAACAACATTGTTGTGTACAATTGTGGAGGGTTGGGGGAATTTTTCTTATGGTGAATTGCAGGCTGTTGTAGTATTTGCAACAGGGATAGGGGAATGACATGAAAAAATTGTATATAGTGGTACATGTGATTTTGTAACGAGCCTAGAGGTGGAACAGGAATGTTTAAGGGAGCTTGGGTTCGATGGTGATGGAAATATACCAACAGGTCTAAAATATACTAGGGAACATGTGTATCTGATACGAGTATTGGTCTTAGGGTCTGGATTAAGAAGGCATGATGTGGACGCCTTTTTATGGTGTGTAAAAAGGTGTGTAATTCGTAACATGTTTAAACTGAGTTTTGTAATGGATTGTTAATGATGAATTTTCTATATAGTCTGTATGGACGCGTAGTGTAATGTTCTGTGAAAATATTAATATGATGTGTAAACTAGGTGGGGGGAAGACAAACAGTTCATGTCTGAAAGTGTGTGTAGGACATGAGAATCAAAGTGCAAGATATTAGGTTATTTTGTTAGTTATGGGAAAATTGAGGAAAGTCGAGGAACATTGTCAATCATTAACTTTCTTTGTACATATTTTAAAAGCAATAGATGTGTAATGGATGGGTTAATTGCATTATTAAAACATGATTAAATACGTGGCATTGTATGTGTAACTTATGCAATGTATATGATTTTCAATAAAATATAAAAAAAAAAAATGATGAAAGTTTTTATCATTACAAAAAAAAAAATCCACTCCTGTTGATAGAAATTAGAAGCAATATCGTTGAAAGTACACACCCTGTGTTATGCCTTCGATGGAATGAAGTTAGGGGAAAGTCTATTATATTCATTGGAAACACTAGATAAATAGGGAACACACACACAGACTTGATCTTTAAAGTATAGCAGCTCCAAAAAGCTGTTTTTGGTGCAAAAATAAATTAACAAAAACAAAAAGGCATTGAGAAAAAAATTTAATGGATTTAGGATAGGACTTCATATTGCCAGGTAAAAAAAAATCTGTCGAAAAACACAATGACAATACGAGGAAAAGTTCACAGAAAGATCTCTCCTTGAACTCGTGTTAAAGTAGTCATCAAAAGAAAGAAAATGGGGATCGGCTAACACGTGGATCTTTTGGATTTTAGGGTGGATAGAAACAATCTCAGGAAAGCCAACACCAACTTCACTCTTTGACCTAATATTAAAGACCTTTCTCTGAAGCACAGACAAAATCATGAACATTAAAATTAGCCAAGGTCATCACCGGGCCTCGACACTTATTGGTCCCCATCTTTTACCTACATTGGCGAACCTTGGCACTGGCCAAGGATTGCAGACGCTATCTGATATCAGACACATCAAGACCACATTCCAGGAGATTATTATAATCAAAACTAAATACCAAGCTCACAAGGGTTATACAACACTGACATTCCAGGAGAGCAACCTGCATTCAATCACCAAACGGCAGAGGAAGCCTCATAAAACGAGCGAAGGGCTCCTCTTTACGATAAGGACCACAACATAAGCAGGGAAGTATGCAGGGAAAATGGGTGGCAAGAGGGAAAGGGATGATTATTAGGGTATGGAGTGCAGCAGGGCACTGGATAGTGCAGGGGTAGAGGGTAGCAAGAGATTAAGGTTGGAAGGACGGAGGAGAATGCTAGAGGCATCATCAGAGTTTGTGTAGTAAATCACTGTCAAAAAGTCAATGAGAGTCTGGATTGAAGAAGGGTCCATCAGCAAGAAGGGAAGGTAAAAAAAAGGGCAGCAGAGCGGAGACAACGACGGAGGTAAATTCTGCGTGCTTGTTGATAGTGGACAATCCAACAGAATGTGGCTAACAGATACTGGAACGTGACAATTCTCAGAGGAACAGGGCGCCTCTCCATGAGATACCCATGAGTAAGACGAGTATGGGCGATGCGAAGACGGGAGAGAGTAGTCTCCCAACCCCAACACTGATGACAAGAAGACGGCCAGAAACCTATACTCAGTTTAATAGAATGAAGTTTGTTATGGAGCAGATCTGACCAATGCCAATGGGTGTGAAGGTGGGTAGCAATTTCAGGAAAATAGTCTGTGAATGGAACACCTCAATATGAAACTGGGAGGTCATGTACTGCTGACTGTGCAGCAGTGTCTGCCTGTTCATTGCCCTGTACGTCAACATGACCAGGGACCCAGCAGAAAACAATATCTTTGTGTTTGCTAGAGGTTGGATACGAAGAACTAGGGGGCGAGGTGTATCAAATTTTCCATATAGGCTGTAAAGCACTAAAGGAATCTGAAACGACCACAAATGGCAACACAGGCATAGGTGCTATATGGATAAGTGCTACAAGAATGGCATACAATTCAGCCATAAAAATGCAAGCCGAGGATAAATGTCCTTGCACGACACTGTCCGGAAATACTGCTGCGAATCCGATGCCATCAGAAGACTTAGAACCATTGGTGCACACTGCGATGGCACGAGTGGTTGTTAGCAAAGGCATTGCGAATATACATATCTAAGTGGAGCATATTGGTGAGGGGAAAGGCTACTGTCTCTAAGAACCACATCAGACTTTTATTCACCAATTGTTCCATCACCTTGCAGACCACACTGGTCAAGGCAATGGGACAATAGTGAGAGGCGTCAAGTCCCGAGGTGCCTGGCTTGTGAAACGGTAGTACAATAGCCGATTTCCAATGTTGAGGTAGAACCCCTCGCATCCAAATTAGATTGAAAACATGTAAAAGAGCGGCAAGGGCCATAGAATGGAGATGTTGAAGCATACTGATGTGGATATCATCAGGTCCTGGTGCCGACGGCCAGCAAGTGGAAAGCATGGACTCCAGTTCTTGAAGAGTAAAAGGTACGTTATATGGCTCCAATCCATCGGAGGAGAAATCTAAAGGCAATTGCTCTTTGGTAGGTTTAGATGCAAGAAATGAGGGACAGAGGTGAAGCCCTTGGGAGATATGGACAAGATAGTTCCCGAATGTTGTGGCAACTTCTAAGGGTTCTGTGACATCAACTCCAGCAACCTGCAAAATGAAAGCTGGGTCCGGAGTGTACTTACCACACAATTTCTGCACCTTTTTCCAAATCATGCACATAGGAGAAGACGAGTTAATGGTAGACACGTAGTCTTGCCAACAAATGCACTTAGCGTCACAGATGATGCGGCGAGCAGCTGCACTTGCCTGCTTAAAATCCAACAGACGCTCCGCGGTATGATTATATTGATAACGGCCCCATGCAGCACGTTTTAAACGCATTGCACAGGCGCACGTAGGAGACCACCAAGGTACGCATGCCTGAGAATGCCTACTTGAGGTTTAGGGGATAGAACGCGTCGCCACAGTTAGGACCAAGGTCAAAAAGTGGTATGCCAGTTCATCAATAGAGGACTAAAGGGGATCCTCACAACAGCCAGTAAGATGGGAGTATAAGTCCCAATCTGCTCGAGCAAATTGCCAACGAGGGCTACAAAATGGTCAAGCATATGTAGAAGTAAGAAGGATGGGAAAGTGATCACTATCGTGTAAATCTGGAAGAAAAAACCATGCGAGACCAAGTGCAATGAGCAAGGAACAGACAGAAAGATCAATGCAGGAGAGAGACCGAGTACAAGTCAAAATGGGTAGGAGCAGCCGTGTTTAAAACATGAATAGGATAAGATGTGAGAAGTCACCAACTGATCACCACGAGTCACAGTGGGACCCTCCCCACAGGTGATGGCGAGTGTTAAAATCACCCAACAACAATATAAGCGGTGGTAGAGATGAAATTTAAAATGTGATATCAGAGATCCAGAATGCACAGGAGGGAGAAAGATAGAGAGATCAAACTGTTAACCATCAGTGTAAAACGAGCTGCAGTATAATGCAGCGGGAAATGAATAAATTGTCGATACGGTATATCAACACATACAAGAAGTGCGCTTTCATTAAATAATTCATCAGGTAAAGGATCGGAAGAATGTATTAGCAAGTAGCCCGAAATGGGACAAATGACAGCGGAACGAATTTTGGGCTCTTGCAACCCAACACATACAGGGGACAACCGGGAGAGCAACAATTGGAGTTCTCCTCGATTACCCCTAAGGCCACGAATATTCCATTGTAAAAAAGACATTATGAACAGAAATAAAAATAACAATAAGAAACGATAAAACCTATGGGCTTTGAGGATCAGTAAAGTTAATGTGTGGAGAGAACGGTGTGTAAGGAAGAATTAGAATATTGCAGAGGAATAGATTGTTGCATGGGGAGTATGGGGTAGGGAAGGGAGTACTGGGGGGGGGGTAATTAGGTTCGGTCGGAGGAAGACAAAGAGGTCCAATTCCTCAGATCGATAGCCTCTTTACCGCTGCAAGGAGCCCACCTTAGAGGTCCTTCCCTGGAGCCATGGAGGGTCATACCAATAGGGTAGACAACTGCATCCCAGATAACAGCTCGCAAGACATCCCAGGGTCTTCTATCACGTGGAAAAAAACGTTTCCTGAAGCCCAAGCCTGGAATTCAGGACTGTAACTGCTGATGCTCGATACATGGGAAAAACCTTCAGCAAAAGTGTTGGTCACCCAAGGGTCATCACAACCTGACCTTGATGGAAATTATGTATAATCAAGGAGGAAGCGCTAAACCCATAGGATTATACAGCACCTGTGGAGGGGGGGGGGATGGAAGATATTCAGGCTCAATTCAAAGAACTGGAACACAGATCCAGTTATCTAGATCAAGAGCCCCTCACCAGCATCAAGGCCTTGAGGGGCCTTGATGGAAAAAGCTGGGCAGTGGGCTTGGGAAGTACTGTATGTTACCAGTCATAAGTCGCAAGTAGCCATAAGACACAGGGATATACACTATCTCAAATAACCAGGTTTTTGCTTAACCCGTCATAAGATACAGGGTTATATTTTCAGGTCTCATAGTTGGGAGTAAATTGGGTCTTTCTGCATCGGTAGTCAAAATATGCAGTTTGCATACCCCTGTGAGCTCAGCAGTAATTATAATCAAAACTAAGTTCTAAACCACCAGTCATACAGCACTGAAGGGTAGTTAGTAAGGGCAGTGAGGAGTGCTAAAGGAAGTATAATCAAAGGTTGTGTAATAAACATGTTGCTGTCAAAGAGGGAGTCTGTGTCAAAGGTGGGGCTGTCAGCAAAGGAGAGAAGATAAAGTAGGTGTTAGAGCAGTGAGGATGTCAATGGTATATTCTGCATGCTCGATGATAGACTGCACTATTCAAAAGAATATAGCAAACTGAAATTGAAACCTGACAGTCAGCAGTGAAACTGGGCACCTCTCCACGAGGTACCCAAGAGTGAGAAATGTGCACCCGATGTGAAAATGGGGAAAGCAGTCTCCCATCTACGACATCAATAAGATGACCAGGATCCTAAACTCAGCCTGATAGTGTGTAATTTATTATGAATCAATTCAGACCAACGTTGTTGCCAATGATTGCAGAGTCTGCCTGCTCAATGCCCTAACATCAACTGCCCAGGTACCCAGCAGAAAATAATTTCTTTGTTTTTTCTAAAAATGCAGCATAACCAAGGTTGTATACAAAGACCTTGGGGATGAGGCAAATTAAATTTTTTGAAAGCTTGCAAAGCTTAGTACCAAGGAATCCAAGACTTCCACAAATGATGAGGTAGGCCTGGACACAATATGGATAATTGTGAAGATGATACTAGTCTAATAAATGACCTCGTGCAACACTGTCCGGGAACACTACTGCAAACCCGACACCGTCAGAGGATTTAGAACCGTCAATGTCAACTGCAACGGCCCGAGAATGAGACTGGAAGTGGTTAAGAAAAACGGAGCGAGATACCACTGTAGGCATCTAAACTTTCACACACACAAGTGAGGAAGAACAGACAAACTGTTGGAACCTCTCAAGGGGTAAGAGAAAAGTTAGATGCTAGATGTACATATAAAGGGGGCAACTAAAGATTAGTCCAGTTAGATTAGTACTTGCCAGAAATCTTTCTGATCTTATGCTATATCCATCTGGGAGGAAAACCGGAATCAACACTCTCCATGTAACAAATTCAAGATGCACAGTGAGCATTTCTGAACACCTTCCACCTCGTGGCCAATCCCTGACTGGTACAGTACATCAGCCTATTAACCAGTGAATAGTGATCCCTGAGGCAAATAACCCATACATACAATTTGGCAGTTCTTCTCAGTCCTTATTCCACCATGGGACTGACCAAAAAATCTTAGCTGCTGCTGTCACACGAGAACTAGTCATTAGGCCCCTGCATATCGGAAAAATCACCAAGGTCACAAAAGATCTCTCCCGGAGCCTCAGTTGCCAGTCTGCCACCTCCAGCTTGCACCATGGAGGGTCAACAGGAGTGAAATATTCTGACCACTGAAGGAGAAAATCCCTACCATGTAAAGCTCAGAAGAATAAATCGCTTGAAGTCCAATAAGCAGAGCTGGAACAAATAAAGCTCTATTTCCAAGAAGACATCTGAATCAACATTATGATAGGTCAGGGGCCCATTGTTCAGGATGCTAACATCCAAAGGATGTTTGCAAAGTCTTTATCCATTAGAATAATAAATATAAAAAAGTAATAAAGTCGAAGAATCTAGGTCAAAGGTGGAACTTTCTGTGAGAAAGTCAGGTAGTGTGTGTTAGGGCAGTGGAGACTGGAAGTGAATTCTGCATGTCCTCTGATACACAGAACAATCTATTAAGACACAGTGAGCTGACAATGCAACCCAACAATCTTTGTAGAATGGTGTCGGGCATTTTTCCATGAAATGTCCGTTAGACATGTGGCTGATACACAGGCAGAAAAGCAGTCTTCCAAACGTAACAGCATTGGTAAGGGGATGGCCAGAAACCCAAACATTTATTGTGGACCAACTTGGACCACTGTTGTTGCCAATGGTTGTGAGGACGTCAAAAGATTGCTGAAAAATGGTGAAAAAGGAATACCCCTATATGACAATGGGAGGTGGTCACAAACAGCTGACTGAGAAGCAGAGTCTATCTGTTTGTTGCCCCAGACATCAAGGTGTCCAGGGACCCAGCAAAAAATGGTGTCTAAAGAAATGCATCACAATGAAAATTCTATATGTAGGAAGATAGGATGAGGGTAATAAAATTTCTGGATAGCCTGTAAAGTACTATGGGAGTGTGAAATGACCCCGAATGACAGTGAACAGCAACTCAGCTGCAAAAATACTGGCTAAGTCTAGTAAATGACCTTGAATAATGCTCTCAGAATTTCATCAAATCCAGCTAGAGAACTCGGAAAAATGTCTGGCAATTCTGAGTAACTTCACTGCTTTTAATATGTTCAAATTTAGTCCATTATAATAAAATTAAAATGTCAAACATATTTCTATCAGGATTAAATAAACACATTTTCCAATAAAATATTTTCAATCTTTGTACATACATTTTTTAACTGTTTACATTGTATTAATTACATTTTAGCACTAGATTATGTTGCACACAAACCACATGGTATGTCCAACAGCCAAAAATCTACACTGAATTTCTACAGCACATGTCCATAGAGAATATCCATATAGGCTACATGCTCCAATCAGGAAATTTAAACTAAAAACAGTAATTTAATAAAGCTTAATGTCAATTCCATAAGTTCGTGCAAACAAGCATTATTAAAGAACAATTTAAAGTTAAAATTCCCTGTTTGTAGACCTTTATCAGAGGGAGCATTCAACATTTTTAGTAACCTTAATGCAGTTACCACAGACTTGTAAACAGTAACAACAAATCAATAATCTCATGGGAATTGAGGTTCATTGGGAAGAGGGAGAAGGAAGACGCAGGAAAGTGTGGGATGATTACGGTAGACTTGCGGTAATGCTGCTCAACTAAAAAGCATCGATTTCTCTTGCACACCATCAAAGTCACCTTTTATCCTACCATGAAAATGAGATGTATTATTCTACCCAGCACACATTATCATGAGCCTGTGTAAAAAATGTGGGAGGGAATTATCTTGGATATATCACTTATTTACAGTATGCCAAACAAGCATGCCCCTTAAGAGCTTTGTGGTCGTATGACAAACTGGATGTCACAGAAATGGGGGAGGGCACGGGAGGAAAAAAGCCAGCAAATTCATATTTGCATTACACTATCTTACCACCAACATCATATCTACAAGAATTTTCCTTAAAACTCTTGATTACTCATACACAATAATCTCTGAAGATAATACATTACTGGATGATAAATTTGCTCATACATAAAACTTCATATAAATTTAAAGTACACAGTTTTATAATTATGTAATCCAATTTTTACTATTTTTATGAAAAAAAAAAAAACATACAAAAATATTGTAAATTCTGACAGAGAATAAGTCTTAGGCTAGAGTCAGAAGCTACACAGAGATATCTCTTGTTCATTTGCCACTTGTCACTTTGGCACAAATTTTGAAGTGTTACATAAGGTTTAGTACACACTTGGGTGATCATAACCAATTTATCTATTTCAACAACTATTTACAGAGTTGCCAAACTGTCAATTGGTATCATCTCCTTAAAATTATATTTAACCTCATATAATTCATCAATATTTGCATAAACTTTTAGCAGTTATAAGACAGTTAGCTTTGTGAACAAAAAGGAATATGGCTTAAGAACATACCTTTTATATTTCATAAACAGCAAAATCTCTTACATTAACACTTTCAAGCTAGTTTTTAGTAATGCCAAAATAATGTATCTGATTAGTTAAAGTATAAAATAAACTGTCACAAGGTCTCCTACATAAACATTCAAAATGGCTCTTGTGACTAGTGTCTGTAGCAATCACCTGATGTTTTACTCCAAATGTGACTGCCTGATGAATATAATACAAGTCAGAGATTTTTAGTTATATCAAAGGGAGTAAGAGTTGCATATACAGTATATAAGAGACTGTTCAATTACTGATGGTAAAAACTTACAGAACTCCATTCAGAATATCTTTGTACAAAGTTACAGTTCAGGACTAGACTTTACGAATTGTTGTAGTATATGATTTGATCGTCTCTCAGAGACAATAATCCACTGACATAAATAACTTTCTCTTTTAAAAAATTAGACGAGTTACCATAAATTTAATTTTACCCAACATTTTTTTTTCCGTACAAATCAATTTGATAAACACAGCATTTATAATCCTATAAAAAAAAGCGTATATATTTTTTGAGATTTGGATTTGTACAATGACATGCAAAGTATCATTCTGTACATCATTTACATAACTTGATAAATTTACTTATCACATACACTATGACATTATCTCGAGTAATTATAATCTTTTCCTTATCCTCTACACAACATCAAATTAATCTTATTTAATAGAATATCCCATCTTTTATCTAAGAGGTTCACCAAATAACAGTCTAGTTACTTATCAAGTTATAATACCATACTGTAAAAACTAATGCATATAAATATAATAGAAAATAAAAAATTGCCAGATACATCATTATTATTTTTAAGAAATGTAATGACATGGTCACAAGTACACTCAAAACAAAAGAATAAAAAATTACAATACAGTGGTTGGAACAATTCTATAAAAAAAAAAAAAAAAAAAAAAAAAAAAAAAAAAAAAAAAAAAAAAAGAGAGAGAGAGAGAGAGAGAGAGAGAGAGAGAGAGAGAGAGGAGAGGAACGTTATGAATATGTTCTGGATCATTAAGACCAACACATCATCTTAAGGTTTCTCTCCTAAGTGTGCATTTTTGCTGAATACTCAAAATGAATTATCAATTGTTATTGAGCTCCATGGAAGAAAAAAACATTCAAGAAGTGGGAGACTATGTCCAGGGGGACACCTATTCTGTTAGTGGTAGACCCAATGGTGTGAAACTTGAAGGACATCCTCAAAAGCACCTTATCCATAGTGGCACTTATAGTACTGTCTATAATAATAAGAAAAGATATTTTTCTTTCTGAAAAATAGTTATTAATTTGGTAAACAAATTTATTTAAATTATACACTTGATTTTTTAAGTTGTTTGTATAAAGATATAAATACTGTATAATAATTTTATTATTTTCTAACTCATGCAATAAAAAGTAATTGTTTTTCTCTTTGAAAATAAATATTTTTTTCTTTCTGAAAATAAAGTTGGTACCAAAAAAATTTCAAATAACACTGAGTATTTTTAAGGGACTGTAAAATTAATACATGTTTCTTGTGGCCATCACAATCACCTTCATAAATAAAATATAATAGTATTAGGTAATAATCTTGAAGCAATACATACACCCAACATAATGCACTTATAACAACTGCTAATTAAACTGTTGTCAGATTTTGTTTGTAGATTAGGTGTCTATTTTTAGTCTGGCCTAATATTAATACTGTCTCGAATTATCACTAATATTTTAAGGTGACTTAACTACTGAAGCATGTTTAATATTTATATGTATACTAGGTATACTTTTGTAATTTTGAAAATATTAAATTCCAAAATGATTATTAAAAAAAAAATTTTCAGTACACACAAACAAAATTTTATAGTAAAATATTTAACTTTTGAAATCAGTATAAACTCTTAAAAGCAGTATAAATTGTATAACCATAAACAAAACCTATTAATCTAAATTCTTATGTGCAGCAAAGACAGGGTTTCAACAGTCCTTTTCTTGTTTCAAAAATCCATTGCAACAATTTGGTAAAAGACATGAAAACACAGTTTTCTTCATACAGTAGCAGAATTATCATAGCATGAAGTTCCCTGGTAGATGGACTGGGCATGATGGCCTCATCTATGTCCCCACACTGCCCTGCCCCATTACACTTCTTGTAGGGATTTTTGAAAGATTATATTTTCTAGATACAGTACTAGCTGCTGGCATTAAAACATTCAGTTGGCCAATATATGTTGAATAAACTGCAGCATCAGTTAGACGAGTCATGGGCCACTCGAAGTGCACATGTTAAAGTAGCATAAATTAGACAACTATGAAGTTGTATAAAAACTGTTATTAGCTCATCTAATAAATGCAGAAAATTGCCTTTTCATAGTGCCACTATGTTGCAAAAAAACATTAAATCAGAAAAGGACTTTATGGACATGCTGCATTAATTTGAGTACATTTTCCACTTACTGCTCTATGGAAGGAGCACTCTTAGGATACTTAACCTTAAGCTGATGTTAATGATGTATCACAGGGTACTGTTATGATACTCTTTGTTGACTTCTACAATGGACTGGGTCAACAGAGGTGACTGATTAGCTATGAGAAAAGTTATCTATATGAATGTCTGACTACACTACAATAAACATAGTATGTTCTTGGTTTGGACATTAGTTTTGATTTTCATTAATGTGCGATAAAAAACAAAGCCAGTGTGGTGCATGAACGATGACAGTTTTAGTTTTTATGGGCGGTAAGTTGAAATATATGAACATTGGGCAGTAATTTAACATACACAATATACATGAACAAATAACAAGTAAAGAACATGCAATAAACATTCTCAAACACAACATGATTGTGCTACTGTGTCTCAAAGATGCATCTGGGTTTTCTACATACCACCTTGTTTCTCACAAAATTTGTATCAGAAACAATGTACTCTACTTGTAAATTAATGTTGTATAGTAACATTTCTCATCAAAATTTTAATAAATTGGGTACTTGATTACTATGTATCTCTTCTGATACTGTTTAAATGAGAAACCAAGATGAGATGTACTAATAAATCTTTTCTACCCTTACCCATCAACAGGGTATTTTGATGCTGGTGAAGAGCTCTTGATTCAAGGAATTGGAGCTATTCTCCCCTTCTTCAAATCATGCCTGATTACCTCCCAATTCCCAGGCGCCGCATGACCTTTATGGGTTTAGCACTTTCCCATGAATATAATAATATACTTGTACATAATGCTACACAGTAACAAAAATAAGCAACTGGATCCATAATTCTCCCATACATATGCAAACTGAGTATTGAAACTGAGACATATTGAGCATTGGGAAATGTAGCTTAAAATCTCAAAACATGAATAACTACTTGGCACTGAGCTAAGGGGACATAACCAGCTTAGGACTACAAATCAGTTATCTCCTGTGCAGGTCCTAATATCTGACTATCAATCACCCTAAGCAGTAGTGGTTCATTTTGAACTGCCAGCAGAGACGGAGGTTGGTATTAAGATTAAACTTACTGCAACCATCTTGTTTTGTACACAATCCACGAATATGTGCTTGGTATCCATACACAGGGTCCAAGTACATATTTGCCGACAAAATAGGTGGATCAACCCTTACTGCATTCTGAAGTCGAGATATTTACCACTCGTATAAAATTTATATTTAACTAGAACTTGGCAAGACATGGTCAGCAAGCAGTGCATTGTGAACAGAAAGCCAAAAATAACATTATTCACTGCTACTCAAAAAATTCAGCTCATTTTTTTTATTTTTTCTGCATCACAAAAAAAAAAAAATAAATAAAAAAAAAATCCAGATAACACTTAATAAAAATTTAGTATAAGCCATAAATACTGCACTAAGCTATAAAAGTTCCCTTCAGGTTACACAAAAATTTAATATTAACACAACACTGAAGTTCCTTCAATGTATGAAGATTTAAGATGAAATTCTTCTTTGCAATATCTAACTTCTGCAATGAAATTACATGGGTAGATTAACAGTAGGGTATTGTTTCTATTTTTTCCAAATGCCTAACTTGTAAATGACATCTTTAAATCTTGGAGATCCAATTCCATCTAATTCTGCTGGCTGAACACCAACTACCAGGAGCAAGTCTTTGTACTTTCTAAAGGTGTACCACATTGATAACAGAGGGATTAATAATTAGCAAAGCTCGAAAGATTTGCACTACAAATCCCCAAAGTCACTACAGAAAACACTAAAGGTACACAGTTTTTTCATTCATTTTCACCAAACCATTTTCAGATCATCACTGCACTGATGATTTGGTAACATACAATTTACATTCCTCAAAGTTTTCAAGTACACAAGTTTTTGGAGGAAATATGGAAGTTTGTTTCCAGGATATGGACACTTCTGCCTCTTAAGTAATCCAAAGGTATACTGTAATATTATTAAAGGTCTTTGGAAACATCTTTTCATACTGCAATGGAAATGCAGTTATCAAATAATTATTAAAAAGTGAAAATGGTAAAGCCAATTGCCTACCACAATATGGGTTTCACACCATTGATGGTTTATGGTTAGGCGAGTAAACCACTGAATGCGGTTCTTGACTTCGAGCCAAAAGCTTTTTAGGTGACATAACTACAGGATCATGAAAGGCTAATGTCTCCTGGGATACATTCCCAGACACATATCCAGAGCTTTGCTTGGAGAGAGAAGGTCCTAAGGGAGTCCATTTATTTCCTGCTCGGTTGTGGTTTGTTTCAGATGTATTTGGTCGAGTTGGTAGAGAAGGTCGACCCCGAGAGCCTTCTATTGGTGCTGATGTCACCTCTCGGCTCTCGTCGCTAGTGCGTGGTGGCTTTATTGGATGAGCCCAATGACCATTTCCCATTTCCCCAACAGATACATAGTCAGTATTTACTTTCTCAGGTTCTTTCTTTGGAGATGCGATGGATTCTGCCATTGCACATGTAACATAAGCAGATTTATTAACTGGAGAAGAAGAGCTAACAGTTGGTGTTGTTTGTGATGCTAATTCCTGAGTGATACTAACATATCCAGTGGAGGAGCCATGTTGAGGATCAGGTGAGCCACGAGCACCAACCCTACAGTATGCACCAGGTGGAAGGTCTTCATCAGGTGTAGTTATAGATTTGTTGGTACCAAAGGGAAGTGATGGAAGTGATGGTTGTCTTTTCATTCTGCCCATACCATCACTAAGTGCTACACTGCCCACAGCATCACCAAGTGCTACATACCCACCAGCACTCCGAGTATCTCTCATCACACTCTCAGCTTGAGCTACTGCAACGTACCCTGTGTTTAACCATGGTAATGACTCAGCCTTTGTATATGGTGATAGTTCAGGAGTTGAAGCTTTCTTGTGAGAAAAATTATGCCGAGAGTAAGCAGGGAGACCACTCTGACCCCGTCCCTCAGGAGGAAAAGCAAAATTACTCATTACGTCCAAAGGCAGATTAATGGCATCAGCATCAGCCTCAGGCATGCTTATATATCCAGTAGAAGTGCGTCTAGCTCCTAAAGGCACTTCTGGCAGAGCCCCAAGAGCGAGACTTGGTGTTGACTGTTGTAAGGCTAGTAGTCCTTCTGCCAATCCTCCAGCCAAATTAGGCACAGACCCAACAGACACATATCCACCCATACCAGACATCTGGTGAAGTAAAGCAAAATTAGCAAGGTCAAAGATTGATTTTTATTCATGCTTTGAAATCAAAATTTCCTTCACCCCTATTTTGTCTTTATAAAAGAGCACATATAAGCTTAGATAATGATATTAAAAATATTAACTCCTGAGCCAAAATCCAGTTTTGGGTTGCTAATGCATTTTAAGTGTCACCAAAGGTCTCCAGTGATTGTCTAAACTTCCTTTCCATAGTCCATGTCATTCATGCCACCCAAACATATCTTTCCTTCTATTAGTCTGTAAACACCAAAGTACAAAAATCTAGACTTTTTTTTTTTAACACAATGGCACATCTTCTACTGAGGTAGAGTAACCCATAAAGGAAACTTATTCACCATCACATTCAATAGCTGTCTTGCCATTTATGAAAAGCCAGTATATCAGTGTATTCTAGAAAGATAAATGAAATGGTAATGTTTTAATTGAATTTTTGTGGGTTTGCTTCATGTGAATTCACTAGCATGTAGTGTTCCATTGTTATGTGAAATATCAAGGAGATTGCAAAACATACTGTACATTCTTATTACGCAGAAGTGTTATGACCTAATAAAGCAAGCTATTGTACGGTTTTTTACTTCATTTAAGTGTAAGCAACTTTTTTTTTTTTTTTTATTTTGAGAGAGAGAGAGAAAAATTATACAAGTTTTTGTCACAACTGAAGAAACACAAATAAAAGAAAAAATCAAGATAAAAATGATGATAATACAATGATAAGTTCTTAAATTCTGAACTGACATACATCACTAATTATGTAGTTATCAAGCAACAGTATGTCATTGTTAAGAACACTAGCAGAATTATTCAAGGAAAGTAAATTCAGGTTCTCTCTCTCTTAAATACATTCAGCAGTGCTCTACTTCCTCCAACAAACTAGTGGCTTCCTATATTGTGGCTTGGGAAATTGCAAAACTAGTACAGTAGCTGTCAATATAGTAACATCGGCAGTAAGATCAAGTGGATTCCTTTCTCAAGTGATATAATTCGTGCACGCATCTATGACAGTGAGGAGTGATTGGTGGAATGATGAAGTAAAGGGTGTGATAAAAGAGAAAAAGGTAGCTTATGAGAGGTTTTTACAAAGCAGAAGTGTTATAAGAAGAGCAGAGTATATGGAGAGTAAAAGGAAGGTAAAGAGAGTGGTGAGAGAGTGCAAAAGGAGAGCAGATGATAGAGTGGGAGAGGCACTGTCAAGAAATTTTAATGAAAATAAGAAAAAATTTTGGAGTGAGTTAAACAAGTTAAGAAAGCCTAGGGAAAATATGGATTTGTCAGTTAAAAACAGAGTAGGGGAGTTAGTAGATGGGGAGATGGAGGTATTGGGTAGATGGCGAGAATATTTTGAGGAACTTTTAAATGTTAAGGAAGAAACA
The DNA here is from genome assembly GCF_038502225.1 of Cherax quadricarinatus. Classification (NCBI taxonomy): domain Eukaryota; kingdom Metazoa; phylum Arthropoda; class Malacostraca; order Decapoda; family Parastacidae; genus Cherax; species Cherax quadricarinatus. Next base: position 10,056,768 of record NC_091331.1, on the reverse strand, counting down.
GAGGCAGTAATTTCATGCACTGGTCAGGGAGGTATACCATCTTTTAGGAGTGAAGAAGAGCAGAATGTAAGTGTGGGGGAGGTACGTGAGGCATTACGTAAAATGAAAGGGGGTAAAGCAGCTGGAACTGATGGGATCATGACAGAAATGTTAAAAGCAGGGGGGGATATAGTGTTGGAGTGGTTGGTACTTTTGTTTAATAAATGTATGAAAGAGGGGAAGGTACCTAGGGATTGGCAGAGAGCATGTATAGTCCCTTTATATAAAGGGAAAGGGGACAAAAGAGACTGTAAAAATTATAGAGGAATAAGCTTACTGAGTATACCAGGAAAAGTGTACGGTAGGGTTATAATTGAAAGAATTAGAGGTAAGACAGAATGTAGGATTGCGGATGAGCAAGGAGGTTTTAGAGTGGGTAGGGGATGTGTAGATCAGGTGTTTACATTGAAGCATATATGTGAACAGTATTTAGATAAAGATAGGGAAGTTTTTATTGCATTTATGGATTTAGAAAAGGCATATGATAGAGTGGATAGAGGAGCAATGTGGCAGATGTTGCAAGTATATGGAATAGGTGGTAAGTTATTAAATGCTGTAAAGAGTTTTTATGAGGATAGTGAGGCTCAGGTTAGGGTGTGTAGAAGAGAGGGAGACTACTTCCCGGTAAAAGTAGGTCTTAGACAGGGATGTGTAATGTCACCATGGTTGTTTAATATATTTATAGATGGGGTTGTAAAGGAAGTAAATGCTAGGGTGTTTGGGAGAGGGGTGGGATTAAATTATGGGGAATCAAATTCAAAATGGGAATTGACACAGTTACTTTTTGCTGATGATACTGTGCTTATGGGAGATTCTAAAGAAAAATTGCAAAGGTTAGTGGATGAGTTTGGGAATGTGTGTAAAGGTAGAAAGTTGAAAGTGAACATAGAAAAGAGTAAGGTGATGAGGGTGTCAAATGATTTAGATAAAGAAAAATTGGATATCAAATTGGGGAGGAGGAGTATGGAAGAAGTGAATGTTTTCAGATACTTGGGAGTTGACGTGTCGGCGGATGGATTTATGAAGGATGAGGTTAATCATAGAATTGATGAGGGAAAAAAGGTGAGTGGTGCGTTGAGGTATATGTGGAGTCAAAAAACGTTATCTATGGAGGCAAAGAAGGGAATGTATGAAAGTATAGTAGTACCAACACTCTTATATGGGTGTGAAGCTTGGGTGGTAAATGCAGCAGCGAGGAGACGGTTGGAGGCAGCGGAGATGTCCTGTTTAAGGGCAATGTGTGGTGTAAATATTATGCAGAAAATTCGGAGTGTGGAAATTAGGAGAAGGTGTGGAGTTAATAAAAGTATTAGTCAGAGGGCAGAAGAGGGGTTGTTGAGGTGGTTTGGTCATTTAGAGAGAATGGATCACAGTAGAATGACATGGAAAGCATATAAATCTATAGGGGAAGGAAGGCGGGGTAGGGGTCGTCCTCGAAAGGGTTGGAGAGAGGGGGTAAAGGAGGTTTTGTGGGTAAGGGGCTTGGACTTCCAGCAAGCGTGCGTGAGCGTGTTAGATAGGAGTGAATGGAGACGAATGGTACTTGGGACCTGACGATCTGTTGGAGTGTGAGCAGGGTAATATTTAGTGAAGGGATTCAGGGAAACCGGTTATTTTCATATAGTCGGACTTGAGTCCTGGAAATGGGAAGTACAATGCCTGCACTTTAAAGGAGGGGTTTTGGGATATTGGCAGTTTGGAGGGATATGTTGTGTATCTTTATATGTTTATGCTTCTAGACTGTTGTATTCTGAGCACCTCTGCAAAAACAGTGATAATGTGCGAGTGTGGTGAAAGTGTTGAATGATGATGAAAGTATTTTCTTTTTGGGGATTTTCTTTCTTTTTTGGGTCACCCTGCCTCGGTGGGAGACGGCCGACTTGTTGAAAAAAAAAAAAAAAAAAAAAAATCTATGACAGGTCAAATGACACTAAGAAATGCAAGTGACTGCAGCCAAAAATACAAGTGGGCAATTTAGTCTGAAGTTTGATTAATCACAATGTTAATGAAACTGTCTAATTCATGGGATACATAATATACAGGTACCATCCGACTTACGACCTAGTTTGGTTCCGACAAACCGGTCGTAAGTCAAAATGGATGTAAGTCGAACCTTACTACTGAATATCAACATCACATTTTTGTAATGACTATTTTATTGTTTTATTTTGGTGTTTCATGTTTTACTTTACTTTTTATGCTGTTAGTACTGTATTTTATACTGTAAGGTTTAGGATAAACACTGTGTACAACACAAACAGTTGTTTATTTCCCAGAAATTTGGCATAGAAAACAAGGTCGTAAGTCAAATGGTCATATGTCGAGCAGGTCGTAAATCGGATGGTAGGTGTACATATCAAGTTCGAAAAGACATGAAGAGTATGTGGTTTACTAGCTGTTACCACTGCAACCAGAGAAGAATTTTCAAGATAATACAATAATTCACTGAAGAAGAAAAACATATGAAATCAGTTCATGATGTGGTGTACTGTCAACATTAGGAACACATTACACCTACCATCCGACTTATGACCTGCTTGACATACGACCACTCGACTTACGACCGTGTTTTTTATGCCAAATTTCTGGGAAATAAACAACTATTTGTGTTATACACAGTGTTTATCCATAAGTGTCCGGGGCCCAAGACTGTTCAACAGCCTCCCATCAAGCATTAGGGGAATTGCCAATAAACCCCTGGCTGCCTTCAAGAGAGAGCTGGACAGATACCTAAAGTCAGTGCCGGATCAGCCGGGCTGTGGCTCGTACGTTGGACTGCGTGCGGCCAGCAGTAACAGCCTAGCTGATCAGGCCCTGATCCATCAGGAGGCCTGGTCGTGGGCCGGGCCGCGGGGGTGTTGATCCCCGGAATAACCTCCAGGTAAACCTTACAGTATAAAATACAGTACTAACAGCATAAAAAGCAAAGTAAAACATGAAATACCAAAATAAAACAATAAAATAAAGTCATTGCAAAAATGTGCTGTTGATATTCAGTAGTAAAGTTCGACTTACATCCATTTTGACTTACGACCGGTTGGTCGGAACCGAGCTCGGTCGTAAGTCGGATGGTAGGTGTATCATTTCACTGCTCAAGGTCAAGTTGCTGTCATGAGGAAAAAAACACAAGGCAGAAGCAAAAATATTTATCATTGGGGACTTTAACCCTTAAACTGTCCAAACGTAGATCTACGTTTGTACACGTAGCGCTCCGAATGTAGATCAAAGTTTTATTTTTCATTCCTTCAAATTTGGTACAATAGGCTTGAGTCGCCTAGTCATGAAAGAATGGGTCTGTGCACTCAGTGTGCGCAGTATTAAAAAAAATCTGGGAGCACTTAGTATCTTGTGGGAGCACCAGTTCAACTGAGCGCCAGCTAGAGCAAATAGCGAGGCAAAAACAGGGGATTCACTGATGCCATGTCGCATTAACACTCTCATTTTAAGAGGAAAGCAAAAATAGGTGAGATAAATACACAAGTGAGTGTGGGTGGGTGTGAGTTGGACCTGACTAGCTTGTGCTACTAGGTCTGATGTCATGCTCCTTCCTTCAATGGATATGACCTGACTAGGTTGGTCATTGGTCTAAGCCAGGGGAGGATCATGGGCCTGCCTTGCATGGGCCAGTAGGCCTGCTGCAGTGTCCCTTCTTTCTTATGTATTCAGCAGGCTGTCCGGCAGGCTGGCTGACTGGCTTGCTTTGGCTGTCTCTGTCTATATCTCTATTTGTCTATATCTCTGTCTATCTGTATCTCTGTCTATCTGTATCTCTGTCTATCTATATCTCTGTCTATCTATATCTCTGTCTATCTATATCTCTGTCTATCTATATCTCTGTCTATCTATATCTCTGTCTATCTATATCTCTGTCTATCTATATCTCTGTCTATCTATATCTCTGTCTATCTATATCTCTGTCTATCTATATCTCTGTCTCACATGTACACATAATTACAGTTATTATAGTGTAAATTACCTAGGATAACCCAAAAATTCCAGGCAAAGATAGACAGACAGATAGATAGATAGACAGAGAGAGAAACATGTTTGTGTGTATCAGTGAAAACAAAAGCGCCAGGGTTCCCCGAGAGCCCATTTATCAAATGTCACTGAGCTGTCAACAGTTGCCATAACACCATTCTTCAAGGAGCCATATACTTGCCCTTCAGGCAGACAGAAAGACAGGTAAGCACAGACAGACAGGCAGATAGAGACAGACAGACATGTTTGTGTGTAACTGTGATAAATACAGCAAGGGTTAGCTAAATACATGAGTGAGTGTGGGGGGTGTGAGCTGAACCTGATTAGCTTGTGCTACTAGGTCTGATGTCGTGCTCCTTCCTTCAGTGGATGTGACCTGACTAGGTGGGTCATTGGTGTAAGACGGTGGGGGGGGGGAATAGGATGGGCCAGTAGGCCTGCTGCAGTGTTCCTTCTTTCTTATGTTCTTATGTATTCAGCAGGCTGGCCGACTGGTCGGCTGGGTAGCTTTAGCTGTCTCTCTGTCTCTCTCTCACATGCACACATAAGTACAGTTATACATAGTGTAAATTACCTAGGATAACCCAAAAATTCCAGGCAAAGATAGACAGACGGACAAATAGACAGATGGACACGTTTGTGCGTATCAGTGAAAACAAATGAAGCCAGGGTTCCCCAAGTGCCCATTTATCAAATGTCACTGAGCTGTCAACAGTTGTAATAACACCATTCTTCAAGGAGTTTGATATAAGTATACTCCAGGCAGACAGAAAGACAGATATGCAGAGACAGACAGGCAGACAGATAAACAGAGACAGATAGAAAGACAGGCAGACAGATAGAGAGACAAGACATGTTTGTGTGTAACAGTGATAACAAATACAGCTGAGGGTTAACTGGAGCAATTCACATTTATCAAATGTCACTGGGCTGTCAACAGTACAGGGATGCCTTTCATAACACCATGCTTCAAGGTATATACCAGGGCATCTTAAACATTGCTGGGACCTATAAATACTTTGTATATATTTCTAGAAAATAGTAAATAACCCAGGCAGGTGTAAATGTTCACCTGTCAATGTGATTGCAACTATTTGAGCACTATTTCAGTACCTAATATTAGTGTCAGAACAAAGATTGGCTATGAAATCAAAAGAATTATTATAAATTGTAATCATCAAAACATAAAAAATACATAAATTAAAATCAAAACATGAATAAAAGGTATATCGGCAACACGTCTGCAAGCGGCAGGAGTCGATGTTGCCATCCAGTGAGCATCCAGATCCAACTTCACAGAGTCTTATACCTCGGTAAGTACTGACCCTAATTTTTTTTTTTATCCTATAACATGTAGAAAAATGTGCTCTTCAATTAAAAAAATTTTTTTTTTTTTTTTTTCAAAATATTCGGAGTGCCACGTGAGTGAACGTAGATATACGATTGGACAGTTCAAGGGTTAAAAGAAAAATGAAACTCGGTAATGAAAACAGGGACAGTAAAACTGGTTTGAGTGGTATCAATAAACTTTATGAGCAGCATGTTTATGCATGAAAATGTTTCACTACACAGTGGCTTCATCAGTCCAATACAAAGAAGAATGGTGAAGATCAGGAGGAGTTTGAGGTAATCAGTCCCTCAACTTGGAAATGATGTAATTAGTCCATCAATTTTGATAAGAATACAGCATAAGTATGAAGAAGGGGCTTATATACTGCAGACAGGTGTGGTGAAGCAGTCGTAGGCAGTGTCACCTTGGACAAATCCAGAGGTGGAAGTAGGTGACGCCTATAGATTAGGCAAGCATAGAATTTCCTGCATTAAGATCCCAAAATATTGCTGTGTCTGACAGGAATGTAGATAAATGGTTCAGAGAACTGACAAATTGATAAATCAGACAGTATGTGCAACACTTAGGCACCTTTATTATGGAAATGTTCTGCCACACAGTGGGAAAACATTTCCACAATAAAGCTACCCAAGTGCTGTACAGGTGTCTAATATATCAAGACTAACAAAAGGAGATGATCTGGTTTTCTCTCAATTTAGATATAGGAATAATAAGAGTGAGAAATATTACAGGCGAGTAATCTTGCAGTATAAAGCTTTGATTACTTAGTGGAAGTGGGGACACAGATTAGAAGAAAATATATGAGGAAAAAATAAAAAAATAAAAGCCAGATAAGAGAGGATTGTGAAGGGTTCCAAAACTTCCAGGAAAAGTGCACTGGGAAATGGAAGTAAAGCATCAGATGATGATGGATGGCCTAGGAATAGTATGAGAAGGCTTGTGCATAGGAGTAGGTAATGGCATACTGGGCATAGATGTGGTTTAATAGTCTACTTCTGTATACAAAAATACCTACTTTTTCAGGAAGTCCCTGGCGAACATACGGTGGAGCTGGTGTTCTCAGCCTCACCGATCCTGACCACTTGTTTTCAGATGAGAACCCAGGTTCCTTAAAATCAGGAGTCTTTTATTAACATAGCAGAGTGCATAATATAAGAGAGATAATAACCATTATAAATAAAGAATACATTCTCAGGTCATTCTAACTTGGTGAGAAATCACTGATGTAGTAAAAAAAGAAATAACTAACAGACCTATATATGAGCTACTTTTTGATAATGAAAAAAGTACATGTTTGATGGTACAATTTGCCAACAAATATGGCAAAAAAAAAAAAAAAAAAAACTTAGCAATGTACTTGTTAACCGACAATTTGGACTTACGACGGCCTCTAGGACCAATATGCATGCCTAAATAATGTACATTAGAGCCAATTTCCTCTATTTTGTTTATTACAATATGCAGTACACTACTCTATAAAAATTTAAAAATGTACTAAAAATGTTATAAATGGTGCAAAGGTGACATTAAAATAATATCAAAGATGGTTGACACAAACCCACTACCATTATAGTATGCTCCTTGCTTGGCAATGAATTCATTTACTGACATGGTCTCAGGAACAGAACTCCATTGTTAAGTGAGGAGAGGCTGTAGTAGTAAAGTGGATTTAATGTGCATAATGTTAAACAAATTTAAACATAACTGAAAAATTATAATATTGTCTTCATAATCTTCTGTTTTTAATATATAACTCCAAAGACTTAGAAGAATAGTTAGGGAATAAGGAAAGGTAAAAATGGAGGCAAAGAAGGGAATGTATGAAAGTATAGTAGTACCAACACTCTTATATGGATGTGAAGCTTGGATGGTAAATGCACCAGCGAGGAGACGGTTGGAGGTAGTGGAGATGTCCTGTCTAAGGGCAATGTGTGGTGTAAATATTATGCAGAAAATTCGGAGTGTGGAAATTAGGAGAAGGTGTGGAGTTAATAAAAGCATTAGTCAGAGGGCAGAAGAGGGGTTGTTGAGGTGGTTTGGTCATTTAGAGAGAATGGATCAAAGTAGAATGACATGGAAAGCATATAAATCTACAGGGGAAGGAAGGAGGGGTAGGGGTCGTCCTCGAAAGGGTTGGAAAGAGGGGGTAAAGGAGGTTTTGTGGGCAAGGGGCTTGGACTTCCAGCAAGCGTGCATGAGCGTGTTAGATAGGAGTGAATGGAGACGAATGATACGTGGGACCTGACGATCTGTTGGAGTGTGAGCAGGGTAATATTTAGTGAAGGGATTCAGGGAAACCGGTTATTTTCATATAGTCGGACTTGAGTCCTGGAAATGGGAAGTACAATGCCTGCACTTTAAAGGAGGGGTTTGGGATATTGGCAGTTTGGAGGGATATGTTGTGCATCTTTATACGTATATGCTTCTAAACTGTTGTATTCTGAGCGCCTCTGCAAAAACAGTGATAATGTGTGAGTGTGGTGAAAGTGTTGAATGATGATGAAAGTATTTTCTTTTTGGGGATTTTCTTTCTTTTTTGGGTCACCCTGCCTCGGTGGGAGACGGCCGACTTGTTGAAAAAAAAAAAAATGGAGGGAAGAGGACTATGACGAACTAAACAAAGAATGTGAATTAATTATACCCTGTTCGGAAGAGACTTACCTGTAGTTGGTCCACACTCGACTATATCCTTCACTGCCCTGATCTGGATAAATCCCCACATCACCAATAGATTTATAACTAATTAATAAAAGGATTGTAGATCCCCTGGTGTATTAATAACACCAAGGTATTCAGAGAGCTTGAAACTATGTCTGAATAACTATACAAATTTAATTGCACTGACATTCACTGGTAATCACTACTTTATAGATCATATACATGTACTGTCCTATTTCCATAATAAACACAGAATAACAACACTGTTAAAATTAAAGGTTACAGGTTATAGTTTTTTTAAAAAGGCATGGACATGTAAACTTCCCTAAGCTCACCTTACATAAAGGCAATGTCCTGACTAGAAAAATTACCTAGGTTTTCCCCCCATTATATTATTCAGATGGCCGAGGAGGGGTTGTTAAGATGGTTTGGTCATTTAGAGAGGATGGAGAAAAATATGATGGCTTGGAGGGTGCATAAATCTGTAGTGGAGGAGAGGAAGGGTAGGGGTCTTCCTATGAAAAGATGGAGGGAGGAGATAAAAGAAGTTTTTTGTGCAAGGGGCTTGGATATACAGAAGGCATGTGAGAGCATGTTAGATGGGAGTGAATGGAGATGAATGATTTTTGGGACTTAATGAGCTGCTGGAGTGTAAGCAGGGTAATATTTTGTGAAGGGATTCAGAGAAACTGGTTAGAAGGATTTAAGAGTCCTGGAGGTGGGAAGTATAATGCCTGCACTTTAAAGGAGGGGTTTGGGATATTTGCTGTTTGAGTGACATCTGAAATGTCATATCTGAGTGCCTCTGCAAAGATAATGATTATGTGTGAATAATGATGAAAGTGTTTCTTTCTGTTTTGGGTCACCCTGCCTTGGTGGGAAACAGCCAATGTGTTTTAAAAAATCTATCCTAATGAGGCCTCGCAAATTCAGATATAACATGATGGAAATGAGTTTGGTACTTTTCTGGGAGGGAAGTAGAATTCAAGTTTCAGGAGCTTTCAGTCAAGTGAATCCACGCGAGTTGCTTCTGTGGTTGTAAATTTAAAAAAATCCGCATTTATTGGCTATACCTTGGGTCATGGTATACGTCCACATAACATTTCAACACTGAATAATCAGGAATACCTTATCAGGGCACTCAAAACCTCAAAATTAACATGTCACATAAATGGTATTGACCCAATCAATATTTGCCACTCAGTCCCCAAAAACAAGGTGCCTCCTGAGTGGGTACATATGGAGTGCACTGATGTGTCCAGATCAAGGCAGTAGGAGCACAATGTGAAATGAATTTATAATAAGGTGGATGAATAGATTCAGACAACCACTGCATCATCTCTATGTTGAACATGGAATAAGAGGTAACTAAAATGCTGGGAGCAAGGGGCTAGTAACCCCTTCTGCATAAATTACTAAATATAAAAAAAAACTTTGCTTCTTTCTTTTTGGGTCACCCTGCCTTGGTGTGAGATGGTTGTGTTTAAAAACATCAATTACTGATGTAAATATAGTCTTATCCTATATAATTAAAGTGCTAAATGCTTCTCTAACTACATCTTAATAGTAATCATTAATGACAATAATCTAAAAAATGCTAAACATTTTTCAGTGACAGACAGACATGAGGGATAAGGAAAAGGGGGATGGGAAGCAAGGAAGGAGTACAAAGAGGAAGCAGAGGAGGAGGAGAAAAGGGCAACAACACAAATGATGAAGAAAAGAGACAGAACTGAAGAGAAGAGAGAAAAGAGAAACAAAAAGTAGAGGAGATAGGAATAAGAATGCAGAAAAAAGGAAAAGAAGAGAGAATTAAAGATGAGAAGATGAGAGAAAAGAGGATGAAGAGAATGGGAAGATGCAAGAGGAAGAGAGGTGTGCTACTCCACTGTCATCTATAACTAGAATAGATGTGATAGAAATCTTTGCCTGTCCTATGGACATAATCAGTCTTTATTTAACAGTAGCACTCTCCTTTGGATTTGAAAATATGTTAAGGTTTTAGTTTTGGAAAGATGATAAATTCAAGAATTATAAGGCAGAAAAAGTTCTATGTATCCTTCTGGTTCTTCTTCAAATAAATGTTCACTGCTATAGATCCTGAGGGCATGTAGAAAGAAATCTATCATTAGCCCTCTCTTCATTCTGAGGGAAGTAGTAAACTACATCATCTTTATTTGCTGGCTTCCTGTAGAATTTGTCCCTTAAAGTGTCATTATCCCTGATAAGGAATACAATGAAACAAGGCAGGGAGGCATTCTGTTCTTCTTCCAAGGTGAACTGTACAGAGGATTCCACCTGGTTGAGTTGTTCTCAGAAGATATGAAGGTTGAAACATCTGTGTACTACGACCAAGATATCACTGACGTAACTTAACCATAAAATGTGGCAGAGAATGTTGGTGAATGGGTCTCTCTCCAGATGCTCAAAGTAGAGGTTGGCCAGGATTGTACTAAGTGAACCCTTGGCCATCACAAGCTTCTGTTTATAGAATCTGTCCTCATATAAGAACAGACTCAATATGATCAATGAAATCCTGTGCAGATACAAGGAGTTTTTTGCCAGTGGTCAATGGAGACTTGACAAGCCTGGCCCCATGGTTGAGATCCAGGAGAAGAAAAATTCTTGGAACTCATCAAAGGTATCAAAAGAGTACATAAGGTGGTGCATAGACTGGCAAACTCTTGTTTTTGATGGCAGTGATGTACATGTACATTGCTAGTTTTGGCATGTTATGTACTTAATAGTCTCATATCGGTGAACCATCATAATAATGAAGGTCTCCTTTTGCTGCATCTGTTTACCTACTTGTTGAAGCATGGAAGAGAGAAGAGAAAAAAAAAGTGGGAGGGAGGGGAAAGCAGAAAAGACAAATGAAGACAGCAACAGGAGGGCAGAGGAATAGTAAAAAGAGGAACATAAGAAAGGGAAAATAAAAGTGTGGTTGCAATTTATTCAAATATACTGCACTACTAATACATATTATAATGTACTGCACTACTACTACTTATTCTAACCTAATCTTGAAGAAAAAAAGAAAAAAGATTTCAGTTACCTCTTGAACAGTTCCTGAATCAGAAGACTGGTGAACACGATCACTTCCAGATGAAGAATCAGATTCTCCTCCTACAGAGCATCCAGAAGAGTCCCCTGGGTCACCCTCAGAAGTGCCAGAATCACCCGACAAGTTACGTCCTTGGCGCTCACTTCCCGGTTTTATGAGCTAAATCACAAACAAACATTTCACTACTGATATTAAATTGAACTATATTTATGTACTTTGAAATATGTACTGGAGAAAAACAAGCATATGCCTTGTTTAAGTTCCTATGCAGCACTGTGTAGACAAAGTTTATTAAGTGTCTAATTCTTAATTTAATACATAGATTCCTTATTTAAGCGTTTAATAAATATTTGCATTTATAGTTCTTGTTAATTACAGAAAGTCAACAAGAAATGTTGCTAATTCTTGCTTAGGGCAAGTACTCTTCATAAAAGCAACACACATCTTAACAAATTCTAGTCATCCCTAGAAATCTGCAGGCTTCTTTATTTATGACCTTCAATTATCCATTTTTACTGAGGGGTACTTAACAAATAGTTTTAATTGTTTACAATTTTTCTGCCTTGATGGTTTTCTCATGCTCAAATCTCTTTTAATTGTGTTCATTATGTTTTATGAATGTCAATATGGTATTAGCTAGATTTAAGTGATATGTTACAGATATATGGACTCATAAAAAACAAAATGATCTCAAATCTGAAGTGAAATATGTTATGAAGACTGAATTTTGTATTGGTTTTATTTACTCTAGGACTGTAACCTCCTCCTGCATGAATTTGTAGGAATGACTACCGAAAAACAGCACATAAAAAAATTATGATAGATTTTAAAAGTAAATGCAGCTCGGATATACATTTTAATTTGTGCATGAACATCCGCTGCAACTATTAATCTTATAAGATTAAATTTAAATTCATACTACGATATTGCTAGCTTAATAAAAAAAAAATTGTGCTAGGGACTAATCAGCTGTGCAACTGCAAGAAGTAAACTACTTTGTATATGCGCAGCATGTAATACTGTTTAGGCAGATTACAAAAATAATACTATTATTGTAGAAAAGTTTTAGAGAAGAAAATGTACTCCTATTAAGTACTTGCAGTTCAACTTGATACACAAAACTGTATTTTGATATGTGATAAACAATATTTAAATAAAAAAAAAAAAATTGCTTACAAGCTTTAACCCCTAAACGCTCCAAACGTATATATACGTTCACTCGCGTAGTGCCCCAAATTTTTTGAGAATTTTTTTTTTTTAATAGGAAAAAAGAGCATATGGTACCCAGGCGTCCCCAGTTATTTTAATATGGTGCACAGTGAGTGCGCACACCCATTCTCTCATGTCTAGGTGATTCAGGCTTGTTGTGGCAATGTTGAATGAATGACAAAGAAAACGTATATATACGTTTGGGGCGCTATGCACGTGAATGTTTATATACATTTGGACCGTTTAAGTGTTAATAATTAACAGATTTATACAGCTTCATCATTCTTCTAACTTTATAACCAAACAACTTTATTTTTCTGCATTTTCAACCCTTTGAGGGTCGAAATCTCCTCATCCTTAACTCACTCTCAGGGTAAAATAAATAAAAAAAAAAAAAAAAAAAAAAACTTAGGAAATGATAGAGAATCTTTTCCCAATGGTAATGACACTAAAAGTACAAAATTTTATGGAAAACTTAGGAAATTACACTCTCGCAAAGTTAGCAATATTAATGATATTTACGCATCGGCGATTTCGCCCACTTTGAGCCCTATTTTCGACCAATTTCATTGTTCCAGTCGACTAAATTCATACCTATTTTACTAGAACTCCATTTGTTCTAACGACTGAGTACAAGAAACCACCCATTTACCAATTTCAACTACCCGATAAAGTGGTCAGAAATTGGCAATTTGGCCAATTTCAAAACAGGGTCCAAAATAAACAAGACAGACATTCCTGGTACTTAAATAACATTTTCTCTGTTCATTAGTCACATCTCCAGGCCCCTCTTATATTACTCTTGCTTTTCATTTTGAATTTTTATTCTCACAAAAAATTAGAAGATTTACTGTTATGCAGACTACTGTATTATTGTAAAAATGGTATAAATAATATCAGAGTACTTGTGAAAAAATATTAGACTCACTAGTTGATGTGTACTGGACGCGTGGCATGATTTGTTTACTCTTGAACACTGGCAAAAATCGAACATTTCCGCTATTTTGAGCTCATTTTCAAGGTACTTTTCATCATGAAACCAATTAAAATCATCTCTATTTCTGTAAGGTATTTTCCATTCTATCAAATGAGGCCAAGAAAAAGAGAATACAACCATAAATACCATACGAAAATACACTGCAAAGTCACTGTTTTAAACCAAAAACATGGTCAGAGTTTTTTTTCCTCATTATGCACTGCGGGCTGCAGGATTTATTTTATACTGTGCACACCGACTATGCAGACCTATTCTTTCAAATGTAGGCCTACCAGTTTTCTTCCCCCAGATTCAAAGGTGCTAGAATTTTGGCGTGTAAATACGGGACCAACACTGGCTATCAAGCCGTACATATATGGGACCGACCCTGAAAGGGTTAATTCAATCAGTAATGATATATGATTAAAGGATGCCAAGGAAATAATCTATATTAGTTTCTCTCCCGTCTGTCCTCCAACAGTTAGTTATATCTTACCCTAGCTGCCTCCTCCTTTAGTTTATAATCCTTCACTTCTCTCTTACTTGTTGCTTCCATTTTCCTCGTATCCCATCTACCTTTTACTCTCACTGTTGCTACAACATTAAAATGATCTGATATATCTGTGGCCCCTCTATAAACTTCAGGATGTACATGTTTATAGAGGTGCCACAGATATATCAGATCACATTTTAGTTGTAGCTACAGTGAGGGTAAAAGGTAGATTGGATACAAGGAAAATAGAAGCAGCAAGTAAGAGAGAGAGGTGAAGGTTTATAAACTAAAGGAGGAGGCAGTTAGGGTAAGATATAAACAACTGTATAAACAACTGTTGGAGGACAGATGGGCTAGTCAGAGTATAGACAATGGGGTAGAAGATGTATAGGGTAAGTTTAAGAATATAGTGTTAAGAGTGTTCAGCAGAAGTTTGTGGTTACAGAAAAGTGGGTGCGGGAGGGAAGAAGAGCGACTGGTGGAATGATGATGTAAAGATAGTAGTAAGAGAAAAAGTTAGCATATGAGAGGTTTTTACAACATAAAAGTGATGCAAAGAAGGAGGAGTATATGGAGAGAAAAAGAGAGGTTAAAAGAGTGGTGAAGCAATGTAAAAAGAGAGCAAATGAGAGAGTGGGTGATATGTTATCGACAAATTTTGTTGAAAATAAGAAAAAGTTTCGGAGTGAGATTAAAAAGTTGAGAAAGCCTAGGGAAAGAATGGATTTGTTAGTTAAAAATAGGAGAGGAGAGTTATTAAATGGAGAGTTAGAGGTATCAGGAAGATGGAGGGAATATTTTGAGGTATTGTTAAATGTTGATGAAGATAGGGAAGCTGTGATTTCGTGTATAGGGCATGGAGAAATAACATCTTTTAGGAGTGAGGAAGAACCAGATGTGAGTGTGGAGGAAGGGTGTGGGGCAGTGGCTAGAATGAAAAGGGGTGAAGTAGCTGAGATTCATGGGATGAAGACAGAAATGTTAAAAGCGGGTGGAGATATACTTTTGGAGTGGTTAGTGTTTTTATTTAATAAATGAATGAAAGAGGGTAACGTACCTAGGGACTGGCAGAGAGCATGCACAGTTCCTTTGTATAAAGGCAAAGGGGACAAAAGCGAGTGCAATTTTTTTTTTTTTAACAAACCGGTCGTATCCCACTGAGGCAGGGTGGCCCAAAAAGAAAAACGAAAGTTTCTCTTTTTAAATTCAGTAATTTATACAGGAGAAGGGGTTACTAGCCCCTTGCTCCCAGCATTTTAGTCGCCAATTACACCACGCATGGCTTACGGAGGAAGAATTCTGTTCCACTTCCCCATGAAGAGGAAATAAACAAGAACAAGAACTAGAAAGAAAATAGAAGAAAACCCAGAGGGGTGTGTGTATACATATGCTTGTACATGTATGTGTAGAGTGACCTAAGTCCAAGTAGAAGTAGCATGACATACCTGAAATCTTGCATGTTTATGAGACAGACAAAAGACACCAGCAATCCTACCATCATGTAAAACAATTACAGGCTTTCGTTGTACACTCACTTGGCAGGACAGTAGTACCTCCCTGGGCAGTTGCTGTTTACCAACCTACTACCTAGAGTGTAAAAATTATAGGGGAATATGTCTGTTCAGTATACCTGGTAAAGTGTATGGTAGAGTTGTTATTGAAAGAATTATAAGACAGAGAGCAGGATAGCAGATGAACAAGGAGGCTTTAGGAAAGGTAGTGTGTGTGTAGACCAAGCGTTTGCAGTGAAACATATAGGTGAACAGTATTTAGATGAGGGTAAAGAGGTTTTTGTGGCATTTATGGATATGGAAAAGCATATGATAGGGTGGATTAGGGGTGGGGGCAATGTGGCAGATGCTACAAATGCATGGAATAGGAGGAAGGTTATTGAAAGCGGTGAGGCTCAGGTTAGAGTATGTAGGCGAGAGGGAGATTATTTCCCAGTAAAAGTAGGCCTTAACCCTTTCAGGGTTGCCAGGCCCTCTCCGAGACTTGTTCTCAGGGTCGAAAAAAAAAAAAAAAATTCCATATCATAATGACACCAAAAGTATGAAATTTGATGGAAAACTTACGGAATTATGCTCTTGCGAAGTTAGCGGTCTTGATGATGTTTACGCATCGGCAATTTTTCTCACTTTGAGCTCTATTTTCGGCCAATTCCAGTGTACTAGTTGACAAAAATCATAACTATTTCGCTAGAACTCCATTTTTTCTATCGAATGAGTACAAGAAACCACCCATTTACCGATTTCAACTATCCAATAAGGTGGTCAGAATTTAGCAATTTTGCCAATTTCACACAAACTTCAAAAGATGCCAATTTCCGAATAGGGTCCAGAATAAACAAGAAAGACATTCCTGGCACTAAAATAAGTTCTCTGTTCGTTAGTCACATCCCCAGGCCCCTCTTATATTTCTTTGGCTTTCCACTTCGAATTCTTATTCTTGCAAAAAATAGAAGATTTACTGTTATGCAGACTAATGCATTAGTGTAGATATGGTATAAATAATATCAGCACACTTGTGAAAGAATATCAGACTCACCAGTTCATGTGTATTGGACGCTTGGCATGATTTGTTTACTTTTGAACTTTTTTAAAAATTGAACATTTCTCCTACTTTGAGCTCAATTTCAAGGTACTTTTCATTGTAAAACCAGTCAAAATCATCTCAATTTCTGTAATATGTCTTCCATTCTATAAAATGAGACCAGGAAAACTAGAATACAACCATAAATACCATATGAAAATGCAGTGCAAAGTCGCTGTTTTAATCCAAAAACACGGTCAAAGTTTTTTTTTCTCATTACGCACTGTGTGCTGCAGGATTTTTTTTTATACTGCGCACACTGACCACATAGACCCATTCTTTCATATGTAGGCCTACCAGCTTTCTCTCACTAGATTTGAGGGCGCTAGAATTTAGGCATACTAGCACGTCAAAAACCCTGAAAGGGTTAAATAGGGATGTATGATGTCACCATGGTTGTTTAATATATTTATAGATGGAGTTGTAAGACAGGTGAATGCTTGAGTGTTGGCAAGAGGTGTGGGGTTAAAAGATAAAGAATCTAACACAAAGTGGGAGTTGTTACAGTTGAACTTTGCTGATGACACTGTGCTTTTGGGAGATTCTCAAGAGAAGTTGCAGAGGTTGGTTGATGAGTTTGGTAGGGTATGTAAAAGAAGGAAATTAAAAGTGAATATAGGAAAGAGTAAGGTGAAGAGGATAACTAAAAAATTAGGTAATGAAAGATTGAAGATCAGAGTGGAGGGAGAGTATGGAGGAGGTGAATGTGTTCAGATATTTGGGAGTGGATGTGTCAGCAGATGGGTCCATGAAGGATAAGGTGAATCATAGAATTGACAAGGGGAAAAAGGCAGGTGGTGCACTGAGGAGTCTGTGGAGACAAAGAACTTTATCCATGAAAACAAAGAGAGGAATGTATGAGAGTATAGTTATACCAACACTCTTATATGGGTGTGAGGCATGGGTTGTGAATGTTGCAACAAGGAGAAGGCTGGAGGCAGTGGAGATGTCATGTCTGAAGGCAATGTGTGGAGTGAATATGATGCAGAGAATCTATAGTTTGGAGATTAGGAGATGTGGGATTACCAAAACTATTATCCAAAGGGCTGAAGGGGGGTTATTGAGATGGTTTGAATATGTAGAGAGGATGGAACAAAATAGAATGACTTCGAGAATATATAAATCTGTAGTGGAGGGAAGGCAAGGTAGGGGTAAGCCTAGGAAAGGTTGGAGGGAGGGGAGGGTTAAAGAGGTTTTGTGTGCGAGGGGCTTGGACTTCCAGCAAGCGCGCGTGTGTTAAATAGGAGTGAATGGAGACAAATGGTTTTTAGAACCTGACGTGCTGTTGGAGAGTAAGAAAGGCAAGATTTATGGAGGGATTCTGGGAAACCAGCAGGCTGGACTTGAGTCCTGGAGATGGGAAGTATGGTGCCAGTACTTTGAAGGAGGAGTGTTAATGTTGCAGCTTTATAACTGTAGTCTAAGCATGCCTCTGGCAAGACAGTGATGGAGTGAATGATGAAAGTTTTTCTTTTTGGGGACACCCTGCCTTGGTGAGAAACGGCCGATGTGTTAATAAAAAAAATAAATAGTTTCTCTCCACTTCAGTTTTAGGATTTTAAGCGAAACTGTTCACAACACTGTGAACATTATGCTATGGGCTTCACAGGAAGTATTCTCACTACTGTATTTTTATTTTACCTAATTCATAACACATGTACAGATAATACATTTTTGGTAAACAACTATCACAGACTCTAGGTAGTAGGCTGGTAGACAGAAACCACCCAGGGAAATACTACCATCCTGCCAAATGAGTGTAAAACGGAAGCTTGTAGTTGTTTTACATGATGGTAGGACTGCTGGTGCCTTTTTTCTGTCTCATAAACATGGAAGGTTTCAGGTACGTCTTGCTACTTCTACTTACACTTAGATCACACTATACATACACATACAAGCATATGTACACAACACCCCACTGGATTTTCTTACCAGTTCTTGTTCTTGTTTAATTCCTCTTATCTCTATGGGGAAATGGAACAGAAGTCTTCCTCCATAAGCCAAGCATGTCATAAGAGGCGACTAAAATGCCGGGAGCAAGGGGCTAGTAACCCCTTCTCCTGTATAAATTACTAAATTTAAAAAGACAAACTTTCGTTTTTCTTTTTTGAGCCACCCTGCTTTGGTGGGATACGGGCAGTTTGTTGAAAGAAGAACTATCACAGTCATATGATGATTTATCTCTCTCAGAATAATGTGTGTGAGGGATGTCCGAATTACAGTGGTACCTTGACTTACAAGTGCCCCAACTGACAAGTTTTCCAAGTTATGAGCCATCACTCGGTCAATTTTTTGCTTTGAGTTGCAAGCCAAAATCCGAGTTACAAGCGAGCCTTCAGATACGTTGCCACTAACTGGCAGCGTATCTGAAGTCAAATCCAACTCTGTACCCAGAGAAATATCAGGTACTTCGTCCTATTCCACATGCTCTTCCAAGACATAACTGGAAGGATAATACTCCCACACTAATCCCAGATTGTGGTGAGGCACCTCGTCCCTTGTTTGGTTCTTGTTTAAATCTGGGGAAGAGGTAATCTCCATTTCAACACTCAGAGTTCTTCCAGAAACATTAATTAAGGTGGGTGGAATACTGATAGTGGTGGGCGGAGTAGTCATGGTGGTCAGTGGAGTACTGATATCGGTGGGCGGAGTAGTCATGGTGGTCGGTGGAGTAGTGATAGTGGTGGATGGAGTAGTGATATTGGTGGGTGGCATAGTGATAGTGGTGGGTGGAGTAGTGATAGTGGTGGGTGGAGTAGTGATGGTGGTGGATGTAGTGATGGTGATGGACAAAGTAGTGATGGTGGTGGATGGAGTAGTGATGGTGGTGGGTGTAGTAGAGATGGTGGTGGGTGTAGTAGTGAAGGTGGTGGGTGGAGTATACAATATTTCTTATTTATAAATACAGTGGACCCCCGCCTTACAATATTAATCTGTTCCCGAGAGCTCATCGTAAGCCGAAATTATTATTAGCCGAATTAACTTTCCCCATAAGAAATAATGGAAATCAAATTAATCCGTTCCTGACACCCCAAAGTATGAAAAAAAATATTTTTTTACCACATGAAATATTAATTTTAATACACACAAACTGAAGAAGACATGCACAATTACTACTCTACTAAGAATAGAATACAGTGGACCCCCGCATAACGATCACCTCCGAATGCGACCAATTATGTAAGTGTATTTATGTAAGTGCGTTTGTACGTGTATGTTTGGGGGTCTGAAATGGACTAATCTACTTCACAATATTCCTTATGGGAACAAATTCGGTCAGTACTGGCACCTGAACATACTTCTGGAGTGAAAAAGTATCGTTAACCGGGGGTCCACTGTACATGACACTTACCTTTATTGAAGATCTGGTGATGATTGATGGGATGGGAGGAGGGGAGAATGTGGAAGTTATTGTTTAGAAGGGGAATCCCCTTCCATTAGGACTTGAGGTAGCAAGTCCTTTTCTGGGGTTACTTCCCTTCTTTTAACCCTTTGACTGTCGCAACCCCCAATCCTGAGGTGTCTCCTGGTGTCGCAAAATTAAAAAAAAAAAAAAATTATTTTTTCTTATGAAATGATAAGAGAATCTTTTCCCGATTGTAATGGCACCAAAAAAAACGAAATTTGATGGAAAACTGACGGAATTATGCTCTCGCGAAGTTAGCGACCTCGGCGCTGTTTACAAATCGGCGATTTCGCCCATTTTGAGCCCTATTTTCAGCTAATTCCATTGTTCCAGTTGCCCAAACTCATAGCTATTTCTTTAGAACTCCATTTTTTTCTATCGACTGAGTACAAGAAACTGCCCATTTACCGATTTCAACTACCTAATAATGTGGTCAGAAATTTGCAATTTGGCCAATTTCACGAAAAGTAAAAAATATGACAATTTCAAAATAAGGTCCAGAATGAACAATGCAGACATTCCTGGCTCTAAAATAAAATTTTCTTTGCTCATCAGTCATGTCTCCAGGCCCCTCTGATATAACTCTTGCTTTCTATTTTGAATTTTTATTCAAACAAAAAATAGAAGACTTACTATTATGCAGACTACTGCAATACTGTAATAATTGTATAAATAACATCAACCCATTCATGACTGCATATTAGAATGGCTAGTTGGACATTTATTGGACAATGGCGTCATTTGTTTACTTTTGAACATTGGCGAAAATCAAACATTTCCCATAATTTGAGCTCAATTTCTAGGTTCTTTTTATAGTAAAATCAATCAAAATCACCTCTATTTCTATAATATGTTTTCCATTCTATCAAATGAGACCAAGAAAACGAGAATACAACCATAAATACTATACGAAAATAGACCACAAAGTCGACATTTTAATTAAAAAAAAAAACGGTAGGAGTTTTTTTTTTCTCATTATGCACTGCGTGCTCCAGGATTTTTTTTGTATGGTGCACACTGACCACACAGACCCATTCTCTTACATGTGGGCCTACCAGCTTTCTCCTGCTTGATTTGAAGCCGCTAGAATTTTGTTGAAAATAAGAAAAAGTTTTGGAGTGAGATTAACAAGTTAAGGAAGCCTAGAGAACAAATGGATTTGTCAGTTAAAAATAGGAGAGGAGAGTTATTAAATGGAGAGTTAGAGGTATTGGGAAGATGGAGGGAATATTTTGAGGAATTGTTAAATGTTGACGAAGATAGGGAAGCTGTGATTTCGTGTAAAGGGCAAGGAGGAATAACATCTTGTAGGAGTGAGGAAGAGCCAGTTGTGAGTGTGGGGGAAGTTCGTGAGGCAGTAGGTAAAATGAAAGGGGGTAAGGCAGCCAGGATTGATGGGATAAAGATAGAAATGTTAAAAGCAGGTGGGGATATAGTTTTGGAGTGGTTGGTGCAATTATTTAATAAATGTATGGAAGAGGGTAAGGTACCTAGGGATTGGCAGAGAGCATGCATAGTTCCTTTGTATAAAGGCAAAGGGGACAAAAGAGAGTGCAAAAATTATAGGGGGATAAGTCTGTTGAGTATACCTGGTAAAGTGTATGGTAGAGTTATTATTGAAAGAATTAAAAGTAAGACGGAGAATAGGATAGCAGATGAACAAGGAGGCTTTAGGAAAGGTAGGGGGTGTGTGGACCAGGTGTTTACAGTGAAACATATAAGTGAACAGTATTCAGATAAGGCTGAAGAGGTCTTTGTGGCATTTATGGATTTGGAAAAGGCGTATGACAGGGTGGATAGGGGGGCAATGTGGCAGATGTTGCAGGTGTATGGTGTAGGAGGTAGGTTACTGAAAGCAGCGAAGAGTTTTTACGAGGATAGTGAGGCTCAAGTTAGAGTACATAGGAAAGAGGGAAATTATTTCCCAGTAAAAGTAGGCCTTAGACAAGGATGTGTGATGTCACCGTGGTTGTTTAATATATTTATAGATGGGGTTGTAAGAGAAGTAAATGCGAGGGTCTTGACAAGAGGCGTGGAGTTAAAAGATAAAGAATCACACATAAAGTGGGAGCTGTCACAGTTGCTCTTTGCTGATGACACTGTGCTCTTGGGAGATTATGAAGAAAAGTTGCAGAGATTGGTGGATGAATTTGGTAGGGTGTGCAAATGAAGAAAATTAAAAGTGAATACAGGAAGGAGTAAGGTTATGAGGATAACAAAAATATTAGG
Organism: Cherax quadricarinatus; assembly: GCF_038502225.1. Lineage (NCBI taxonomy): Eukaryota > Metazoa > Arthropoda > Malacostraca > Decapoda > Parastacidae > Cherax > Cherax quadricarinatus. The sequence continues at coordinate 10,034,770 of NC_091331.1, read as the reverse complement.
TGATGAAAGATTGGATATCAGATTGGAGGGAGAGAGTATGGAGGAGGTGAATGTATTCAGATATTTGGGAGTGGACATGTCAGCGGATGGGTCTATGAAGGATGAGGTGAATCATAGAATTGATGAGGGGAAAAGGGTGAGTGGTGCACTTAGGAGTCTGTTTACCTGGAGTTTACCTGGAGTTCCGGGGGTCAATGCCCCCGCGGCCTGGTCTGTGACCAGGCCTCCTGGTGGATCAGAGCCTGATCAACCAGGCTGTTGCTGCTGGCTGCACGCAAACCAACGTACAAGCCACAGCCCGGCTGGTCAGGAACCGACTTTAGGTGCTTGTCCAGTGCCAGCTTGAAGACTGCCAGGGGTCTGTTGGTAATCCCCCTTATGTATGCTGGGAGGCAGTTGAACAGTCTTGGGCCCCTGACACTTATTGTATGGTCTCTTAACGTGCTAGTGACACCCCTGCTTTTCATTGGGGGGATGTTGCATCATCTGCCAAGTCTTTTGCTTTCGTAGTGAGTGATTTTCGTGTGCAAGTTCGGTACTAGTCCCTCTAGGATTTTCCAGGTGTATATAATCATGTATCTCTCCCGCCTGCGTTCCAGGGAATACAGGTTCAGGAACCTCAAGCGCTCCCAGTAATTGAGGTGTTTTATCTCTGTTATGCGCGTCGTGAAGGTTCTCTGTACATTTTCTAGGACAGCAATTTCACCTGCCTTGAAAGGTGCTGTTAGTGTGCAGCAATATTCCAGCCTAGATAGAACAAGTGACCTGAAGAGTGTCATCATGGGCTTGGCCTCCCTAGTTTTGAAGGTTCTCATTATCCATCCTGTCATTTTTCTAGCAGATGCGATTGATACAATGTTATGGTCCTTGAAGGTGAGATCCTCCGACATGATCACTCCCAGGTCTTTGACGTTGGTGTTTCGCTCTATTTTGTGGCCAGAATTTGTTTTGTACTCTGATGAAGATTTAATTTCCTCGTGTTTACCTTATCTGAGTAATTGAAATTTCTCATAGTTGAACTTCATATTGTTTTCTGCAGCCCACTGAAAGATTCGGTTGATGTCCGCCTGGAGCCTTGCAGTGTCTGCAATGGAAGACACTGTCATGCAGATTCGGGTGTCATCTGCAAAGGAAGACACGGTGCTGTGGCTGACATCCGTGTCTATATCGGATATGAGGATGAGGAACAAGATGGGAGCGAGTACTGTGCCTTGTGGAACAGAGCTTTTCACCGTAGCTGCCTCGGACTTTACTCTGTTGACGACTACTCTCTGTGTTCTGTTAGTGAGGAAATTATAGATCCATCGACCGACTTTTCCTGTTATTCCTTTAGCACGCATTTTGTGCGCTATTACGCCATGGTCACACTTGTCGAAGGCTTTTGCAAAGTCTGTATATATTACATCTGCATTCTTTTTATCTTCTAGTGCATTTAGGACCTTGTCGTAGTGATCCAATAGTTGAGACAGACAGGAGCGACCTGTTCTAAACCCATGTTGCCCTGGGTTGTGTAACTGATGGGTTTCTAGATGGGTGGTGATCTTGCTTCTTAGGACCCTTTCAAAGATTTTTATGATATGGGATGTTAGTGCTATCGGTCTTTAGTTCTTTGCTGTTGCTTTACTGCCCCCTTTGTGGAGTGGGGCTATGTCTGTTGTTTTTAGTAACTGTGGGACGACCCTCGTGTCCATGCTCCCTCTCCATAGGATGGAAAAGGCTCGTGATAGGGGCTTCTTGCAGTTCTTGATGAACATGGAGTTCCATGAGTCTGGCCCTGGGGCAGAGTGCATGGACATGTCATTTATCACCTGTTCGAAGTCATTTGGGGTCAGGATAACATCGGATAGGCTTGTGTTAACCAAATTTTGTGGCTCTCTCATAAAAAATTCATTTTGATCTTCGACTCTCAGTCTGGTTAGCAGTTTGCTAAAAACTGAGTCATATTAGGACTTGAGTAGCTCACTCATTTCCTTGCTGTCATCTGTGTAGGACCCATCTTGTTTAAGTAGGGGCCCTATACTGGATGTTGTTCTCGACTTTGATTTGGCATAGGAGAAGAAATACTTTGGGTTTCTTTAGATTTCATTTATGGCTTTTAGTTCTTCCCGCGATTCCTGACTCCTATAAGATTCCTTTAGCTTGAGTTCGATGCTTGCTATTTCTCTGACCAGTGTCTCCCTACGCATTTCAGATATATTGACCTCTTTTAGCCGCTCTGTTATTCTTTTCCGTCGCCTGTAAAGGGAGCGCCTGTCTCTTTCTATTTTACATCTACTCCTCCTTTTTCTTAGAGGAATAAGCCTTGTGCATACATCGAGTGCCACCAAGTTAATCTGTTCTAGGCATAAGTTGGGGTCTGTGTTGCTTAGTATATCTTCCCAGCTTATATCGGTTAGGACTTGGTTTACTTGGTCCCACTTTATGTTTTTGTTATTGAAGTTGAATTTGGTGAATGCTCCCTCGTGACTAGTCTCATTATGTCAGTCTGGGGCTCCACGCATACATGTCTGAACCTCAATTATGTTGTGATCTGAGTATATTGTTTTTGATATGGTGACATTTCTTATCAGATCATCATTGTTAGTGAAGATGAGGTCTAGTGTATTCTCCAGTCTAGTAGGCTCTATTATTTGCTGGTTTAAATTGAATTTTGTGCAGAGATTTAAAAGCTCGTGTGAGAGAGAGTTTTCATCAGAGCTGCCTCCTGGTGTTATTACTGCAACAATATTATTTTCTATATTCCTCCATTTTAGGTGCCTTAAGTTGAAATCCCCCAGGAGCAAGATGTTGGGTGCAGGAGCTGGAAGATTTTCCAGACAGTGGTCAATTTTTAACAGCTGTTCCTGGAATTGCTGGGATGTTGCATCCGGAGGCTTGTAGACTACCACAATGACTAGGTTTTGGTTCTCGACCTTTACTGCTAAAACTTCCACTACATCATTTGAGGCATTTAGCAGTTCTGTGCAAACAAGTGACTCTGCAATGTACAGGCCGACCCCCCGCCCCCCCCCCCCCCCCCTTTTGCCTGTTCACTCTGTCACATCTGTATAGGTTGTAACCTGGGATCCATATTTCGTTGTCCAAGTGATCTTTCATGTGGGTCTCAGTGAAAGCCTTTGCCTCTGTAAGCAGTCCATGGATGAAAGGTATTTCGTTGTTTGTTGTTGGCTTTAGACCCTGTATATTTGCAAAGAAGAATGTCATCGGACTGGTGGTATTGTTGGTACTGGGGGGGATTTTTTTTCCGGCATTATTATCTGTATCTGTTGGTTTGGAGTGGAGGCCATCGACTGTGGTTCCACTCCAGGAATGACTGGATTTGGTGTACGATTTCTGCCATTTCCTGCCAGTTTTTTTTCCTTCCTGGCACTAAAAAACCTCTCCCTCTTGAGTGGCTGTGGCTACCCAGGTTTTCCCATGGCCTGGATGTTTTGTATCTTTTTGTACCCTTTAGATGGTGTGCCTGGCAATTTAAGTTATAGCACAGTCTTTCCTGTACTGAAGAGGTACACATTTCAGGGTGAAAAAGCTTACAGGAAGGGAGTTTGCATTTTCCTGTTGTCATATGGGCATGGCATTTTCTAGGGTGGTTATAGTTGCACGTCCCGTCTGTTTTTCCAGATTTCCCATGTCTGCAGATACCAAGTGCATAGTATGTGCACAGGCTTGGTTTCCGTTTGCCTTGGGTTTCTGTGACTGTATTCCCTGTTGGTGCATGTTTCCCTGTCTTATTCCTATCCTCCCTAGCACCAACAATGGAGCTCCCACCAGTTGTTTTTGGTAATATATCCTCACTATAGCTAGTGGAGTCCTCTTGTTTGCTATTTCCTGTGGTATTTCTAGTTTGCAATATTGGTTTTATCTTATCTTTGACTACACTTGTTTCCCCACTACGGCTCCTGTCCCCTACGAGGTCATTTATATGTATTCCTTCCTGCGTATAATTCCCGACTACCTGGACAAAATCTCCAGCTTCACCATTACTGTCTCCCAGGACAGCACCTCCAGCTTCACCATTACTGTCTCCCAGGACAGCACCTCCAGCTTCACCATTACTGTCTCCCAGGACAGCACCTCCAGCTTCACCATTACTGTCTCCCAGGACAGCACCTCCAGCTTCACCATTACTGTCTCCCAGGACAGCACTATCAGCCCCACATTTACTGACTACCAGGACATCACCTCCAGCCTTACAGTTTCTGACTACATGGCCAGTATCAAGGGCAGTACCATTCAGCCCAGACTTTTTATGTTCCCATCTGTTGTAGAAAGCTTCCAGGTTGTCTATGAAAGCAGCTTTGATGTTATCCTCTTTTAATACCCTTGTGATTTTAGTCCACAGATTTTCCTCATTTGGGCATACCCAAAAACACTTCCCTGTTTTAATACTGCTTGTAGCTAGTTCTTGGATATCTGCACAAGGGGCGTGACACCAATTTCCACAAAAATGACAATTTATCCATGTGGAAGCCCGTTTGTTTGATTGACTGCAGACTATACAGAGCTTCATAATGATTTGAGTGGTTGATTTACTGTAATTCTACTAGCAACCTCTTGAATACTCTATTAATAACCTCCTTAAATGAAGCTCTAGCTATTTGTATTTCTATTTCTAACTGTACTTGTATATTGGACAGCTTACCGTGTACGTTCCTGATTTATATTTATTGTTTGTGTTTGATAAGGGCGCCTACAACCTCATCCGTTTACAGTCTGCTTTATTGTCCAACGAATCCGTTTGAAACCAGTCAAGGGTTCGGACCATCAAGGGTTCGGACCAGTCGAGGGTTTGGACCAATTGATCTGATCAGTGGGTCACTTATTTAAAACATACTAGTCGGTGATTTGGGCTAACACATGAAGGATCTACTGGAAATTATCTACCCGAGTAATATGTGATTTGACTGATACAAAAGTATAACTTGCGTGTTGAAGAGCCGGTGATTTCTGGCAGCTCCTACAGTGACGAACGGTCGAGCCTCAACCCTTGTTTATCAATCGCTGTATCTAGCTTTTCTAGTTTTTTTTTTCGTCTCCACCACAATAAATGCTATATTATCACTATAGGTGACTGGTGGAAATTTTGGAGGAAGGACACTTTTTCTGTAGTAATAATTGCTTCTCATTGTGTATATTGCGACCGCTGGTAACTACAGGTTATATGAAATTCACAGTATACGTCTGGTATTTCAAGAAAAAAGAAACTAATGAAAGTCACTCCACTCCACTAAGTACCATTATAATACTGGTTAGTTGCTACTACAACACTGTATTCTGCTATTCACTGGTATCACTAGATTATATGCGAGTACACTAGCAGGCCAGAAAGATTATTAAAACAGCTGACCACTGTGGTAAGATTCTGGCGACTTCTGGCACCTGCCTCTATAGGCTTATCACTTCATTTACAAATTCACCTGTTCTCAAATGACACTTTAGTATTGTACATATTGTCCTTGGAGGCAAAGAGGGGAATGTATGAGAGTATAGTTTTACCAACACTCTTATATGGGTGTGAAGCATGGGTGATGAATGTTGCAGCGAGGAGAAGGCTGGAGGCAGTGGAGATGTCATGTCTGAGGGCAATGTGTGGTGTGAATATAATGCAGAGAATTTGTAGTTTGGAAGTTAGGAGGAGGTGCGGGATTACCAAAACTGTTGTCCAGAGAGCTGAGGAAGGGTTGTTGAGGTGGTTCAGACATGTAGAGAGAATGGAGCGAAACAGAATGACTTCAAGAGTGTATCAGTCTGTAGTGGAAGGAAGGCGGGGTAGGGGTCGGCCTAGGAAAGGTTGGAGGGAGGGGGTAAAGGAGGTTTTGTGTGCGAGGGGCTTGGACTTCCAGCAGGCGTGCGTGAGCGTGTTTGATAGGAGTGAATGGAGACGAATGGTTTTTAATACTTGACGTGCTGTTGGAGTGTGAGCAAAGTAACATTTATGAAGGGGTTCAGGGAAACCAGCAGGCCGGACTTGAGTCCTGGAGATGGGAAGTACAGTGCCTGCACTCTGAAGGAGGGGTGTTAATGTTGCAGTTTACAAACTGTAGTGTAAAGCACCCTTCTGGCAAGACAGTGATGGAGTGAATGATGGTGAAAGTTTTTCTTTTTCGGGCCACCCTGCCTTGGTGGGAATCGGCCAGTGTGATAATAAAATAATAATAATATACGTCAAACACGGTACCTCGTAAGACGTATATATACGACCGCGACAGTCAAAGGGTTAATGCCACTAGGACCAGCTTGAGAGTCACTGGACCTCTGTCACACAACAAATCTGTCCATAGAGCTCTGTACCTCCCATTCCTACTTTCCTAAAATGGGCCATAACATTGTCATTGTACAGGTTGCCAACACGGCTTGCAGTAGCTGTGTCAGGGTGATTTTCATCTGTAAAGGTTTGCAGTTCAACCCACTTTGCACACATTTCCTTAATCTCTCTTTTCAATTCCATACTAATTCTTGCCCTTTTTACCACAGGGATGACACTATAAGCTTTCTTAGGATCCATGGTGACTTATTTTGCAGTTACAAGCACTAAAAACACTGGGATAATGTGAAATGTACCGAATGTATGCATAGATGCGACCACACTAGCTGGCTTGTAAACACTGGTGCTGAGGCCACACGTGGGATGCGTCCCGGACAAATCACGTAAGGCGAGTTTTTTATCGTGAGGCGAGTCAAAATTTTTGCATTCAAATGCTTCGTATGGCGGATTTAATGTAAGGCAATGCATTTGTAAGGCGGGGGTCCACTGTACATTTTTCTTATTTAAAAACCCATAAGAAAAAAACTGGGGTGGTTTATTTGGGGGCTTGAACAGATTACTGGCATTTCAATGAATTTCAGTGAGGAAAATTGATTTGATATTTGAGCAAACTGAGTTACGAGCTGGGTCACAGAATGAATTAAACTTGTGAGTCAAGGTACCACTGTATAAGAAAGTCACTATAGATATCTATGATGTGGTATTCCAAATTTAGAAAAAACAAAGATCAACTGATCTCACAGACAGATGCACTTGCCAGTACAGTGGACCCCTGGAGGGGAGAATGTGCCTTTTTCAGTGATTCTGCAATATGTACAATACTAAAGCAGCAGGAGTTGATAAAGGCTACAGCGCCAGCCAGCGATGAAGTGAAGCATTAACAGTGTAGCAAGTAATTTAAGCAATTAATCAATAGAAAAAGGACAGCACGAAACTGACTCCTCCATTGTTGTTGGAGGTATGTAGGGCTACTGACTAACACCGCCGCCTCTGCTGCCGTCTCCACCACCACTATGTAAGGCTTATCTTTCAGTAGCCCTTATACACCAAACAACAAACAACACACCACCACTTGTGAATTCTTAATGCCATATTTTATTCATTCTCGAGTATATATCGTGTTTCTATGTTATTAATATTGTTTATTATGTCATATTAGATGAACTGTGCTAGATAAATATGCCACAGAGCTGATATTAGTGCCATATTGAAGGACTATCTTGTCCTGTCTCCCAGCACAATTCCTAACATACGCCAGAAACAGACCTCTCTGGAACACTTTTTTGAGCGACAGGGGTCTAGTGACTCAAGCTGGTCCTAGTGGCATTAAAAAACAAAGAAGGGAAGAAACCCAGGATAAGGACTTGGTACCTTCAGTCATTATGGAAGGGGATTTCCCTTCCAAACAATTGTACTCGTCCATCCTCTCCCCTCCTCCCATCTTCCATACATCACCATGTCTTCAATAAAGGTAAGTGTGATGTTATTATTGTTTTATTTTTCATGCATCATTGTTTTCTGTGTAGGTAAATGTATATTTCATGTAGAAAACATTTTTTTTTTAATACTTTTGGGTGTCTGAAACGGATTAATTGGATGTAAATTATTTCTTATGGGGAAAATTGATTCAGAAATCATCAGATTCGGGTTTAGTCACTCACTCTCTCTCTGGAACAGATTAATTACGAAAACTGGGGGTCCACTGTACATTATTATGGTAGGCTTCCACTTTCACTCTATGCATCTACTTTCAATGTTATTTTTACTTTATATAGTCAAGCAAATTTCTTTGCATACCATTACTCTATTTTAGATGCACCTTTTTTATCATAAATACAAAAGTAGCACTGTACAGAGAAGTATCTTAATGCTGGTCACTTACCAATGATCTCAAGTCACAGTAAAATACTGTGCAGATGTTTTCTTAGGAGGATGAGTGGTTGGATTTACATTTGCCAACTAATACTACACTAATTAATATCCTCTAAAATGTCACTGGGAAGCAGAACAGCAGTGATAACTCTCTGCTACAGTTTTATCTTCCAAGCAATAAAAGCCACAGGTGAAAATTAGCCAGTTCAGCAATGCTACTAATTTAACTGCCTAGCACTGAAATAGTGATTTATTACACTATTGTAATCTACCAATCTTACCACTACTGTCAACTTAGCTGGAGCAGAGGACTATATAATTTTCAGCGGTGTTATAACAAATTTTTAAATAAATATATTATACAGTATAGTATATTAGTCCAAGTTCTTCATAATGCAAATTACAGTGGAACCCCGTTTTTCGGCCGCTGTGTTTATCGGCCGATTCGTATGTAGGCCATTTTTCTGGTGGAAATTTTGCTCCGGATTTTGGCTGTTGCCTCATATATCGGCTGGTGTCAGCCCGCCTCCTGCTGGGACGCCGTGCGTAGGTGAGTCAGTCTCCCTTTGTCTGTCAGCGAGTGAGCATATACTCGGTGCATTCATCCAAACATTTCCTCAAAATCAACTGTTTTTGGTGGGTTTTTATTAAGTGTGGAAATAAGTCACCATGGGCCCCAAGAAAGTTGTTAGTAAAGTTCCTTTCGTAAAGAGAGTGAGAAACACGATGGAATTTAAGAAGGAAGTAATAGAAAAAGATGAGTGGTGTGCGGGTGCTAGAACAAAACAATGGAAGATGTGGAGAGAGGCAGGGAGTGTAGCAGCAGGCATGCAGGAAGTGTAGCAGTCATGCAGAGAGTGTAGCAGGGAAACAGGGAGTGTGGAAGGGAGGCATGGAGTGAGGCAGGCATGCAGGGAGAGTAGCAGGGAAATGGGGAGTGTGGAAGGGAGGCAGGGAGTATAGCAGGCAGGGAGTGCAGCAGGAGTGCAGGGAGTGTGGCAGGCATGCAGGGAGTGTAGTAGTCATGCAGGGAGTGTAGTAGGCACACAGGGAATGTAGCAGGCACACAGGGAGTGTAGCAGGCACGCAGGGAGTGTAGCAGGCACGCAGGGAGTGTAGCAGGCACGCAGGGAGTGTAGCAGGCACGCAGGGAGTGTAGCAGGCACGCAGGGAGTGTAGCAGGCACGCAGGGAGTGTAGCAGGCACGCAGGGAGTGTAGCAGGCACGCAGGGAGTGTAGCAGGCACGCAGGGAGTGTAGCAGGCACGCAGGGAGTGTAGCAGGCACGCAGGGAGTGTAGCAGGCACGCAGGGAGTGTAGCAGGCACGCAGGGAGTGTAGCAGGCACGCAGGGAGTGTAGCAGGCACGCAGGGAGTGTAGCAGGCACGCAGGGAGTGTAGCAGGCACGCAGGGAGTGTAGCAGGCATGCAGGGAGTGTAGCAGGCAGGGAGGGAAGTAACCCCACGAGAGGGCTTTGATACCTGAAGTCTTTATGGAGGGGGATTCCCCTTCCAAACAATAATCAGTCCTCCCTCTCTCCTCCTGCCTGTCTTCCATAAGCCAAAAAGAGTCTTCAATAAAGGTATGTAATAGTGATTTAAATGTTCATTTATTTATTTTATTTAGCTCTCATTGTTTTGTGTATGTAAAACTATAATTAATCTTCAAAAATATGTATTTTTGTGAATATTTTTGGGTGTCTGGAATAGATTAATAGTATTTACATTAATTCTTGTGGGAAATATTGCTTCAAATTCAGGCCATTTCGGATTTAGGCTGACCTTCTGGAACAGATTACGGCTGAAAAACGAGGTTTCACTGTACATCTGTTCTTTGGCATTTTCTATGGTTTTTGAGTTATGAACTGCTAAACTAATAAAAATTTCTAATAAACACAGCTCTCAGCTTTGCTCATAATTCCAGAGATACAAGATATAAAGTAAAAATGAAATGGTGAGACTTTCTTGTGATGATGAACCTCACTTTAAAACAATAAAAGTATACAAAAACTGCTTCTTACATGCTGCATTTTATCAGGGTATGATTTTTATAAAGGAAATTATCTCTCACAAAGCATAAAACAATTTCATGCTCATTTTGTGCAAGTTTCATGCCTATCTGATCATAATTATTTTATGAATATTTTTATGAACATAAAAGCAAGCATATTTTCATATTCACATAAATATGCTTCTGTGAATCTGAATTCATTTCCATTCAATAAGCCTTCCATTTGAAAATATGTTGAAAATTTCTAATTATGGTATGTATATTCTATTCAAAAGCTACAATTTTTTCAACTTTAAAGCATCCAAAGCCCAGTATTATACAGTACATATTTATAATGTGGCTATAAGATGACATCTCAGGCTTAGTTGGATGGAAAAAGGAGTTGCAGCATCACCACCAACATGGTGGGGCACTTTACTGACAAGTGACTTTTCATGCTAAAGCTTTAGTAAAGACTCAATGGAACACTTACAAGAAAGGTCTTCCAAAGGGATAACAGGATGAAATACATTACAAGGCAAAATGTCACATGAGGAAGGTTGCATATTAAACTATTAAGAAATATTAATTTTAAACCTAAAAAAATATAATCATAATACTTATAATATTTATAACACACTGCATTCTAAAAATTAGATTAAACACACAAAAGTAAAACGTGAAAAAAGGGTACACTATGTATGATATGCAGTAAACATTCCAAACCAAAACAAACTCTCATTAATAGTTTAGCAATGTATCTTCTAAAAGGTGTAAGCGTGCAGATAACAAAATTAAGTAAAGTTCCAGTACTGCCATTTCAAATTTTGTATTACCAATAAAGTGGTACTGTATATATTTATTAACTACAGCGAGTAATACCAAGCAATTTTCCCAGAGAGTTTACCTAAAACTACTAAACTAAAGGTGTTGTCCTAACTTTTAACTGAGTATTTAGCAAAAACCATACTGTAGGAATTGGTATGCACAGTTAAAGACCAGGCAATAACAATAAGAATAATTTGTTTCAGATTACATGTTACAAACTACAAGTAGGTGGTATGCAATAATTCAATTCTGTTGCTTCATGTCAAATGATCCTAATGTAAGTGAATAATTTAATACTGAGATAATATGCAGCAAAATAGACATTTTTATGGGTGCAGCAAGGAGGCTCGAGGCTATAATGCCATATCTGAGGGCAATGTGTGGTGTGAATATTATGTAGGGAATATTCACACCTGTCCTAGGTAGTAGGCTGGTAGACAGCAACCGCCCAGGGAGGTACTAACGTCCTGCCAAGTGAGTGTAAAACGAAAGCCTGTAATTGTTTTACATGATGGTAGGATTGCTGGTGTCCATTTTTCTGTCTCGTAAACATGCAAGATTTCAGGTATGTCTTGCTACTTCTTCTTACACTTAGGTCACACTACACATACATGTACAAGCATATATATATTCTTACTAGTTCTTGTTCTTGTTTATTTCCTGTTCTCTCCATGGGGAAGTGGAACAGAATTCTTCCTCTGTAAGCCATGCGTGTTGTAAGAGGCGACTGAAATGCCGGGAACAAGGGTCTAGTAACCCCTTCCCCTATATATATTACTAAATGTAAAAGAAGAAGCTTTCGTTTTTCCTCTTGGGCCACCCCACCTCGGTGGGATACAGCCGGTGTGTTGAAAAAAGAAAGATTCACGCCTGTGTTACCTATTACAACGAGAACACCGTACATTACCTATCACAATGAGAATAAGCTGTGTTATCTATCACAATGGCAACACCTTGTGTAACCTATCACAATGACAACACCCTGTGTTACCTATCACAATGACAACAACATGTGTTACTTATCACAATGACAACACCCTGTGTTACATATCATAACGACAACACCCTGTGTTACCTATCATAACGACAACACCTTGTGTTACCTATCACATTGACAACACCCTGCATTACCTATCATAATGACAACACCCTGTGTTACCTATCAAACATTCCTGGGCATCACAATCTATAACCTAGTGCAACCTTCATGAAATTTCACCATAAATATAGGATAATTTGGATTATCAAGAAGAGAATGCTACATTACTTCATCTTGCTATCAGCAGAAGTATAAAATACTGTAGACCATTGATTAAAATGCAATCTATTAACACTTGACATAAAATAGTTGAAAATTTTGACCTATTTTCTATGAGCAAGCCATATTTATCAGTTAGTATGGAGTAAATTTGGGGAAAATACTAGCATGAAGGCTAGTAACTGATAATTTCACTATTATTATTTATTCCTGTGCCTTTAGGTGCATTTATACAAATGCTGAAGATGTTAGTGAGTGATAATAAAGAGTGAAGAGTACACTAATTAAATGAGAAAGTGAAGGGATAATCTTGTGGCACTGCCATGATGAATGTTTGTGTCTGAAGTGCTTGTGTCTGAAGTTCATAGGGACACCACAGCATATACCATTTATATATACAGTGGTCTCTGGAGTTACGGTATTAATCCATTCCAGAAGACGTACTGCGCCTCCAAACTAACTTAACTCCAACCTCACAATATATGGTTATATGGTAATTCATTACAAGACTCTGGGAGTGTAACTTTTACTGCACCTTGGATGTGCAAGCCCAGATGTACTTGCAGGCACTGTATCTCCCTTCATCTGCTTCTCTCTTATCCACAAAAATAACAGTCTTTCCATCTCTATGAACTTCTCTGCCTTTTTTCACCAGGTTAGATTCATCAGCCATTTTAAAATTCTTTATTTCCATTTGCTTGACAATAGCAGAGAAATGGCCTGTTTACTGTGCACAATGACTTGGTAATGCAAAAGATGGTTTAACAGTTGTGGAACTACCTGTCTTATGTTTGTACATGTATCATACAGGGACACATCAACTTTTGCTAAACATTTCTATATAAACAAGCAATGACAACTATAATGTAATAAACAGAAATCTTAATTATTTTTGAGTCATCATGAATTACAAAGCTTTAAAAAATCTATCTACAATTTCTTGGAGTGTATGAGGAATGTAACACTATTTTTCCCATGTGTTCTTCAGCTTATTTTTATATGATTTTATAATTACATGCCATTTTCAGGAACTTAACTACTGTGTTAATCGATGGTTAACTGTACTGAAAGACAATGTTCAAGAGAAAACTGGACCATTACTTTCCATACATTCAGAAGCACCCTTGAAACAGATCACAGGCAGAGTGTGTCTAACAGGTATACACACTTAGAAGCAGAATCATTAGAGTATCAGCTAGTCTTTTACTGTGAAATGCAGCAAGAAGAGGAAGGCTGTCAATGAGGAACCTCACAGTCTCTAGATAAAATCTATACTTTTGAATTCTCATACTTACAAATGCATTTTTTCATGGGCCACAAAAATTATTGCATTATTTTATTCAACAATCAAATGAACTTCTTGGATATAACAGTGATTACATTACTTAGGAGAGAGAATCTATACCTAGCCTGCATGTTATTGTTTGATAAGAAAAAGAATAGGGAGAAAGGGAAAATAGGAGATAAAAGATAAAAAAAAAGATAAAAAAAAGGAGAAAAAGAAGAGAGAAAAAGTGAGCAAGTCTAAGGAGTGTAGCATGATGAGAGTGCCTGACAACAAGACTGGCTGATGATGCCAGTGTCTGAATATTTATTCTAACTTGCTATTTCAAATGAATGTGCTATTCCCACATATTCTACTAACATGATGTATTAAGCATGTACACCTATACCAAACCCCTTCTCCTGTATAAATTACTAAATGTAAAAGGAAAAAAATCTTTTGCTTCTTTTGTGGGTCATCCTGCCTTGGTGGGAGACAGCGAATGTGTTAAAAAAAACTTATATCAAAAATCTTTTGGTGGTAATACTGTGTGCATTTCAAGCCTAAATTTTAGTATCATTCATCACAAATTTATTTCCCAAATACAACAATGATATATCTGTTCAGTACAGTAAATATAACACCTCATCTACGTGATAAAAACAGCTAAGGAACAGAATAAAGAATGACAGAAAAAAGTGAGGAAGTGTGGCACGGTGATGTTGCCCTAAGCCACTGAAGATGATGTTTCGTGACATAGGCTGGCTGAGCGTCTGCACATTAAATACAAATTATCCAGCTTTAATGTGGAATTACAAAATGACTACTATGTAATTCCCCACATTCCTCTACCCTTATGATGCTAAAATCTCCTACAATACAGTGGACCCCCGCATAACGATGGCATCACATAGCGATTATTTCGCATACCGCTTACTTTAATTGCAAAAATTTTGCCTCGCATACCGCTTAAAAACCCGCTTACCGATTTTCGTCCGAGACGCTTCCAATGTGCGGCCTGAGCCACGCTCACATGTTCCGCCGGTGGCATTGTTTACCAGCCAGCCTCCGCAATAACATCCAAGCATACAATCGGAATATTTCGTATTATTACAGTGTTTTCGGTGCTGTTTCTGGAAAATAAGTGACCATGGGCCCCAAGAAAGCTTCTAGTGCCAACCCTGTGGTAAAAAGGGTGAGAATTAGTATGGAAATTAAGAAAGATTTTGAAGGGTTTGGGGCTAACCCTGAGAAGCCTATGCCAGTTGTGGAATCCATTGTGCCTACTTCAAAAATTAAGGAAATGTGTGCACAGTGGGTTGAACTGCAAACCTTTATGGATGAAAATCACCCTGACACAGCTGTTGCAAGCCGTGCTGGTGACTATTTCAATGACAATGTTGTGGCCCATTTTAGACAAATCGTAAAGGAACGGGAGGTACAGAGCTCTATGGACAGATTTGTTGTGCGACAGAGGTCCAGTGACTCTCAAGCTGGTCCTAGTGGCATTAAAAGAAGAAGGGAAGTAACCCCGGAAAAGGACTTGCTACCTCAAGTCCTAATGGAAGGGGATTCCCCTTCTAAACAGTAAGAAGATAATGCTCTCCCCTCCTCCCATCCCATCAATCATCACCAGATCTTCAATAAAAGTAAGTGTCATGTAAGTGTGCATGCCTTTTTCAGTTTGTGTGTATTAAAATTAACATTTCATGTGGTAAAAATTTTTTTTTTTCATACTTTTGGGTGTCTTGCACGGATTAATTTTATTTCCATTATTTCTTATGGGGAAAATTCATTCACATAACGATTATTTCGCATAACGATTACCCCTCTTGCACGGATTAAAATCGTTAACCGGGGGTCCACTGTACTTGCAACAAATCAGCTGCATTTTCATCCTAACCTAGCATCCACTACTAGGTGAATCATACAGAAATCTGTAACTACATATTCCTTTGCCTTCTATCCCACCCTGATTTACATCATAAGTACTGTACTGTGAATGTGTATGTACCATACATTAGAAAGATACCAACTACTACAGTGAGTGGTAATGCAGACTTTATGCACAATTGGTTTATAGACTTTTCATAAAGTTGTTAAGGAGAACTCCTGGTCTAAAGAGTACGAGTTTTTGGGATCAACCCCCAGTATGTTTAAAATGTTACTTTATTTTAACCCGTAAACGGTCCAAATGTATATATACGTTTTTTCAACATTTGAAAGTATGTAAAAAAAGTAGATCTTTTTGTTTTTCTACATTTGAAAATGTGTAAAAAGAACTTTGATCTACTTTTTTTTTTTGTTATATTTGAAAATATGTAAAAAAAACTTAGATCTACTTTTGTAGCACTACACATGTGAACGTAGATCTGCTTGGACCGTTTACGGGTTAACAAGTTTATTAATGAATTTTTGTCTAACTCAGTTATAGCATTATTATGCAATAAAAATATTAATTATTAATACATAAACACACACAAGAGCTTACTTTAAACTTCACAACATTCATATTAGACTTAGCCATTAAAATCTAGTCTCTCCTATAGATAAAAATTATATCATTAACCCTTAAACGGTCCAAACGTATATATACGTTCTCTCGTATAGTGCCCCAAATTTTGAGGAAAAAAAAAAAATTTTTGTTTAATAGGAAAAAAGAGCACATGGTTCCCAGGCATCCCCAATTATTTTAATATGGCACACAGCGAGTGCGCATACCCATTCTCTCATGCCTAGGCGACTCAGGCTTATCGTGGCAATGTTGAATGAATGACAAAGAAAACGTATATATACGTTTGGGGTGCTACGCAAGAGAACGTATACAGTGGAACCTCAAATATCGAACTTTCTTTGGTCCAGAAGGCTGTTCGAGTGCCTATACTGAATGAATTTATTCCCGTGAGGAATAATGTAAAATAGGGTAGTCCATTTCAGACCCTCAAAAATGCACTTATAAAAGCACTTACAAAAATACACTTACATAATTGGTTGTGTTGGGAGCAGTTCGATTTTTGAGGTTCCACTGTATATACGTTTGGACCGTTTAACAGTTAAGAGGAGTCACACTGAAATTACAGTATGGTAAATTTGCATGGATGGATTAAAGGCTTGGCCTAGACATGACATGCATTCTCCTGCTCTCAAAATATGAGGCAAAAGACATGTAGACAAACAATGAATTACAGTTTTACATTATACTTACATCTTGTTCCTCTGAAGTGTTGGAGGTGGTGGTACTTGTGGAGATTTTCTTCTCTCTGGGAATCTGAATGTTCTTATACCATGGTTTCTTGCATTCAACTGTAGGTGGATGGAAGTCTCTATCTTCATATGGGTCCTGAGAATAGCATGGTTATTATTTCTCCTCGGCCTTAGTTTCCACATTAAGTAGCATATTCACATTTCATTAAATTATAAAAAAGTATAAATGCTCAATGACTCCATCCATCAGCTTGGACACACATCTGCACCTCTACCACTAAATGATTACTTTCCCATATTTTTCATATCTGAATTAATCTAGCTTAGATTTGTCACACTGAAGAGGGCTGAGGGCCTAACATAACATTTAAGAAGGCCTCAGACTGACTTTCTGTTGGCCAATTGCCAAATTTAAGAAGAAACTATCAATAAAGGCTCGACATACTCAGCAAGAGTTTTGAAAGTGTGAACACTGCGAATGATACCTAATTCCTTTATCTTCTGCTCATTATAAAGTGAGTGTGAGTGTGTGTGTATGTTTTTTTTTTTTAACGCATCGGCCATCTCCCACCGAGGCAGGGTGACCCAAAAAACAAACACTTTTACCATCATTCACACATAATCACTGTCTTTGCAGAGGCACTCAGATATGACAGTTTCCTTGAATCCCTTCACAAAATATTACCCTGCTCACATTCCAACATCTTGTCAGGTCCCAAAAAAACATTTGACTCCACTCACTTCTATCTAACACATACATGCCTTCTGTATATCCAAGCTCCTTGAACACAAAACCTCTTTTAACCCCTCCTTCCGAGAGAGAGAGAGAGAGAGAGAGAGAGAGAGTGTGAGTGAGAGTGAGTGAGAGTGAGTGAGAGTGAGTGAGAGTGAGTGAGAGTGAGTGAGAGTGAGTGAGAGTGAGAGTGAGAATGAGTGAGTGAGAATGAGTGAGAGTGAGAATGAGTGAGAGAGTGAGAGTGAGTGAGAGAGTGAGAGTGAGTGAGAGAGTGAGTGAGAGTGAGTGAGAGAGTGAGAGTGAGTGAGAAAGTGAGAGTGAGAAAGTGAGAGTGAGAAAGTGAGAGAGTGTGAGAGTGAGTGAGAGAGTGAGAGAGTGAGAGAGTGAGAGTGAGAGAGTGAGTGAGTGAGAGAGTGAGAGAGTGAGAGAGTGAGAGAGTGAGAGAGTGAGAGAGTGAGAGTGAGAGAGTGAGAGAGTGAGAGAGTGAGAGAGTGAGAGAGAGAGAGAGAGAGAGAGAGAGAGAAAAAAAAAAAAAAATTAAGTTAACAGAGACTAGGCCAAGTAGGTACTTACTAGGCCATCTGGGAAGACTGGCTTGCGGTTCAGGTTATACAGGAACTCCTTGATCTGACTGTTGAAGAAAGAATTATTAAAAAATGGATCCTTAAATTTGGTCTCATTCTTTTTTTTTTTTTTTCAACAAACCAACCATATCCCACCGAGGCAGGATGAGCAAAAGAGAAAAATGGAAATTCCTGTTTTTAAAGTTCGCAATTTATGCAGGATAAGGGGTTACTAGCACCTTGCTTCCTGCATTTTAGTCGCCTCTTACAACATGCATGGCTTACGGAGGAAGAATTCTGTTCCATTTCTGCATGGAGATCATTTATTAAATACTGCTTATAAATTATGATAATTATATAAAAACATTGATCTAATATTAATCATTAATTTTTTCAAGGCTAATAACGAGTTAATAGAGTACTGGTGTTGATGGACCAACACTGGTGGTCCATCAAGACCAGTATTGGTGTCCATCAAGACAAAAAAAAATAAGTGTACCATAAAAAAACATTCACTATGGCAACGTTTTTCTCTTGTGAATCGCTTTTTCAAGTCATGAATCGAGCAAAACGTTATTACAACATTTTAACCCTTTCAGGGTCCAGAGGCCAAATTTCAATGGGTGCACCAGTGTCCAAGAATTTAAAAAAAAAAAAAATTGTTATTTTTTCTTATGAAATGGTAGAGAGTCTTTTTCTGAAGGTAATAAAACAAAAAGTACGAAATTTGATGGAAAATTGACAAAATTATGTTTTCGCGAATTTTGATGTGTCTGTGATATTTATGAATCGGCGATTTTGCCGACTTTGACTCCCATTTTAGGCCAATTACATTATTCCAGTCGACCAAATTCTTAGCTATTTCACTAGTATTACTTCTATTCTATCGATTGAGCACAAGAAATCACCTAGTCAACTGTTTCAACTACAAAATAAAGTGATCGGAAATTGGTAATTTGCCCAATTTAACACAAAGTTAAAAATATCCCAATTTCAAAATAGGGTCCAGAATAAACAATGCAGGCATTCCTGGCACTAAACTAACATTTCCTCTGCTCATTAGTTATGTTTTCAGGCTTTACAAATGAATTCCATTTTGATTTTTTATTCACATAGAATTTTTATTCAAACCAAAAAATAGAAGATTTACTGTTATGCAATACTGTAATAATTGTATAAATATCATCATCACATTTGTGAATGTATATCAGACCCACCAGCTATCGTGTATTAGACGTGTGAGGTCGTTTGTTTACTCTTGAACATCAACAAAAATTTAACATTTCTGCTACTTTGAGCTCAGTTTCAAGCCATTTCCAGTACTAAAACCAATCAAAATCATCTCCATTTCTGTAATATGTCTTCCATCCTATCAAATGAGACCAAGAAATCACAAATACAACTATAAAAAACATACGAAAAAACACTGCAAAGTCGCTGTTTTAATCGAAAATCACGGTCTCAGTTTTTTCTCATTATACACTGTGTGCTGCAGGATTTGTTTTATGTGGTGCACACGTACCACATAAATGTATTCTCTCATATCTAGGCCCAAATTTACCACTCACTGCTTATCAGAGTGAGCTGAGCTCATGGCGTAGATCTACGGTTTGGACCCTGAACATAAAGCCGTAGATCTACAGGACGGACCCTGAAAGGGTTAATTATGATATGCATACAGTACTGTATTTATGAAATATCTTAACCACCTATTCAATTTGGAAAATTCTAAAACAAAACACAAAATACAGTATCAGGGACCATCTGACCGTGTAATCAGCTTCAAATTTTCACCACTGATGTGGCTTCCTGAACAAAAGGCTCAGGCTGCAATGGGTGGCCTTAGTCCCATTTTGCTAATTTTATTGAATAAATAGTGATATTCATCTTTATTCAATAACTAAAGAAGGCTTCTTCTGACTGGCTTCATAACATTATTGACGATATATTCTATAAGAAAGATGATAAACCACAAGTTGAGCCTGAGTAGGTGTAAATCTGAAATTTTACTGAAATAGTTAAATAACTTGGAACTAGAATCAGATCAATTACTAGAGACTTCCTTTCTTATCAGCTTCAAACTTCTACCACTCGTAGGTTTTACTAAAATAAAGTTTGTCATGGGTAGGGGGTGGTGGTGAGGGGGTAGGGGGGATGGACCTGCTTCACATGGATCAGCAGGCCTGCTGCAGTGTTCCTTCTTTCTTATGTTCTTAATCATCTTCAAACTATAAATGCTGGTGTATCTATTTTTTCAGAACATTCTCCACAACATTTTCATTTGTTCTCATGAATTTTTGTTAATTTCTTGAGAGTGATTTCCTCTGATTAAAATATAACAATTGTGAATGGCATTGTGGAAAATACTGTATATTTTCCAAAAATACAGTGTATTTTGTATGTAAATTAGTGAAACACATTGTAGTTAATAAAAATTAATTTGTCAATAAATAAAGAACCAGTGAATTGGTGAGCGTCGCTTGGGAGAGACGCCATTGTTTTGAACTGGGCTAAAGGCACGCGAGTGAAATGTGCATAAATTTCGTCGCTCTGGAGGTTAAATTGTGGTTGAAACCTCCCAAATAGGAGCAGACATTGTTGAAATTGCAGTCCTGCATAACTTGAGAAGGAGAGTGGACAGGATAGCCAGGGAACCCCAGCTAAGTGATGCCTATTTATGTTGAAATTCTGGCCAGTATTTTCTTCATATTTTAGGCAGGGGGTTTGTGTATGACACACCAAGTAATCTCCAGACTAACTGGTGAGTGGTATTAAGATAAATTCTCCTTCAATGTATATGTAGTCATTTATTAAAATTAACATACAGTCCACATATTTATATTAATGTTGTACCAGGATTCCTGGTGATGTATATTTCATTTAAAATTAATACAGGTCCAGAGTGACTTGTGGATATAGAAAGAGTGGAGTAGGTATCGAAGGGGGACATTTTTTGCGACCTAGGTGTCCTAAAATTCCTACATGTCTCTGTAACTTTGATAAAAAATAATTATCTTTGTTACCATTTACTGGTATGTATCTTATGAGGTTCATCCAGGTAATTTTAATTTTCCATAGGCATCAACCTTCAATGACTAATGCATCATGTGAAATGGGTTTAGGTAGTGTAAGTAAAATTTTGTTAGAATCTATGCAATAGCTGGAAAATGCATCTTCTGGTTAACTTCAAACAATTAGTGCAGAATTATGTCTTCCTTAAAGGGATCAACCTCTATGTTATGTGCATACAGCATCTGAATGACCTCAAGATCATTATTAAACATCTGTATGATTATGTACACTAGGATTACATAAAAGTTAATTTAATTACTCCTTAAAAGCTGGCCAATCTTATTTATTGAAAAGTTTGGATTGATTTTGGCCTGTGTAGGTCCTTTTTTTTATTAAGAAATTTAAATAATTGAAGAAATATGTACTGCTTTTCAAGTAATAATTTCTGAGTGTTTCACCTGATTAGCTTCAACCCTTCAATGATAACTTACTGAAACTTCTGAGTGGCTACAAGCTTAATGTGCTCGTGTATTTTTGGATATTGGTCTCTATAAAGGGTTTAAATTATATTTGAGCTATGTCCTAATTTATCGCTGTTAATGAAGATACTTGGATACCAGTTTCCATTAGCATCTTCAGTGCTAATATACAATTTCATTGTCAATTTATGCCACACGCTGCATTATTCCAATCGTGTACATCGACGGGACTGGGATTATGAAACAAAACACAGGGATGTGATAAATGGTTTTGAAAACCGACAAGTTGAAGAATTGAGACACTTATGCAACACATGGGAATCTTTATTGAAGAAACGTTTCGCCACACAGTGGCTTCATCAGTCCAATACAAAGTAGGAATGTACCGGACTGATGAAGCCACTGTGTGGCGAAACGTTTCTTCGATGAAGATTCCCATGTGTTGCATAAGTGTCTCAATTCTTCAAAACACAGGGATATCTTTCTGGATCGCGCAGTGATTGAAATACATACATCTAGTTTAAATTTTGGAGTGCAGAATATATAATAGTATACCTAAATGAAAATGATTATTGTACTGTACCCAACCTCTCGGTGACATTCATGCTATAAGAACAATGAACTAAATTTTTTACTACTTACTCCCATCCATATGTGCCGACCACAACCAGGATCAGTGTTACTGCAATGCAGACTGCAGCAATGATAAGAATGATCCACCAGGCCATCACTGAAAAAAAAAACAAAGATGCAGTCATTTGTAAACAGCAATAGGGAAGCCTATTCCTTTTACTGTCATTGATGTTTGTGATATACAATATTTACGCATATATTTTAATCATAGGCAGGACAAGTGTTATCCTCCGCCCCACAAGAGCTATCCATATATGGATTCTATACCTCAAAATATTTAAACATTATTGAATGTCCGATTTTGC
Source organism: Cherax quadricarinatus (assembly GCF_038502225.1). Lineage (NCBI taxonomy): Eukaryota > Metazoa > Arthropoda > Malacostraca > Decapoda > Parastacidae > Cherax > Cherax quadricarinatus. Next base: position 10,012,363 of record NC_091331.1, on the reverse strand, counting down.
ACTCTTAAAAAACTATTTCCATAAGGAAAAAGTTCCAATACGAGTACGGTACAGGTTTCAGTCAATTCTTTAAAGGACGTGCTGCCCATAAGAATGAAGTCAGAGAAAGGCAGCAGAGCTAAACACTACTGGGACATTTTACAATGTAAAGGCTTCTTTGAAGTCATTAGAATAAAACACTGTCCCAGTAAAAGCTTCTGCTACACGCAGTTATCTTCAACATTTTGACTGGTAGAGGAAACTGTTCTAGGACGTACTGTAAGTACGAAATGTTTTTCATCTCTGGTATCAGAGCAGATAGCAGTCACAGGACCAAATGTGTTATCTCACAGTATGAGGCACAATTTTGAGCAATACAGTGTATACTAACTTTACTACAATAAATGGTTAACGCTGGCCATTTAACAGACTGAGCCCAGTAACACTGGGAGGAGGTATGTACGTTATGGAGAGGGAGAGAAAGAAAAAGGGATAGGAAGGGTTAAAAGGGGGGAGAGGGAAGGGAAGGAGGGAGGGAGAAGGGATGGAAGGGCAAAACCTGAAAATTTAAATCTCAAATATGTTCAAAATATGACACGATAATACATTAATAATAATAATAATAATAATAATAATAATAATAATAATAATAATAATATACATTAATATTGGATTATTTTGGTATATGGTATAAACTTAATAACTATATTTAACATTACTTATTCTCATTTTCTGTTAAGCATTTTAAAGATTTTTTTGTCAAACCAGTAAAATTTTATTAATATCGAGTTCATTGGATACAAAATCGAGTTGTCTGAACTTCCCTGGGGTATGAACAAAGATTCGTTGGTGATTATTCAGTGAAAAAACCACACAACCCTACGCTGGAAGTGTGCGTGTTTCTTGTATCTACTTTCCAAGTAATCATTTATATAATCTCCCTTCTCCGTAAGTGCTTATCTGTTTATGTTTACCCTTCCTGATTTCTAAGAACTCGCTTATCTATCCATAGCTGTCTGGTGAAGCCTCACTTCCTAAGTAGTCTCTCATATCTTGTGCTAAGTAGCCTCTTGCTATGTTAGGAAACCTCTTGATCTACCTATGTAAAGTAGTCCCTCATTTTCGGTGTTCTGCGTGCTTTTCTTCTTAATACCCAAGCGTCAACAGCTTCATCTTCGTATCGTCTCAAACAACTAGTGCATAACGTTTTCGGAATGTATTCACTGTAGTGCAAGACAGACTACCACATAACCCAAGCCTCCTTTCAGCACCCTATTTAAACCACCCAGATGCAAAATACATATAAAAGTAATCCTTAAACACGTACAACTTCCCAATTCCTGATGATCTCTTATAAGATCTGTTCTGAAGGACTATGGCCCTTAAAAAAAATAGACTGCCTTTCTTTATGTCAGCTACCCCAAGACAAGTCGAAACAAGAAGGCTCGTTAAAGAACAGCTTATTCCCTAATCCAGCTGTTCTTCACAATATTGGTTGTAACTCAGTACTTGGTCACGAGAGGTTTTCCACTGGATAGCAAGCAACAGGCCCGCCCGGGTGCCTGACAGGCACATCTGACATTTAAATTTCAAATGTATTATTTGTTGTATATTTACTGGAACGAATCTCGAAATAATACGGAATGTTGCTTTGTTTTAGTTTTCACGGCACTTTTTTTTTTTTTTTGGTAGACCAAACACGGGAATAGTGATGTGGGCACCTGTATTGTTATTGTACTGAGTCCTGAGAAAGTCTCTGACGAGCACTGTCCTAATAGATTCCAGCCTCAGTGTCGAAGCTATTCACTTCGACAAAGTACCACGGTGTAACTCGTTTAAGCTCGGCAAAATTACCTTGCTATACCTATACTGCAGTTAAGTTAAACTTCATCTATGACCGACGAGATATATGCACACACCCGCCAGGAGCTGTGGCTTAACCCCTGCAGCAGCATATAGGTGAGCGCGCACGTACGTTAGAGCGCACGCTCACACACATTAAAATGCTTATTAAGAAAGTGCAAGATCAACCAGACTGTGGATATGCATGCCGTTAGCAGCAAAAGGGTGGTTGATCAAGCAAGCACCAGACAGTTCTGGCCCAAGGGTGGGCACCGAAGTAGAAAAACGCAAATATATATCCAAGGTTATCATAGCACCAGAGGTGCCCACAGCAATAGCTATTGCAGATATGTCCATTAGGCAAATCTAAGTTAATTTTTTGGAAAATCAACAATTCCAAAATAGCAGAAACAGCCTGAGACCTACATCTTCAGGCATGTAAACCTTGTACCTCCATGCTTCTCCCATGTCCTTCCATACGTGTTGTGTACAAACTTACTCACAGGAAGTGAGATCATCGTTATCTCCCAAAGAGATGCTGCGCACCCAGATGTTGTTTACATTTAGAGGGCCATCCCATCTAAATACAGCCTTACCATATCCTATATATTTTTTTTTTGTTCGAGACCTCAGCAGCAACAGCTGGTAGTGGAAGTGTCGCTACGTACGTGAGGGTTATAGTGAATTTGTAGGAGAGATGGGGTAAGGGAGGTGAAGGGTATTATGAGTGTGTAGTTTTTAAACATGTATGCGTAAGTACAATGATGAACCTCTTTTTTTTTTGAGGCCGCATCCTCTTTTTTCATATATATATTATCTCGCTACCCTTGTCAAAAAAAAAAAATTACATTTTATACTTGTATATAGAAAACAAGTATCATTTCACTAGTCACTGAACCAGTAGACATAATCACATAACAGTATGACATCTTGTACCCTGAGAGCGTGCATATAACCCGGGTTCAGAACCACACTGTAAGTACATGGCTACGCCAGTAAGAGGGTTTTAGTCTATATATGATATTACCTGCGTTTGATTATCTGTGATTAACTAAAGGAGGAGTAGAGTTATATATATATTTTACAAATTTCCAGTGGTTGCAGCATTTACTACCCTCTCGAACATCCCATTCCCTTGTTACTACTACTGCTGTTGCTGCTACTTACTAAGTAAGTTTATTCAGGTATACACAAATACAGTTACACAGAATTATCATACATAGCAGCTTATGTGTAGAGAACCTAGGATAACCCAAAAAAGTCAGACAGAGTGACTTATTTCCATTGGGGTCCTTTACTCCTACTACTGGAAGACATGCTCAGTTTACAACCGTAGCTTTAGTTTTTGTCCATATTGAGAGAGTACGTGCGCGTTTATGTACAACAGAGATTTAATGAATCTTAGTAAATGTGTAGGGAGCTTTGCCACCCACGTGACCTCTGCCACATAAGTGACTGTCTGCAACCCTGCACATAATAAAATTTAACCTCAATTTGTTTTTAAAGAGATGGACCGGTAAGCCAGCGGAAGGCCTCGGTCAGATGACCAAAAGCTCCAGTGGCAGGTCATCATATGACAAAGACCCGCGTCAACACATACCTATCTAACCTTATGTCAGCATGCCATCTTTATACAAGTGGGAACGGGCCATGAAATGGGAGGAGAGGAACCGGAGATTAAGAAGTTGAAGAGAAGGCGACAGGGGAGAAGGAAATGGAAGAGACAAGAGATTGGAGGGGGAAGGGACCACGAGGAGGTGCTTAAGTTATGCCCACCACCAAATTGTCCGAGTTACTATTGTTCGAAGATGTCATCATCTGATGGCTTCATTACAACCACTTCACTTGTCACTGTTCATGGAAAACAGTGAGTGAAAACCATTTGATAGCAACTAGTTGCTGGACTGGCTGGATGCTCTTTACGAACTCATTCCGCCTAAAGGCCCATGAGGAATGCACTTTTCACTGACCGCTATGTAACTATTACTTTTTTTTTTTTTGCTTCGTAGTCCCTATTGTTAACAAAATTCGGCAGAACCACGTCGTGTAGGTACCCTGATCTATGACATTTTACGCTGTTAAAGTATGATCTAACAATGTTTACCAAATTGGATTGTATAAGATTTATCACTAATCTCAAAACAATTTCAGCGCCGTTTTTGTTTATCATCTTTCACGCATACCATCACAGTAAGCCAGATACAATAGTAAATGAGATTCCTGACTTCACCGGTATCATAATTATTCACAAACTTCGGCTGCGAATTTAAAAGACTACAAGATGACTATTCCAATTATTAACCAAGGATAATCAAAGAGAGCCAAACAGTGGCTAATTTCCTTGAGTGCTTTAGTCGTACACTAAGATGCTACTCAAAACAGTTAACAAACTCTTACGTATCTATTATTTACTGTTAGACGAATGGGAATGGTCAGAAGATGTTAACTTGCCCATACGTCCAGCCACACCTAAGAGGCGGGACGACTGAACATTTCCGAAAACAAACATGACGCCTAGTTTCGCAAGCGGACTTTTTTTGTTTGTTTATTTTAATTATCAGGAGATACCCACCATTACAAATTCCAACAGGTGTGAAATTCTGACACTGGCAAAAACTAAGAACACATTCTAAAGTACTGAATATTCCTCTCAGAAAACACTCTCACACTGGCCGTATGAGTAATATTTGAGAATAACACGCATTCAAAACTTTGAAAATAATGCAAATATTTTTCGATAGAGACGCTCTTCAGAAGGTGGCTTGAAGAGGGTCTCTATTGAGAAAGAAAATATTTTTGCTGTTACTGCTTAATGTGGGGTTTTCTTTTACAGAAATACACATGTTTACTAAATACAAATACAATCTTTTAATAAACGCAGTGAAGAGTCTAAACATAGAAAGCTATCATTATCAGATAGGAAACTTTTGTCATATTAATTAAGGTCCACCTGGCTAAGAGACCACGCACACATTTGTTAGCAAGAATCAAGTTATTACAGTAACCTGAGTGACCAAAATGGCGTACTGCCGACAACAGAAAAGAAACAAAATATGTTGATAAACTTTTAGTGAAAAAAAAATGTTCGCTGCGTAGAGCTTTATTGTGATTTGAGAAGCTCTATACAATAAAAGTTTGCTCTGCAACATGAATTTTCTTCACAATAACCAAACAACCAGACGAGGTTGACTGTTACAGGGCCGCACACCTGACAACACAGGATATCAAATGAGATTAGGCAATACTACGAAAGGTTCAATTTTAAAAAGCTCAAAATGGCGGAGTCATGTGGGTCGCTTAAGACTCTTCAAAGAATTTGATTTGTTACTCTCTGCACGCAGGATATCTTCTATCATTCAGTTTCTAGCAACTCTACTTTTATAATATTAACCTTCGATCATTCGTGTAGTGCACAACTAATTATTTAAAAAATCAAACTATCTTGATTTTAAAATAAACAACTGAATTAGTGTGAAACACTATTAAGACGTAAGAATAAAAATAGTGGCCAGAAAAGTTCAGCAACAGCGAAATTTTTAGTAAAAGTGTCAATACCTTAGTTACGCAAGCGTTACGCATCACCTCACTCAAAACTGCGTAAGACTAAGTTCATAAAACTAATTTTCTCTTAAAAGTTTAATGAGAGTGAATACTGACACACACACACAATACACTGCGTAGAGGTTAGCTTGGTGACAGCAGCAGTTGGCAACCCTAGCCTCCTTCCCACTGAATCTTGAAAGCTCATACTTCTCAGAAGAGACTGACAGGCGACGTAATGAAAACTGATGAAGCGAATTTCGAACAGACGGCAACGGCGTGGAGGAGGTTAGTTAAAATCAGAAATGAATGATTAAATTTAGCAGGGTATATCAGCCAGATGGAGCCTTTCTATAACTGGAAAGATAAAAGTAAAAAGTGTTAGATACAAGATGACAAGTGCAACTGTGACATTTTATTGTGGCAACGTTTCGTTCTCCAGGAGCTTTGACAAAGCTCCTGGAGAGCGAAACGTTGCCACAATAAAATGTCACATTAGTTGCTTCATCAAGTTAGTGATAAAAGTTGTTGTCCAAGTGAAGCCTGATTATTACAGAGTGCTTCATTCTATTTTCTGTGCCTTACCATCCCATACAACCACGTGGACCCGCGTCGGAGCCTCACAGATCCAACAAGAAACTACGTACGAACAAAATATCAGTAAAACAGGGACGCTACACAGACAAGGCTGTATTAAAGGACGCCACACCATCCAACTAAAACATTAAAGAAACAAGTGAAATGAAACTGATTCATGGTAAAAAAAAATGAGCCAATGGTCGGCAGAACGAGTGCTTCATGCACACGTACAAGCACGAGTGCTTCCACGTACACATACAAGCACGAGTGCTTCCACGCACACATACAAACACGAGTGCTTCCATGCACACGTACAATCACGAGTGCTTGTACGAAAGAGACAAAGACAAAAAGAAAATGGATGCCATAGATAAGAAATACCCTGAAAAAACACTTTCAATGAACTGGATAGGAGACTTGAGAAACAAGGAAGATGTGATAACTCAAAATAACTCCATAAAATGATGAGAGAAAAAAGTAAGGATGCTCTCTGTGCCAGAAAGCGGAAGTAACAATGTTAAAAAATATGCGTAAACACGGTGCGAAAAGATGTAAGTTACTAACCACAATCACTCTGTGGTTGACAGCTTCAAATAACTTCATTACATATAAAATACAGGTAACTACGAGAACGATTCTAATTCAAAACACGCAATCACGCACTTACAAGGCAGGAACTGGTATGTCGGGGAACAGCATTAAAGGCCTTAATTAAAATAAAACTAGGCTTGCCTGCAAACTGGTTAACCAGTCGTCGTCGTGCATAAGGTATTCACAAATTAAATCGAGGCGTATATACTGTATACATAAGCGCGTATGATACAAAACAGAAGTGGTGTTTGACTCAATACCGAGAATACATGAAAGGAGAGAGCGATCCTTCACGCCAGCCTTGGTCTGGTTATCGTTGCAGAGACGTAGTTTGCAGAAGGTATAAGTGGCAGCCGTCTGCCCATAATGAGAATAAATGCACACAAGCTTGTCACGGAATGGATGGAATCAAACGCTGGGTCATGTCCAGAGGACATGGCAGAAAAAAATCATCAGTTAGTGGACTCCAACAACCTGGAGGTTCCTTATCAAACACTGGCATATTAACCAGAAGACAACCGGCAAAATGGGGCTGTGATAAGCTATCATGATAAGGGTTAAGTTACTTTCTGCGATGCAAGTCCCATATTCATTCACAAAGGCAACCTTTTACAACAGCCAAAGTTGTTGAAGGTGTCAGTAAAATAGAGACGTTCACCTCAAGTCACTGGACATAACCCCTGTTAAGAACCGCCTTTTTCTGCCACAGTATAAATGATACTCTGTAGATAGATGCAAATATACTGGCATCTCGCAAACAGAGGAGCCTGAGATCAGTAACTACAAACCAGTGTCACTGCTGTCAGTCACTAGCGAAAATAGGACAATTTCATAACAGTAGTATTTTTAAGCTATCATTTGCTACTAAAGTGATCAACAATACTGTGTCGAAACAAAGTCGCTCCGCAGCGAATTTGTTACACTTGTTCATTATTTAGTATAAGTAACCTTTTATGTACGATGCTTAATGTTATCTAATGTAAATGCATGTATTATTTACAAAAATTTGAAACGAGTTGAGGCAGAATAATAGCTCTTGCCTTATAAGACATACAGGCACTCATTATTTCAGTAGAACCCGTTAAAAGGAAAGAAAGTGATTAAGCAGACCGTGAAGAGCCAGATAAAGGGGCATGCAGATACATCAACTGTAATCTTGCAGAATCCTTCGGCGTTAAATACCAAAACGACAGGAATGTCTGTCGTTATAATTAAGAGCTCGAACCTCATACTTCATGTGTTGATGGTATTTCAATGAGCCACTCCTCACCTTCGTTCCCTCCATTGCCTTCACCTCCTACCAGACACCTCCCACCGGGTACACAGACACACGAAACACGATTGCTTACTCAATTATGTTTGCGGACAAACCACAGCTCGTAGACCGCGCCGCTTAGCCGTCAGTAAACTGGTGCAATATATTTTTATTTCCTTTATATACAAACATAAGCTCATGACTGGCTGAGGCTGGATCTTTCTGCCAAGCGCGAGGCAGACACGCTCCTGAGATGTGCATTTCCAGTTATCTGATTTTGAACCTTCCGAGCATCAAGGTTTTTGTCCTATCCGTGTAGGTAGTTTGGGCCTCATGCCTCGTCGCCCTGTGCGTTCCCTTCACTCTCCGCAAAACGCATTCGTGCTTTCACATCTCCGGCTCATCTGCATTATCAGGTCTTATTTAGGCGCATGTGTGTGCGCTTACTGACCGAATTTATGCTCCTGACTCCGCCTCTCGGAAGTCTGAAATCTACTGACATCTAACCTCCAAGGCTCTATCATGCCTTTTTCTTTTTTTTTAAGCTGTGAGACTAAAGAAATACTCAAGAAAGGGTGTGTACGTTTGTGTATTGGAGGGCATGGTTGTGCTGGGTCCATACAGCACAGTAATGGTTTTCTGAGTACGGAGTGTGTGTGTACTCACCTAGCTGTGGTTGCAGGGGTCAAGTAACAGCTCCTGGCCCCGCCTCTTCACTGGCCGCTGTGTGTGTACTTACCTATTTGTGGTTGCAGGGGTTGAGTCAAAACTCCTGGCCCCTCCTCTTCGTGTGTGTGTTTGTTCCCTCCCCCCTCCCCTCTACTCTTGTATTTCTTGCCTCACATCTCAAATCCGTCTGTCTCTCCCTGCTCTATCCAGAATATTTTGTATGTCATAATCATATCCTTCCTAATCCCCTTACCTCTCAGACTCTCCTGGTAGTCCATGCCCCTCAGTGCCGGTACAATCCCACTGGCAACCTCTGAATCTTCCAGCTCTTTATATGGTTGATGAGGTGCGAGCTCAACCTCACAACCACATTCTGGTGAAGCTCAATACAAACATAAGTGGTGGGAATCCTGATAAGTGCTACTCTAACAAGAGTAATGACGAGGTGCTACTCTAACAAGAGTAATGACGAGGTGCTACTTTAACAAGAGTAATGACGAGGTGCTACTTTAACAAGAGTAACGACGAGGTGCTACTTTAACAAGAGTAACGACGAGGTGCTACTTTAACAAGAGTAATGATGAGGTGCTACTTTAACAAGAGTAATGACGAGGTGCTGCTTTAACAAGAGTAATGACGAGGTGCTGCTTTAACAAGAGTAATGACGAGGTGCTGCTTTAACAAGAGTAATGACGCCTCTTCAGAACAAGAGAACAAAATGATCACAAAAATTAAGGTAATAACAAAGAAAATTATTAACAATATAAACTAATGAAAAGTTGTTGCAACCAGGTTTCAAAGGTTTTCAATTGTATAAAAGTCAAACAAACGCAATCCACAAAAAGAAGATAGATTGAAAGAAAAATCACAATACAAACCCTCAAAAAATTGCAAAATGTGTAGGAAAATAATGGAAAAGTAATGTGTAATAACATTAGGAGTCGAGTACATTTATCTCCGTCAAAACTATTCATCTCTATGAAAAAATGCAACAAGTTATAATACCAGCAATAATACAAGTAACCAACCCCATGAACCAAACATGTGACCGCATCTACAAAATCGTATGCCGACCCCCCCACCCACCCCCACCCCGCGGCAAATTTTTAATACGTCATTCTCGTATTTCATGAAGAGCTAAACCCATTCAACCTAAAGAATGTTCGAGGTTGTTATCTTAGATCAAATGTGGCAAGGAATGTTCATACAAGAAGGGGACAACACAGCATTTTTTTTATTTTACGAACATACTTTAAAAATATCAGTTTCGTGATCAGTTAAAGAAACTGAAGAAGTTAACAACGAAACAAGGACTCAACTAGGATAAAGTCTGTCCTTGTAGGTAACAAGAACTTAACAGTAATCTATACTACACCTTCCGTTATTTCTATGATATTTAATTATTGTAACCAAGGAAAAAAATTATAAAAGGGTGACAGTCACAATACGAAAAGAAAGCTTTATAACGCCAAAAAATATTTGGAATTGCCTAAAAATTTCATGGATAATTATTATACTGACGAGGGAAACGTTAATCCCTCAAGGGTTATATAGTATGCCTGGGGAAAAAGAGATAATCAGATTGTAGAAGTGAAAGGGAAGGCTAATCTTATCTCCTCAGATCAAGAGCCCTTCAGCATCAAGGCACCCCACCTGAAGGGTCAAGGTTGGTTAAAGAATGCCATGCAGGGGTAGGCTACGGGAGCTGGCTCTACAGGAATGCCATTCAGGGACAGATGGACTAACCAATGACACAAGGCAGCTGGCTCTGCAGGAATGCCATTCAGGGACAGCTGGACTGACCAATGACACAAGGCAGCCTAATTAATACTAAGAAATTGTTAGGACGGGAGGAATGTAGGTCCTCACGCACAGGAACTCTTCAATTGTCATTGTAAGAGCACAGCTACTGGGTGCACCAGTCCCTGACCTCTCAAGTGCCAGATGAATGTTGGCACGCACACCTCCCTCCCTCAACACATCATCACGTAAACACTGAGAACGCAATCACCGTTACTCTTTTGGTAAGCCAGTAATTCACAACCAACTATTAAACTGAAAAAAAAATTGGACGACGTTTCTGTCTGCCTTGAATGATTAACTCGTTACTGATACTCCTGGGTGGACCGAAATGGCGTCCAATTTTTTACTGCCGGTTTCTGAGTTCACTGTGAACTGTTCTAACAACAGAAAGCCACGACATAACTCAAGGTCGCCTTTTTTTTTTTTTAAACAGTGCAATAATATACATCATGACCAAGCACAGAGATTATTTTTTGCAAGTTTACGGGGCAAACCTCTTGAAAATATAGCGCCCTAGCACAATGTGAAGTAGTTACACACGAACAGATGCAGATAGACACACACAGTGCTAAAGGGAAGGAATTCCAAACAAACCATGATGGCTTGTATCGTGAAGCTTGCAACTACATTGTGAGGTTTATAAAAGATTTAGTGTTGACTTCTTTTAAAACGAGGCAATTTATACTAGTTAACAAAACAGATTGATGATTTGTTCCAGGTATCAATATTACTCATAAGCAAAACAACGTCAGTGTAACCCAACTAACGATTAGAAGTTTTACGCTAAAAAAAAAAAAAGTAAATGTGAAGGACTTTTGACCCAACTAACGATAACAAAACAGCGTGACCCAGCCAAATTTACAAAACAGATTAACGTAGCCTAGCCATGTAACAAGAACATACAGCTGAACACCCTGGGTTGATACGTATAGGTAAGATTATTATTATAATCAAGGGGGAAGCGCTAAACCCAGAGGATTATACAGCGCCTGGGGGGGGGGGGGATGTGGAAGGCATTCAGGCTTAATTCGGGGAACTGGAGCACAGATCCAATTCCCTAAATCAAGAGCCCCTCACCAACATCAAGGAACCTTCCTTGAGGGGTCGTATAGGTAAGAAAGGAGAGGATTAAGGTCGCACCGGCACTTCTCTTTTGCTCGCTTCCTCCACCACCTCGCATGCACAACTATACACAGCTTGATGTGCAGGGCACACAACGAGGTACTTCATCACTCTTGCTACGCTGATGTACAGCTCTACACACGCCCTCCTTCCTGGAAGACCGCCCCGCCCTCCCACCCATTACAACCAATCACTGTACACAGCTTCTCAGAACAGTCATTTATGTAACACCAACAATAGCAGCCGTGGCTATTGTGTTTCCAACAACTTATTAACGGAGCCGTTGTTCAAAGAGCTCCAACTAGAACCTGCAGACATGCAAGTAACTTTGCATCTGTACCACAAAAAGAAACCTTGGAGCTAGAATACAAGATAGGATGGAAAATGTCATCGTTGGCATTAAAAACTAAATCATCAGCAAATACTTTCCAATTAACATCTAGTTTCCTATGTGCTTCAGTTTTATGAGCATCGGACTTGTTTATGATAGTTTTCTAATAGTGCACTCCTCAACTATAGCCTTCACTAAAAAGAACTTCATTACGAAAGCTCTCATGAAATATGAATGTGACCAGTGAGCAGACTGTTAGCCCGTTCGTGCTTGATGAATGACATCACGCAGTCGCTGGATTATAAAGTCGTTCAGCAGTTATGAGCTAACACGACGGCTGAATTATAAGCACCTTCCACTTTTATATATTGTATCAGGAATGGCGACTATGAGGCAGACTGTGAAACGTGGAATTACTATAACAATGGAGTGTTATGAATTGATAGATATTACTATGTCAGAATTACGAAATGGTGATTTATATATATAAACCGATATTGCCGAAATTAACAGCATTCAAGTGTAAATACTATCCAAAACTTAATTAACAAAATAGAAAATTAAAGACAAAAAATGAATGACTGTATCAGCCAGCATATTCAGAACTGGTTCATAAGAGAAGCATCTCAAATGTAATAAATTAAAAAAGTTTTACGAAAAAACTGAACGTGCTTAAAAGTTTTGATAAAACCTTGACTGGAACTGGCTGGATTCACCATTCATTACAAAATGACTGCTGAGCTTAGAAAATGTAGACTTCAAAACGGTTCGTAATGGTCTTGGGATGTGCAAATAACCACGGTAACTATTCTATATTAACAAACCACTGCCACTTCTGCCACCACTTTTAAGCTGCTCGTTTCTTTCCCTTACAGCTTGTCTTTAAGAGGCGCGTGAGTTTCCCTGTCTCCTAACATCATGTTTTCCCCCCTATAATCTACCTTGTCCATAATTACTATCACATTTGCTTTGTCTGCTTCCGTAAGGTAAAGTCTAGGACAATTGTGTTGCAATACAACTGTCCTCAAAGATTTGTTAACATATACCATGAATTAAGGAAAGATCCTAGACTTCACCTTACGAAAGCAGACAGAGCAAATGCGATAATAATTATGGACAAGGTAGATTACAGGGGAAAAATAACATTAGAAGACAGGGGAACTGACGTGCCCTTAAACCTGCAGATTAAATTCGAGACGCTTTCATGATCTCTCAGCCACATTCCTTCAGAATGTGATGCACCTTAAAGCTACCCAACATATTTAGGTCAGTAAATTTAATTAGTATAAAATTAACCTCACATTTTCGTAGTTATAATAATGAATTTATACTCTCGGCCAAGCCGAGAGTATAGCTAAGACTGCACGCTCTTCCTAAAAAGGACACATGCCAGTAACATCAAACTAGCATATATTATCGTTTTTTTTTTTACAGAAGTAATAGATTCACCACAATAATTACTCTCGCAACAGAGATTAAGCCAGGCTCAAGGACAACTAATAACAGCAACAACTAAGGTGGAGATAATATCAAGGAATTCCTCTTTTTCTCACCCTTTACATTATTTCACAAAACTATGTTTATATACTTTACGTCGTAGTGGCGACTGACTAAATTCCATGAAAATGCCGCCAATGTCGACCCTGGAAACAACAAAAGAAACATGGGATGCGCAGACTGACAGAGCACAATAACAAGAACCTCAGCCACGTCTTTCATCACTTTAAAAACGGAGAGACGTTCTAGCAACTCTCTCTCCAGGACCATTATTATTATTATAAAACTCAAGTGAGGCTTTGAGGGTTCCTGAAACCATTGAGAAAGATATATAGAGACGCAATACTGATAGGTATCAGATGTTGAAAGTGATACAGCATGACGCCTTGTTTCTGTGTTGCCAGTAAGCAACTCGTCGATTCTGGAGCCCTTCCCTTCCTGCTCTTGCATGTTTACACACTAAATACACCGCTCATGCTCCAGCAGAGGTAGTAGCACAAGGCACAGCAAGGTCCTTGCCGATGCTAGGCAAAGATTCTTCTCTTTCAGACTTCAACCCTGACGGCGGCAATACGTCGCTCCCTATCCTCCTTCCCAGAATGCTTCAAGTGTGTCAATGACGGTGTAAATCTATCTCAGACACACGCATTTAAGCAAGCACGCACGTACACTTTATGGGGTGAATAGGAATAGACTCTTAGAGGCGAAAAAATGGCTACACAAGGATGTGTGAGCACCCACGCACACGGAGTAAATCTGGCAAGCAGCGGCCAGTTGAGGGCGGGGTCAGGAACTAGGATTCACCCCTTCAACCACATATAGGGGAGTACAGACGAGCACACAAATAAGCCGAGATCTGACCCCCTTCCTTGAAAACACGATTCGGCTTTGGAAAGTATACGACATATTATATTATAGATTAAATATTGAAGATGGGACGCCGCGAGCATAACTTTGTTCGTACAGCTACAACCAAGTAATTCCAAACGTATGTAACAAATTTCCGGAATGGTCAAGCAAGTTGTTACTAGATTTCAACCAAATAAGTGCTAATGAAAGAAAGAGACGGATAAAGATGACCAGAAACTAAGGCATGCGGAAAAGTGAAGGATGGGAGGACAATTCTTGGAAACAAACAAGGAAAAATACTTTGAAATATTGGCCTCTGAAGCGCACACTGGATACCTACGACACAGAGAGAGGGAAATAGGGGGAGGGAGGGAGGGAGAGAGAGAGAGAGAGAGAGAGAGAGAGAGTGGGAGGGGGGTTGCAAAGCAAGCTTTCATAAGGACAAGGACAACATGTTACTTGCAGAGTTTTATCCAAGTCAGAGCGAAACGTTACCCCAATGAAAGTTTCTGCATTGTACGTATTTTCTTCACTAATACCTGCAGCAGACCATCTAAAACTTACATGAGGCCCATGTCACACTGGCAAAACTAACAACGTCCTTCATGAATCTAGGCAGATAAGCCTTGAAGACACCACCACGTACGCGGTAGTATGCAACCCTCACTTCCTTGAACACTAAACTAAGTTTCAACTACGAGGAACCATGGCAAGAACCAAGTACCGTGCTCACAGAGGAACGAACGGGATAATGATCACGACATACAAAATACTCCTGATTTTGACAAGGTAAGGCTTTCTGCCAAGTAACGAGCTCAAACACGAGGCCACAAATAAAGACTTTACATCCAACCAAGCCACTGAGACGCCAGAAGAATCAGATTCATCAGCAAACTGGTAAAACAGTGGAATGAACAAAACAGGAGGCTTCAACTTGGGTTCCGCGGAACACCAGAGTTCAACAAACGCTTGTTAGAGTTGTTAGGTAAGACACATATGCAACAGTTAGGTATCTTTATTTCGAAACGTTTCGCCTACACAGTAGGCTTCTTCAGTCGAGTACAGAAGAAGCCTACTGTGTAGGCGAAACGTTTCGAAATAAAGATACCTAACTGTTGCATATGTGTCTTACCTAACAATCTGTCGGTATTTCATACCATTTTAATGTTCATTCTGTCAGACGCTTGTTAGAGTTACGTGAGCAAGTACTGAGTAACAGTTATCTGGAGTTTGCAAATATGAAGACGTCAAACCAAACATCTTTACCTGAGACGTAAATATACTGAGCATTTTAAAGTAAGTTTGCTGATATATATCATAGAGAGAGAGAGAGAGAGAGAGAGAGAGAGAGAGAGAGAGAGAGAGAGAGAGAGAGAGAGAGAGAGAGAAAATTTCGAAGATTTGTGCAATGACCACTTTCACAAGAATGCTTAAGACCCGTTAAAATCTAATCTTTCAATACATGTTGTCAACAACAGCATCAATTATTACTTAGCAAAAAAAAAAAAAAAAGGTGAAAGTCATACCGGTGAAGAAATTGTGATCAAACTTGTGGTAAAGATTCTGGCAACTTGCATCATTGGTGTGTGTGTGTGTGTGTGTGTGTGTACTCACCTAGTTGAGGTTGCAGGGGTCGAGTCCAAGCTCCTGGCCCCGCCTCTTCACTGGTCGCTACTAGGTCACTCTCCCTGAACCATGAGCTTTATCGTACCTCTGCTTAAAGCTATGTATGGATCCTGCCTCCACTACATCGCTTCCCAAACTATTCCACTTCCTGACTACTCTGTGGCTGAAGAAATACTTCCTAACATCCCTGTGATTCATCTGTGTCTTCAGCTTCCAACTGTGTCCCCGTGTTGCTGTGTCCAGTCTCTGGAACATCCTGTCTTTGTCCACCTTGTCAATTCCTCTCAGTATTTTGTAAGTCGTTATCATGTCCCCCCTATCTCTCCTGTCCTCCAGTGTCGTCAGGTTGATTTCCCTTAACCTCTCCTCATAGGACATACCTCTTAACTCTGGGACTAGTCTTGTTGCAAACCTTTGCACTTTCTCTAGTTTCTTTACATGCTTGGCTAGGTGTGGGTTCCATACTGGTGCCGCATACTCCAATATGGGCCTAACGTACACGGTGTACAGGGTCCTGAACGATTCCTTATTAAGATGTTGGAATGCTGTTCTGAGGTTTGCCAGGCGCCCATATGCTGCGGCAGTTATTTGGTTGATGTGCGCTTCAGGAGATGTGCCTGGTGTTATACTCACCCCAAGATCTTTTTCCTTGAGTGATGTTTGTAGTCTCTGGCCCCCTAGACTGTACTCCGTCTGCGGTCTTCTTTGCCCTTCCCCAATCCTCATGACTTTGCACTTGGTGGGATTGAGCTCCAGGAGCCAGTTGCTGGACCAGGTCTGCAGCCTGTCCAGATCCCTTTGTAGTTCTGCCTGGTCTTCGATCGAATGAACTCTTCTCATCAACTTCACGTCATCAAAAGACAAAAAGAAAAAAGGAAAGCCTTCACTACAACGATATTTGGAATCTAGTGAAGGATGGGTTCGAGACTGCTTTTGGCTCTCCAGAAGACTTCATTGCGACTGCTTT
Source organism: Cherax quadricarinatus (assembly GCF_038502225.1). Lineage (NCBI taxonomy): Eukaryota > Metazoa > Arthropoda > Malacostraca > Decapoda > Parastacidae > Cherax > Cherax quadricarinatus. The sequence goes on along the minus strand of NC_091331.1, from coordinate 9,995,713 downwards.
AGTCCGGAAAAAGTCCATTACATATGAAAACTATCTTAATAAATGCTTTTTCTGCAATATGTGTCATGCAACGTGTGTCATTTCCAAACGTACTCCTGGTAACCCTTTTGGGGCTTAGTCCCTAGGCCTTTTGTGTATATCTATATGCTCTTGCGCTACCCTCCACAGGATGGATATGGGGTGCACAATAACTAGCTACTTCGGTGGCAAAATCTAAAATCTAATCTGACATTCCTGCGTGTCTTTTTATCCCCTTGTCAGAATGCTGCTTCTTTCATCAGATAAATGTCAGGTTTCTAGGAAGCTGAGCTAATAAATCCAGTACCACTGATTGCAGTGGAATTTTCTCTCCAGTTACAAGAATCTCATGACGTTGCAGGTTAGACTATCTTGTTTTTATACTATTTATACATTAATCGTCTTTATCTAAAGATATTATCGTGTGTAAACCTCCTGAGTAAAATCACTGCACAAGAAATATTTGGTCAGTTCGTTAGTGAAAAAAAAAAAACATGAAATGTCCTGGCAAACTTCTCAGTATGCGAACTGTTGTTCGGGAAAATGATAAGCGCTGTGCCAGGCATCAAAATAACATATGATGAAAACAACCACTGTTGTCACCATCATCATCATTCACTGCAAGGAAATGAATGTCATACGAACTAAAAGATGAAGGAGGTAGTAAAAAAAATATTCACAAACGCTAGCCACCAAATTTCACAATTTTTAGTACGATGAGGTAAAAATGGGGAATGTACATAAATTATTATTTGTGTATATTGAAGTGCGACGGCTATCATCTGGGAAAGAACTGGTTCCATTTTATTGATTTTTTTTTTAAAGAGAACAGCCATCTGAATTAGCAAATAAATGAAGTAACAAATGTTTGCTATAGTATGTCATACTTGACAGTCACTGCTAGCAACGTGTTCCAGCTTGTCTCACTGTAAGAACAGTTTGATATGCAAAATACTCCGAGACGCAGAGTGGCATAAAAGAGCAGATTTTTGTTTTACCAGGAGCTAGCAAGCAAATTTACTCTCTGAACCATGCTAAGGAAAAACCTAAATTTCAGTAATTCATACTTAAATCTCAGTAATTCATACTTGAAAAAATATTATAGCAATAGTTTTTAAAGCATTTTCAGATGAAAATTGAACATCCAAGAAAGTTAGCGATACGTTAAGTAGCATTTCTTCACACAATATAAAATGCAAGTAAAGCGAAATGATTAACGATACAATACAGGCCGAGTCTATCCACAGATTCAAAAACTAATCCGACATAATTAACTCACGTAGGTCAATACTAAATAATAAACTATTAAGAAAACGAGCATGACACATATTAACACATGAGAGAATTATGACAAGCAGAGACTAGAGAGAAAACGAGGATAAACATATAGTAAACTGTAACACAGAGAATCACGACATACATAGAGAATCCTGGCAAACACGGAGAATAATGGCAAAAAGGAAACCATAACAAAGACACAGTCAAGACAGCTGGAGGAATGAGAAGCGTCCTGGGCTTGTCCTTCCCGGAGAAAGGAGACGGCCCGGGGAGCAGCAGTAATCCTGAGTATTCAGAGTAATTCCTTTGAGTTACAGGGTTCGACTTTCCTGGTAGATTCAAGGGTGAGAGAGGAAGAGAAGGGGACAGGAATGGGAAGGGGAGGTAGGCAAAGGAGAGAGAGAGAGAGAGAGAGCGCCTGCCCCCCAGCCTAGATAGATAAGTCATTTTAGCAGAGCCTTCAACACCGGAGGAATGTGGGTAGTCTTACTGTAATGTACATGAATAATGTTGTCAAGGTACCACACATGGCTCCACTTCGCGAACTGCGAGAAGTGAGTTTCTACACAACAAGACGGGCAACAAACAGCAACTACAATCTGGCTGTGCCCTTCTCAAGAAAATCACTTCATCTGAGATCATTTATTCCTAGAATTATTCGAATCTGGAACATGTTCGTACAGCATAACGACATCGATGAAATAAATTCAGTCGATCAAATGAAATCGCTGGCCCACAGATGACTCCAACTTCATTCTGCTCACTATTTGTAAGTCTCATAACAAAAAAGTTCTTAAAGGAGGTGAAGTAGGTAACAGCGCTTAGCTTGTAAATAAAGTTAAAAATTCTTAACCTAACCATGTAAAAACCCTTGTATAAATAGAGAGAGAGAGAGAGAGAGAGAGAGAGAGAGAGAGAGAGAGAGGAGCGGGAAAAACACTGTCCTTTCCTTCATTCCTGTCTACTTCAACGTATCCTCATTTTTTCTATCCTAATCTTAATATCTTATATTTCGTAAATTTCTCTAGTGTGTCATCCTTCTTTCTGTTACCCTTTCCCTAATTTTTATTCCTCTTCTTTCATCTATCCTCTTTTTATTTCTCCTTTTCACCCTAACAGTATCCTTATAACTAGTGCGCGTTATGTATACAAGCAATCATGAACGTTTCTTGCCATTTACGTACACACGTTTCATGTACACCTTAATGACAATACAAACGTACATATATGCAAGACGTACATATGTTTATGATTCGAATGAACTTGGTCAAACAACAAACTTCTGTAAGATATATTCTCAATAAACAAACAATAAAACTCCACAAAGTGGCCATATAATACAGTTCTGCTCTATGAAAACTAACAAAAAGGCACAATACCGTGATTGGAACGATACACAAATAACCCGCACACAGAAGAGAGAAGCTTACGACGACGTTTCGGTCCGATTTGGACCATTTACAAAGTCGCAAGCTCCTCTCTTCTATGTGCGGGTTATTTGCTCTAGGAAATATAAACAAACGTGTGTAACAAAAGACCTAGAGTAAACATGCAACAAACGTCTATTCCCACAACGCAAAACGTTTCGAAGAAATTAAAACTTAAATTAATTAGAGTCATTAAACGAAGAAAAATATACATTAACTTGCTAATTGAGATGACTCATGTTTCTTACACAGCTGATGCAAGGTATCAACCTGTCAATAAACAACATCTGTTCAATACCCGAAAGCCGTAACTGGCTTGTCATATTAATTTCCCTCTTCACATCCAACGGCATAAACAAGTGTTCATTCGTTGTTATTTTCAGTTATATGGCATCTTATGATGCAGTTAGAGTTGAAGTCCTCTGTCAAATGGGTAAAAGGTCCAGCAAGGCCTCAAGTAACTTAACCATATCTCCAGAACACCACCCCTTTTTTTTCTCTCCTAATCCTCCCCACCCTTATCCAAAGATAGAGTGGTTAAAAGAAACGTATCACTGGCTTTTGTTTCGAAACAGACTTTAGATAGTGAAAGATGGGCATAGTGAGTGGGAACAATGGCGAAGGAGAGGTGGGAAAGTCATGCAACATACATCCGTGTGAGACAGAGAATGAGAGCACACACCTGATGCTCACCCCACACCGACCAGTCAGTTATAGACACTTAAGGCTGCTCGTGAAAAGTTAATCATTAAGACGGGTCATCGCAAGATTGAGACCCGTGCCAGGACTACGGTCTTGGCGAACATTATACATACAGTTAATCATTATCCACCCACTACCCTAGAATATTCGATAACACAAACTCAGCACACAATGGTAGTTTAAGTGGATAAAATGTGAAGGTTTTTCCCCGTTTAAAGTGTCTGAAATACCACTTTTTTGGGCTTCATTGTATGACTACATATACTGTTACGCTGTCAAACTGGAAAGAAATTGTTAAGTGGTTTGTATTGCACGCTCGAGCACGCACGCACTCACCCACCCACATCCACCCACCCACACGGCTCCTTCAGCCGTTTGATGAGGGGACAGGGAGCACACACTGCCCCTCCATCTGTTTGTCTGGTTGGGGAGGGGGGGCAGGGAACATTCACACTTCCTTCAGCTGTTCGTTGAGGAGCCAGGTAACATACACGACTCCTTCAGCTGTTTGTTGAGGAGCCAGGTAACATACACGACTCCTTCAGCTGCTTGTTGAGGAGCCAAGTAACATACATGACTCCTTCAGCTGTTGTGACAAATGTCTACTCAATAAACCATTACTTTCAATCTCTCATTCTGCTGAAGTTTTATTCAGGAAATATAACAATTATACAGACAGCAGCATGCAATAATGATCACAAGAAGCAGATATGTTAATATGCAAAATAACTACAGTGAACAGTGG
>NC_091331.1:9909043-9986543 GCF_038502225.1 Cherax quadricarinatus | reverse complement strand
ACACCTAGCAACAATGCCTGTGTGACACGCATGCGAAAAACTTGTCTTGGTGAGCAGCCAGATAATGATATGAGAATGAAACTGACTTGGTGACAATGAAGAATATGAGAGGAAAGTAACTAAAGTAACTCGTAGCCTCGAGGAGCATCCAGTTATACTGTGGACTTGGAGTAGCAACACGCTCACTTATACTGAAGGTAGGTAGGTGGGTAAGTAGGTTGGTTTGAAATTTGAAGAATGTTATAGCCATGTAGATCATTCTGCGCTGTTAGGAATAAAAAAAATTAACACACAAGAAAAACAAAACAAAAAGATAAACAAAAAACAAAAAGATAAACAAAAAACTAAAAGAATGAATAACACACAGCACAATTAAATATTATCACACCAAGTTAAAATAACCGGCATCGGTTAAAAACCCATTAAACTGTTATGTTAAGGACTCTCTTGACAGTTCCCCGAGACATCTACAGGCACCCCAAAAATTGTGTAAAAAAAAAAAATGCAACGAAGGAAAAAAAAGGAGGAGGGGGGGGCACAAGTCGTGAAGAGATAAAATATGTTCCACAATCAGCACAAGTTACACAGAATTCCATAGCCAAAAAGTTTGCCATGCCAACAGGAAACAACCTGCCTAATACTAGTAAAGACACTTCCAAAATGGGAGCGAAATCAGAGCCAGGGCCAGCAAGAACAACGGGGTGCCATACCGAGTCTGGCTCTGGGTCAATGCCATGAACCATGTCCGTGCAAGGGTCGTCAGGAATGGCTTAAAAAAACAGGAACTAGAATGGGTTATTGCTCCCTTGACAGACATAAATGTTAAGTGATAATGAAGAGAAAAAAACAGAACAGAATGAAACAGTAGACTATTAGGTGACTAGCAAAAAAAAATTACTGCCCAGCCACTACTTAGAACACTTATTTTTAAAGGGGTGGACCGGTAAGCCAGCGGAAGGCCTCGGTCAGATGACCAAAGTTCCAAAGACTAAGACCCGCGTCAGGAAACACTTGTCCTGTTTCCTGACAAACCTTACCTAACCTAACCACACCAAACTGGCCCACTTTGGTGTGGTTAGGTAAGGTGACCAAGCATCTGAGGAGTCGAGGGTCTGATTATACTAATGTTGTCCCCAGCCCATCATGTCCTACTCATCAACGGCTACTAGCCAGTAAGTTACACTTGCAACAACGAAGATGCCCAACTATTGCGCACGTGTCTTATTCATAAACTTGTCTGTATTTTATACAATTTTCAACATGAATACTTAGACAGGCTAGTCCAAGGTCGACCACTCACCTCCTCCCACGACTAGAACTGGCTGGCTGGCCAAGAACCTGGCTGGTCTGACTGTTAACTACAAAAGCAAGGCTCCCAGGATTCCCCAACATTACCCAGAATTATCGGAAGATGACTTTTACATGGCAAGAAGGTCGCCGGTGGTACGAAATTATCCTCTTTGTATGTTATCATTACAAACACAAGTTAGGGAGAGCAAGTCACTTACTCAAACCAGAGTTCTGGCTCACTCTTCATTCTGTAATAGTGAGAGAGAGAGAGAGAGAGAGAGAGAGAGAGAGAGAGATTAAGCTAATTATATATATATATATATATATATATATATATATATATATATATATATATATATATATATATATATATATATATATATATATATATATATATATTCATCTCAATCTCCTTCCCTGGAGTGGTCCCTACGGGGCTCAGATTTTGGTGGGTCCTGCCCCAAGATATTCCAGGAAAGACACCGGTAAAAGAAAAAAAAGTGTCATGAAAGAGGATGGATGGAACCACCCACCACTACTACCACCACACATCTACAAGCATCACAACCTACAACAACGTCTTTACCTACCACCACCACAACAACCCACACACTATTGTATTACCACCACTAACCCAGCCCTAACATTCATCTTAAACAACCACCACCATCATTCCGTTTATCATTATTACCACTGCTATTACCATCATTACCATCGTCATACTTAGCATTAACATCTCTGAAGACTAATTATATTCAATACTGCAGTATTTGTTTCTTATATTTATCTTGTTTAGTTCGTCTTACATCTCACTGTTTTACTAACAGCCGTCTTCTTCTCCTGTGTCTTCTTTCTCAACACAAGAGTCTGTCATTTGTTTTATAACTGCGCTCGAAAATTCTTACCCCAGAGTTTAACCTAACAACTATTTCCCGCCCTCCCAACACAGTATACATATTTTTTTGTCTTCGTCATCGTTTTCTCGTTTTCGAGTTTTTCCGTCACATTTTTTATCAGTGTATCGAAGATGCAAGAGAGGATAGGAGGGAGGAAGGGAGGGAGGATGGGAGAAAGGAAGACCAGAGGAGAAAAGAGAATGGAGGGTGGAAATGATGACGGAGGGTGAGAAGTAGTGAGGGTGGGAGGAAGTAGGGAGAGAGAATAGAACCAGGGAATGAGGGGAGAGAAGTAGGGAAAGAGGAGAGAGAAGTAGGGAGAGAGAGAGAGATAGAGAGAGAGAGAGAGAGAGAGAGAGAGAGAGGGGTGAGAAGTAGGAAGAGAGAAGGAGGGGTGAGAAGTATGGAGAGAGGGAGAGGTGAGAAGCAGGGAGAGAGAGGGGGAGGGGGGATATTCTCATCCCTCCCTCTCTTTACTTTTCACCGTGAGAAGTAGAGAGAGAAGTAGGGAGGAGGGGAAAAGAAGTACCGAGGGGAAAGAAGTAGGGAGAGAGGGGAAAGAAATAGGAAGAGAGGGGGGAAGTAGGGAGAGAGGGAGGGGAAGTGACGTAAGGAGAGAGGAAGTTGCTCAGAAATACTTTATAACATCTATCCCAACATTCGTATTCATGTGCACAGTAAAACAAAAAATTGCTGCACTGATTTTCACTTGCATACACAACACAGCAATTAAATAATAAAAAAGCATCAGTAAATATAGCCTTCATCCGCTAAATATGCAAATTTCAATTTAATGCTACTTAAAATCCCTCCTCCACTATTACATTACAACAAGAATTAAGGAAAGTGCGCAACAAGCAACAGAAAATAGCCCATTTGGTGTTACTGTGCCAACAACAGTGAGCTAAACTCATTAGAATTGTACACTGAGGGATAACACCCAGGCACTCGTCCTTCTTCCTATATTAGTATTACACAATAAATCATATAGTCCCATTTCACTCGCACACCTGCCCGTCCATACACCCAACAAAACACTCCCACACGAGGTATATATACAGTACACCTAAGGGTAAATATCTGGCAGTATATATACACATCTATATCAGGGAATATAAACGTATTGACTAATGGTGTACAGGTTACGTGCAACCTCAATGAACCTTGTACAGGCGATAGGTTTTAATGAAACTGGGTTCGATCCTACCACAGCTGGAAACATTGGGTATGTTCCCTAACATGTGTTGCCCCTGTTCACCTAGTAATAAGTAGATACCTAAGCGTTTGCTGACTGCTTTAGGTCACAACCTGGAGAAGATGAAAGGATTCTCAATGGACTTCAGACATACATAGCGACTTTCTTGGGTTATCCTGGGTCACTAACCCTCCGGGTTCACAGTTTGAATAAAATCCTCTTCTAAGCTAACCAACCAGACGTCCGTACTCCCGTCCCTCCTCCCCGTTCCCACAGTTTGTACCCACTAACCCCCCCGCCCATCCACCCTCAAGCTCTTCAATTTCCAGGACAGCCGCCGACCCCGAGACGCGTAGCTCCATCTCCCAAACAGCAGCTTCTGAGAAAACCCGACCACTTGGCTACAAAGCCTCTTGCAAACTGACAGATTCTGCGAACGCTAGTCTGTTGCAACGATAGAAATTCGTCAGTCACATTTCTTAAACCATCGAGGTAACGACCTTCTCTAGTGGGCGCCTTAGGTCGATATCTGTCTCCAACAATTGGTTCATTTGTTTTCTCAAGAAAGGTGGATTCATTTTGTCCTATTCTGTTTTAACGTGGCTGCAAGTGTGTCCGCAGTACTGTCTCGATGCAATTTTAACTTGATTGCCAGTGTCTACAATACAGCTTTGGTACACTTTTTTTTTTTATTCAGTTACCGGAGTAACCTCGAGGCGGGTAGGTTGAAGCAAGAAACATGCTATCAGAACTGAAGAGAACTCAAACACCCTGTTCTTTCAATAAATACTGACATGTCAACTACTGGACTAGAAAAAATGTTAATTAACGAGTCTTACTGAATGTAATATTCTTGAATCTTGACTTATTAAACACGAGTTGCAAAATACCATTAAATCAATTTCAAGAGTGTTTGAACTGGATAATTTAATGATAATGTGTATAGACTCAAGAATTATGCCTTATTCCATAATAATACGATGATGGGGAAGGTGTATAATGTTAAGTCAAGGCTATTTCAACCTTGCGTCTCATAATGAACACACTTACGACACCGAAGGTCTCAAGTGGGCGCACTTTCAATTTAAAAATGTATAAGCGCCTTGCTTTCATGCCCATGTATTTTGTCTCCCTCGGTGAAAGACGACCCATTAAAAACTGAATGAGTGTCATAGACACATGTCAATTAGACACTTGGCCTGTTTTGTGTACGTGCGTGCGCGTGCTTTGCTATTCGCCACTTGCTTCTGAAAATGGGAGGGTGAGCATACGAAAGTGCTAAGTAATCAATTTACAATTCACAGAGTTGAGCTGTCTTCCACACATGAATTCAAATATAAATACGAGGAAACCCGTGAAGCTAAAGATGATATACAGCAGTCGACCAGTATTTACGAGGTGGTGGCAGCTGAAAGCTGGAGCTGAGAGAGAGAGAGAGAGAGAGAGAGAGAGAGAGAGAGAGAGAGAGAGAGAGAGAGAGAGAGAGAGAGGGAGGGAGAGAGGGAGAGAGGGAGAGAGGGAGAGAGGGAGAGAGGGAGAGAGGGAGAGAGAGAGGGAGAGAGAGGGAGAGAGGGAGAGAGAGGGAGAGAGGGAGAGAGAGAGAGAGAGAGAGAGAGAGAGAGAGAGAGAGAGAGAGAGAGAGAGAGAGAGAGAGAGAGAGAGAGAGAGAACGAGAAAGACAGACAGACAGACAGACACAGACACACACACACACACACACACACACACACACACACACACACACACACACACACACACACACACACAGACTAGTCCCAGAGCTAAGAGGTATGTCCTACGAGGAGAGGTTAAGGGAAATCAACCTGACGACACTGGAGGACAGGAGAGATAGGGGGGACATGATAACGACATACAAAATACTGAGAGGAATTGACAAGGTGGACAAAGACAGGATGTTCCAGAGATTGGACACAGTAACAAGGGGACACAGTTGGAAGCTGAAGACACAGATGAATCACAGGGATGTTAGGAAGTATTTCTTCAGCCACAGAGTAGTCAGTAAGTGGAATAGTTTGGGAAGCGATGTAGTGGAGGCAGGATCCATACATAGCTTTAAGCAGAGGTATGATAAAGCTCACGGCTCAGGGAGAGTGACCTAGTAGCGATCAGTGAAGAGGCGGGGCCAGGAGCTCGGACTCGACCCCCGCAACCTCAACTAGGTGAGTACAACTAGGTGAGTACACACACACACACACACACACACACACACACACACACACACACAACAGGCCTAGTGTCTAATCAACATGTGCCTAGGACAAAAGGGTAACTAACACACTTGGGTGAGTGCACACCCACATCTCAATACCACCATCTTTCCCACCATGTACTCTCCCCTCACAGAAACCGCAAGTGCACGTCCCAATCGCTTACCACTGACAACAAGAAATACACTTTCTCCGCAATAATCACCAACTCACGTCCACACAGCAACCACATGAACACTCCCGCCCCACATCGGTCAAGTATACTTGCCTCCGTGTGCACGTCCCTCCACGGCAACCCCAAGTGCAGCCCCCTCCCTTTCCACAGCAACCAAACGTGACCGTCATTTCCTCAGCAACCACGAGCGCATTTCTCCCCCCCCCCACTCCAGCAACTACCTACCAAGTAGTAAACACAGCACTGTTATCAGCACTGTTGTGTGTCCCATCTGGGGAAAATGACAAAACTCAAGTCCCGCTGGAATGTCTTTGTGTACAACACTCCGGGTCTGTGTGTTAGACATTCCAATACCTACTGGAAGCATTCAAGAGTTGGATAAAAGGTATCCGTGCAACCAAGGATGTTAAATAAAAAGAATCCATTATCCCCTCAGCTCATCTACACTACCACAATAAATGGAAGAGGAGGACAGCAGAACACGTAATGGTCCACAAAGAGGCTATACGCTGGTGACTAACTTCAGTCCATCCCCAAACATCTTACTGCTTGGTGATTTCAACCTAAGGCATACAAAATGGAAGAATGTAGCAAATAATGTTATAGCTGAAACAATCCCCGGAGGTAGCGCAGATGAAAGGTCACACACACATGAGCTACTAAGTCTCTGCGAAAAACACACCTTAAGCCAGCAGATAGTGGAGCCAACAAGACTAGAAAACACACTTGACCTTATCTTCACAAATAATGAGGACCTGATAAGAGACATAAGAATATCAAAAACAACTAATTCCGATCACAATCTAATCGAAGTCCAGACGTACATGCATAGGGGTCCTGAACAGCAGAATGCATGTACCTGTGAAGGTGTCTTCACAAAATACAATTTTAACAACAAGAACATCAACTGGGACCAGGTAAACCATGTCCTAAACGAAACATGTTGGGAAGATGTCTTAAATGACATGGATCCAAACCAGTGCCTTGAAAGGATCAACTTCCTGGTAGCCGAAGCATGTTCTAGGCATATTCCCCTAAGAAAGAAGAAGAGCAGGAGTAAACTGGAGAGAAAAAGACGCTCCCTCTACAGAAGACGACGAAGAGTCACTGAGCTCCTCAGGAGTGCTAGAATATCTGATACACGAAAGGAGGCGCTGACCAGGGAAGTGGAAACTATTGAACTTAAGCTAAATGACTCTTACAGGAACCAGGAGAGGCAGGAGGAGCTTAAAGCTATTAAGTGAAATTGAAAGAAATTCAAAATATTTCTTTTCATATGCCAAAAACAAGGCAAATACCACATCTAGTATCGGGCCCTTACTCAGACAGGATGGGACTTACACAGACGACAACAAGGAAATGAGTGAAATATTGAAATCCCAGTACGACTCTGTGTTTAGTGAACCACTAATCGGTCTGAGGATCGACGACCCAAATGATTTCTTCATGAATGAGCCTCAAAACTCCATAAATGTATGCCAGATTTCCGACATTACCCTAACTCCGATAGATTTCGAAAAAGCCATTGACAACATGCCTATGCACTCAGCCCCGGGCCCAGACTCGTGGAACTCTGTTTTCATTAAGAACTGCAAGAAACCCCTCTCGCGTGCCCTAAGTACACTATGGAGGAGGAGCTTGGACATGGGTGAAATTCCACAGTCACTTAAAACAACGGATATAGCCCCGCTCCATAAAGGTGGCAGCAAAGCATTAGCTAAGAACTATAGACCAATAGCTCTGACGTCCCACATCATAAAAATCTTTGAAAGAGTGCTAAGAAGCAGGATTGCAAATCACCTGGATTCCCAAAATCTGCACAATCCAGGGCAACATGGGTTCAGGGCAGGTCGCTCCTGCCTCTCACAACTACTGGATCACTATGACATGGCCTTGGATGCACTGGAAGAAAATCAGAATGCAGATGTAATATACACAGACTTTGCAAAAGCATTTGACAAATGCGATCATGGCGTAATAGCCCATAAAATACGTGCTAAAGGAATAACTGGGAAAGTGGGGAGATGGATCTTCAACTTCCTAACAAATCGAACACAAAGAGTAGTGGTCAACAGAGTTAAATCGGAGGCTGCCATAGTGGAGAGCTCTGTTCCACAAGGCACAGTACTCGCCCCCATCTTATTCCTTATCCTCATATCAGACATAAACAGAGATATACACCACAGCACCGTATCATCCTTTGCGGATGATACTAGGATCTGCATGAGGCTGTCATCTGCTGAGGACGCGGTTAACCTCCAAGAAGATATAAACAAAGTTTTCCAGTGGGCAACGGTAAACAATATGATGTTCAATGAGGACAAATTCCAACTACTCCGTTATGGAAAACTGGAGGAGATAATAACTAGAACAGAGTATACTACTGACTCCGGCCATACAATAGAGCGGAAAAATAATGTAAGGGACCTGGGAGTAGTAATGTCTGAGGATCTCACTTTCAAGGATCAAAACAGTGCCACGATCGCACGTGCAAAGAAAATGATAGGATGGATAATGAGAACTTTCAAAACGAGAGATGCCAAGCCCATGATGATCCTTTTCAAATCACTTGTTCTCTCTAGGCTGGAATACTGCTGTACATTAACATCTCCATACAAAGCAGGTGAAATCGCAGATCTAGAGAGTGTACAGAGATCCTTTACTGCACGTATAAGTTCTGTCAAGCACCTTAACTACTGGGAACGCTTGGAAGCACTTGACTTGTACTCGTTGGAACGCAGGAGGGAGAGATATATCATAATCTACACTTGGAAAATCTTGGAAGGAATGGTCCCAAATCTGCACACAGAAATCACTCCCTACGAAAGTAAAAGACTGGGCAGGCGATGCAAAATGCCGCCAATAAAAAGTAGGGGCGCCATTGGTACACTAAGAGAAAACACCATAAGTGTCCGGGGCCCAAAACTGTTCAACAGCCTCCCATCAAGCATTAGGGGAATTGCCAATAAACCCCTGGCTACCTTCAAGAGAGAGCTGGACAGATACCTAAAGTCAGTGCCGGATCAGCCGGGCTGTGGCTAGTACGTTGGACTGCGTGCGGCCAGCAGTAACAGCCTAGTTGATCAGGCCCTGATCCATCGGGAGGCCTGGTCATGGACCGGGCCGCGGGGGCGTTGATCCCCGAAATAACCTCCAGGGTATAAGTAACCTTTAATTCTGTCCGGATAGTTTAGGGTAGAATAGCAGAAAGCTACCCAGATATGGAAGGAAGTCTAATTTACGCACAACGATATTCAATGAAAATTTTATTTTGTACTTATGTTCTTATTCGTATTGTTTGTTCTACTGAACGATTCAGATCGGCAGCTCACACCTAACTGGATCACCGAGACGAGGCTGGTACATCTGCATGACGCCACCACCCCCTTGTCCTTTCCCTTACCCTTAATATACCTGCCACATACCTGTGACCAGTTTCGAGGATTTTTCTACCTTGAGATCCCGGCCTGGGCCAGGCTCCCCTGTTAGCATATTTAACCAGACTGTTGCCATTAAGAGTACACTGGTCCATAACAACGTGGTTGTTTTGTCACTTGGTTGAGGTAGTGACTGATCTACATTATACTGAGGAAGCGCTAAACCCGAAGGGGTTATAATGTCTTGTGAATGAGAGGAAATCAGACTGATCTAACTAAGGGAAGACATTGTTTTGTTTTATTTATAAAACACTAAAACCGTACGGCTATTCAGCGCTTTACATGGATTTCGTTTCTAACATTATCAAATTTACACCATCATTATAACCTTACTGTGGAAACCACTCATGATACATAAATCACAATTACAAAGCAAGTAAAACTATTTAAATAATTTTCACATTCTGCAGTCCACATCCATAACTGTGTCGTCGGCCGTGTCAGAAAATTTTGACAAGGGAAATATTACCATCAGTTATACTGCGATAATAAGTTGCTGAGGGAAGCAGCCTGTGGGGAGAGAGGCGCCCATCCCAGAGAAGCCGGTACTCCGAGGCACAAACCACTCGAACCCCACCACCCTCCCACCATATAATAATATCTTTATTTACTACAAGTACATATACAAGGTATACAGGCCTAGCAGACATCAATGACATAGAAAGCCGCTTTTTGTGCAGAATATTTCGGGCAAATTAGGTCAGTTTTGTCCCTAGGATGCGACCCACACCATTCGACTAACACCCAAGTACCCATTGTACTGGGGTGAACATAGACAACCAGTGTAAGGAAACACGTCCAATGTTTCCACCCCTTCGCGGGGAATCGAACCCGGACCCCCCTCACCGTGTGAAGCGAGAGCTTTTGCCACCAGGCCACGGGGCACCCAACAGGAAGGAAGGGGCGGCTACCTCCAATTCTTTTCCATCAAGAGCCCTTCAACAGTATGAAGGTTCCTTACCCCCGCCCCTCCTCTCGCTCTTGAAACGACCACTACCACTATAACATCAAGTGTACAGGACAATACACTACAATAAACAGTGTGCAAGAATAAGCTATCCTCTCCATCACCACCTGCCTATTAAATGCTGCAGCATTCTTCCCGCCTGCCAAGCTTTCCTTACTCTTGACCAACAGCTAGTTGCATGAAGGGTTTACCGGCAGGCTGACTAGCAATATGGCTGACTGGTCGATTGATTAATTAGTTGGCTAACTTTTTGGGCAGCTTGGCTAACTCTGAAACTTCGTCTGGCTGACCTACTGATTGGTTGGCTAAGGTTGACTGCCTAGTGCAGACTAACAAATTAGTAAATTGTCTGGATGGCTAAGTCTGGCAGGCTGGCTGGATGGCACATTGGCAGGGAAAGGCTTCGCGGGACTCACTATTGTGGGTTGGGTGCGTCTTCCAAGAGCTCCTGATATCAAGTTGGAATTTTCATAAAAACCACAAGACTGCTTAAATGTCTTCCTCAAGCCAGGCTGTCACTGGTGTTCACCCCTCGTGTTACATACACCACCACTCATCCCCAGTGTGTGAACTCCATACCACCTAACAATATCGGTCGAGCAAAATAAGATTAAAAAATTATCCTGGTTATGTTCTAGAACGAAGATTGCGAACATAACTGGCTTGTGAAAGAAAACGGCAAATCTGAAAAAAAATTAAAAAATTATTATATTTATGGGATAAGCTAAACCCATTAGAATTATACGACTGAGGAATAAGTAATCAAATCTGATCCAGAGGAAAGAGCTCTAGTTCCTTGGATCAAGAACCCTTCAACAGCCTAAAAACACCTCCCTTGATACTCGAAAAGCTGAGAGGACGTGTTATATCAGAAAATTTACCAAGAACATAACCTAGTGGGTTTTCCACAAAAAGTAACCTCTGGGTACTGTAGTCACTAGCAAGTCCTCTTATTTCATCGAATCATCTCAACACAAAAAAAAAACACTCACTCGTGGAAAACTGTCGGGACTATAGAAACAAAAGCTCAAATAGCTGTGAAGCTTTAGCAGGAAGAATTTGTAAAGAGGATTATCATGCGTTTCCAAGAAGAACTTCGCTACTATGTGGGTCTTCCGCAATGTTGTCGCCACGTGTGCTGCTCCAACCTAACTACACCAGCAATGTTGTCGTCACGTGTGCTGCTCCAACCTAACTACACCAGCAATGTTGTCGTCACGTGTGCTGCTCCAACCTAACTACACCAGCAATGTTGTCGCCACGTGTGCTGCTCCAACCTAACTACACCAACAATGTTGTCGCCACGTGTGCTGCTCCAACCTAACTACACCAACAATGAACTCAAATGTGTGTAGCATAAAGTGTAATTCCTGACTCACGAAATCTCAGTAACACTATTGCAAACAAATCAGAGAGCGGGTGGGGCTCGAACCCGAGCATACTGTCCTGCGAGTTTTAAGACTCGCTTGCCATGGATTTGAGTCTTAACCGTTCTGTAATGTGTGTAATTTTTGAGAGCGCGAATCGTACAAATACTTTATACGATGGTAACATATTAGTACACCTCATTCGGTTCACCAACTCATCCTCCACCGTACACGACAGGCACGTACTTTCGAAAGAGTTAAGTAACGACAATGTCTTCTCCCCTCGTCCCCCGCTGTGAAACGTTTCACTACTGTTATGTAATATGGTTCCTAGCTATTAACCTTAAGTGAATATAGGTTCAGTTCAAGTCTGACAGTGTTTCCAGCACATTTTGAAGGAAGAGTATTTACTGCACTCGTGTGACAGTCCGCTGGACAAAAGTCGGAACCTTCACTTAGGAGTATTTAACTATAACTTGGTTTGAGTTAGTTATACAATTACAGCCATATTCTCATCAAACTGTAAATACTACAGCAATTAAAAAATATCCCTCATAAGTAAAATAAGAGATCATCCTGAGCTCGCCTGCTGGTAACACAACCCTCAACACCAATTTAATATTTACAATTAAAAAAAAAAAAAAAAAAAAAAAAAAAAAAAATTAAAAAGTCACCTACAACATAGCATTTTCGACGAGAGAAAAAAATAAGAGAGAGAGAAACTCCATAAGAATCCTTTATCATATTTTATATCAGAACTTATAAAATAAACTTTGTTTTTTCTTGTCTTGAAGGTGGAGATTAACTTGCTACTTTTAAAAGCTTGGTCAAGTTTTCTATCCACAAGCTTCATTACTCTTTCCCACTTCCAAAAAGTTATTTACAGAAACACAGCCGGTTCTAGGAATAATAAGCATTTTTTATGTCCTAGAATTTAATTCAAGTGAATATGACTTTTTTTTTTCCCTGCTCTTGCTGTTTTTGGCATGGCCATTAATCATTCAAAATAATTTTTCGTTTCCCGAAGAACAAAATTAATAAAAAAATTAACAAGTCTGGGGTAATATAATTTTTTTTTTTAACGAGGTGTGAGCAATGTTCCATTTATGAAGTGATTCAGGAAAACCGGTTAGTAGGACTTATGTCCTGCTAACCGGTTTTCCTGGGATGGGCTGTGCCTGCACGCTGAAGGAGGGTGGGGATGTTGTAGTCTGAAAGGAATCTGAATAATAATACCAGCACTCTTCTGGCAAGACAGTGACTGAACAGATGATGGTGAATTTTTTTTATTATTTAGGTCACCCTACCTTGGCGGAGAAATTATATATATATATATATATATATATATATATCTATATATATATATATATATATATATATATATATATATATATATATATATGAGAAGAAAATATTCAAACAGCTCCGGGGAGAACCTTGAATTTTCCCTGAGGTACGTTTATTGTCTTCTCTGAGGATGAGGGTCCCCATTCCAGCTATAGAGGTGGTACCTCCCTATATATATATATATATATATATATATATATATATATATATATATATATAGATATATATATATATATATATATATATATATAGGGAGATGCCACCTCTATAGCTGGAATGGGGACCCTCATCCTCAGAGAAGACAATAAACGTACCTCAGGGAAAATTCGAGGCTCTCCCCGGAGCTGTTTGAATATTTTCGAATCCACAGCAGGATTCGAACCTGCAAACACAGCATCAAAGTACACCGTACTTTATCCAGACAGCCAGACTCCAGTGGAGCTGGCTATTGTTACCACGCTACCTTACTCAGAAAATTTCCCCTCATTCCTCCTACTGGTACCCTTGCAACATTCTACAGCTCCTGATGACGCATGGAAACGTGTGAAAGTACTTGAGCTGAAAATTTCCATCCCCCCGCGGTTTATCTTGCATTGTTAAGATCGCCTGTCTGCGACTGTATTGCAATATATATATATATATATATATATATATATATATATATATATATATATATATATATATATATATATATATACACGATAATTTGAACTTAAAAATGTTAAATACTTTCAACAAAATAAAGTACATGATGTAAGGAGCCTGTAATGACTCGCTGTTATATTGTTACATAATAACCAAAAAATAAAATGTAACTTACAATCAACAGTTACCTCTTAGAAATGCCATTAAATGCAGGAGGAATTTCGCATACACATACAACTGTACCAGTTAAGTTAGGCGAAGTTTTGTTTGCTTAAATTTAGTTAGGCAAAGGCTAGTAAGCCACGAATCCGCATAAACTTAATCCAAGTTAGGTTAGATATGTTTGGTTAAGGTAGGTTAGATTCGTGCTGGTTTCTTAACCGTCCGAAAAAAAAAAACAAATTTAATTATAGGTAATCTACAACTTGTGTATGAAACTAATGGTGCGCGGTGACCAAGTTACATCTTACTTGATGAACATTGTGTAACATACTTATACGCATAACCACTTTTTAGTCTAGGCCTTTGTGCTTTCTTGAGTGTACAGAGCGTGCATTGGGTGTAGTGAGAGAGTTGCGTGCATGTGTAGAGTAAGAATTGCGTGCATGTGAAGTGTGAGTTGTGTGCATGTGTAGTGTGAGTTACACGTACGTCCAGTGTGAGTTACACGTGTCTAGTGAGAGAGTTGCGTGCGTTATACCTATCCAACAAATCTTTACGCCAGTAAGCATTTATGTGTATTCCCTTAACACTCTTATTTGTTTACGAAAACAAAAGGGTCCGAGTACCCCAAATATGTGAGTGGGCCCTAAATTTTATCCAGGAGGCAGCAGCTGGGTGAGAGGTCCGGAGGTCAGCATCGTCAGTCAGCCAAACCTCAGTCAACGTCTGACACCCAGGGAGGAAGGAAGGGTGACGCTCTCTACTTCACCTCCCCCACTCCACATTCTCAAGACTGAAATCTCTCTCACGTAACAATTTTTTGAACACGTTTTGAATTATAGTTGCAATGTGTGTTATCGGGCAGTTATACTGTGCATACCAACATCGTCTTATGTTAAATCGTCAGTGTGCTTTGAAAAAGGAAATTGTTGCTCATACACTAAGATGCGAGACCTATAAAATAAAGTACTGTAATATATGAATGTGCTAGTTTCAAATGCACTTCAAACCACCACAAGCCAAATCAAATATATTGCTATATGATGACTTTGCGCAGATTTAACTGTATTAGGTCAAAACACTAAGATTTATTTTAATTAAAAAATAGCAATGTAATTAAAGTATCAGCATACTTGAACATCGTTTCATTAAACTTTGAAACCACGTATTTTTAATACATTTTACTGAAGTAATCCCCAGCGTACCTTAAATATGTGAGTGTTCTTCTCCAGAGTCACCTTGAACTAAGCTTAATGTACCATTTCCATGGTACTACAAAAAAAGCCACCGTCTTCATTGTACCAACTACAAAATGACAGTGACTTGACATTACCAACCATGATATAGCACTACCATGAGACCAACTACGAAACAACACAAGTCTTCATTGCAGCAACCACAAAATACCATTGTGTTTGCTACCAACCACAAATACCGTCATCTTCACGGTACTACTACAACGATATCACCACAGTACTATGAGAACGGTATCTTCACGATACTATGAAAACGGTATCATCTCCACGGTACTATGAAAACAGTATAGTCTTCACAATACCAACCACGACAACAGCATCATCTATATACGTAGTACCATCCACGAAAACTGCAACATTGACACAACCAAAAACGGCACTTTCTCACCATTCTACGAAAAACAACCATCTTCGAATTACCAATTCCAAAAATGGTAGTTTTCATGGTACCTACTGTTGTATGAAAACCGTACTCTCTTCAGGTTATCAAGTGGTTTGCGAAAACAAGTGTCACTTTAAAAAAAAAAAAAAAAAAAAAAGGCTGGGCCTGGGTCAGATGCAACATGATGGTATTCCTCACTTCAGAACTTAAGTGTCCATAAAATCCTTTTCCGATTTCAAATTTCTATACGACAAAATGGTAGGTTTGAAAACGCAGCTTTTTTAAATAATAGTTGAATTAATGTTTTTATGTTGTTTAATACTTATCTAAACTATGCAACCTCAACACGTGCAATTCTAGTGGCCCATAACACACATTGGATACTCCAGTTTATTCATGCATTTGTCCAATATACTCGGTGTGGCTTTTCTGATTTAATCTTTTGCTCTACCATTAAGTGTTTTAATGTCAGCTACTTTTATCTGGAAAATATAATCTTTCACGAGCCCCAACAAGAAGTATGAAGGTGTAATTTCTGGGGAAAGTGGGAAAGGCCCATTCATGGAGAAATAACCCATCTGCCAGGGAACCTCATGATGCAGTAATTGCACTATCGAATACATGTACTAAGAACAGCATTTTCATATCTTTTACCATTTTGTTGCAATATTTTTTTATTTGGTTAAAGGACTTGGTAGACATCCATCCTACTGACCGATTCTGTCTACATTTTCTTATTTTATAAAGTGCTACAAGATATCCTTGACTGCGAATTTGATTCAAATTTGAGCATATCATGGATATTTATATTGTTCCTATTACTTTTGCTTCTCTTTGAAAATTATAATCTTTATAACCTTAGCCCATTTACACAAGAAACAAGTGCCGCCCAATCCTGGATACTGATATATATCAGATGGTGACCTAATAACACTATAATGCAAGGTCACAAAGCACCCAAATATTTATTATAATACTGTATAGTTCTCATAAAATACACTATTACACCAACTGTTTTCAACTGTGCACTACGTACATATTATTTTTTTCAACACGTCGGCCGTCTCCCACCGAGGCAGGGTGAACCCCCCCCAAAAAAAAAAAAAAAATCTCCAAAAAGAAAAATACTTTTGTCATCAGTCAACACTTTCATCTCACTCATACATAATCACTGTCTTTGCAGAGGCGCTCAGATACGACAGTGCACATCATTTTACATTTATTTCAGTGATGCTCCCTGAAGTGAACACAAAAATCGAAATGAAATTACAACACATTAAAATTTCTATCATGTTTGCAAGATGTTCATATAATCATGCTGTGTATCAACATTACTCTCAAAACACAAAGACAATTAAGTGATCTATTTAAACTTGGGAACATTGTTTTCATGCAAATGGGATTTTCACCCAATTATACTATAGTGGAAGGAACCCAGCATGTTTTACCATCTATGTCAGACTATACCATAGTCTATATACACAATTATAATTGAGCCACCATAGTTTTTGGGCATGATTTTATACAATAACAACATTTTCTACCTATAAAGTATTTTGTCTTAATAAACAGCTTAGTGTTAAAGAAACTGACTTCAGTTTCATATGACTATCTTCCCTAAAGTTACCCTGTATTTGAGCATGAAAATGCTGGAAGTTACAAAGTTTTTTATAGTCAACAAACAGACATTTTATGTCAGTGATTAAATTTTCTGCTAACAATCCACATTGTTTCAATGTTTTCTGTTCTTGTAATATAAAATTACATTAGCCAATTTTTTTCTTAAGTGGTCTAGTATTTATTTTTGATAATGATGGAAAAACTGGTTTAACCATTAACAATATTTTTAAAAACTAAATGCAGGAAAACTGAGAATTTAACCCCCTCAGTAGAAGACTTTAGAGAACAATATCACAAAACTGTTCATTATTTGAGCCACTTGGCTGAAATTATAAAGTGATGTATTTGCATAAATTCTTCACAATGGTTGTTATATTCTGGTAAAGCACAGTGTTCTGTACACACCACCTCCAATACTTAAAAACTTACCTGTGTTGAAATAATACTAACCTTAAGCAAAAGATCCTTAGAAACATACAAAATATATCTGAACTGTATTAAAAATCTGTGAATAGCATAACACAGAACACTACCTTTTAATATTCATGTGTGTGTGTGTTTGTTTGTGTATATATATATATATATATATATATATATATATATATATATATATATATATATATATATATATATATATATATATATATATATATATATATATATATACAAACACAAACACACACAAACACACACAAACAAACACACACACACACACACACACACACACACACACACACACACACAGTAAATTATAATAAAAAAAGAGCCTAAGGTGGATTTGCCAGGTACTAGGATCATAACTAGTTACATACATTATAACTAAAACTTGCTTTATACTATACTTATTGACAGCATATCAGCACCACAAATATAAAAATGTAATGGCTAGTAAATGGAATAACAACTACAACATATAAAATACTGACTAATCCATTCACAGGTATGAGATTTGAAATGAATTATTTTCTCAACAGCAGGGAAGCAGCAGCAGTGAGAAAAAAAGAAGCAAAGATAAATACAAAAATCTTCCCATTCACTACCTATGATATTGTTGACTGACCAAAGATAAGATTGTCACATTATGTTTACTTAATTGTAAAGAAAGGAAGAGTAGGGGTTTTTGCAGGAAGGTTACAGCTAAAAGGGTAAAGGAGGCTTTCGAATGCAAGTGGCATAAACATCCAGCAGACTTGTGTAGGCATGTTGAATCTGAGTGGAGAAAAATGGTTTTTATAGGATGACATGCTGCTGGGGTGTGAACAAGGAAACAATTATGAAGGAATTCAGGAAACAGTCAGACTTGAGTCCTGGAAATGGTAAGTAGAATGCCTGCACTATGAAAAGGGAAGGATGCTTCAATTCCAACTGGCATTTATATTGTGATGTCAATGCACTTCTGGCAAGATGGTTTTTGCATGAATGATGGTGAATGTTTCTTATTTTTAGTAACCCCCCCTACATTAGTGAGAGATGACCAGTGTAATAAAAAATGTACATGTATATAAATTTCCTGTATTGCATGCAGTTACTTACTAGCAAAATTAATTTTACTGATGTATGTAAATACTGAAAAATTGCCAGTTATCAAATAATTTGTTAACTCATAACTAATGTAATACCATCTCACTGAGTGATTATTTTTGTCATGCAATGCGATTAGCAATAAGTCTGGTGATAATATTGAAAATGGCCTTTCTTAAAGGTGTTTTAATGTCTGCATTGCTTGTATGCATATGTGCATTATCACCACAATTTTTATGAAGAGTGATATACATATTGTATATTACCTAAAAAGCTAAGTCTCGTTAATTGTCTGCTTTTTAAATACGATACTTTGTATTAATCTGTGCACAAAAAAAAAAAGTACATACTGTACTGCTGTAAACATGTATATAGGCGATGAGGGGGATAATCACTGTTGGAATGTGTGTGTCCAAGACGGCGTACGGTGTCTGTGAGAAGGTACAAGTTTTATAGTGCGTCAAGCTGCGGGTAATGTAGATTGTAAGGTATTTAAGTGTACAGATTAGGAGGTGCAAGTGTCAACGAGTGTGATTACCTATTTGTAGTTAAGAGGAGGAGTTATGCCCATGGTGTCCCATTTTTAGTGTTTAGTTTGCATTTATTTTTTAAGATTCCATTAGTTGTAGCACACTTTCTCCCTGGATCCCATTCCGGTATTCTACCACTACCTGTGAACAGAAACTTTCTAGTATGCTTTCAGCCTTACTTTAAAGGCCACTTGTTCACCTTGTTCATGGTGTTAAGAAAAGTTCTTAATGTATTTTCTTGTATAAAGTTATTATGCCTTCTGTCCTCTTATCAGCCAATGAGAGCATTTTACCAAAAATCTGCACTTAGGGAGAAACCTTATGACAATGTTTAGGTCCATTTTGGAACATGTGACAGTATTGTGACTATTCTTAAACAGAGGCCATTCTCAGTATATTTTGCCTTTCTTCATAACTCATATTTCTTGGTGAAGAAACCACACTTCCACTTCATATTCTATTTCTGGCCTACAATCTAAATAGCTTTTTTAAGCATACTGCCATTGTTGTATGTACAGGTTATTTTTTTGTTTCCCAGTGTAGCATGTGTTTTATTACAATACTATGTACATTCATATGATCTTCTGGTGACAATCTTTTCTCTAATTATTCTTAGATCCTGCTTTCTCTTCAGCACTTAATATTTTATTACAATCTATGCAGCAAACCCTTGATTTAAGAGACTAATAGGGGGAAAGTTAGCTGCTCATTTCAGCGATTGTGGTGGATACAGATTGTAGCAATGACAAAATCCTTTAACCAGCATTTTGTGTCACATTCCCAAAGTTTGTTAAATCGAGAGTTCACCGAATTCTTTATAAACGTAGCCTGCTTTCATTTCTTCACATTTTTATTATGTCATTTACCTACATTAATTTCCTTAAATCACCTATCACTCCCTTTGCTCAAGCGATCCAAGCTTTTTTAATGCAGATTAGTAATTTTCCTACTCATTTTATTTTGCATGGAATTTTTACATCCACAAACATGCTCATGTAGTTATTATTCCTTCTGCCAAGTTCTTTTTATAAATTATAAATATCAGGGCAAGTATTGACCCTTGTGGTACCCCAGTGGCAACATTTCTAAATTAGGACCATGGAAGATCCTGGAGGGATTGGCACCAAACCTGCACACGAAAATCACTCCCTATGAAAACAAAAGACTCGGCAGGAGATGCGAGATTCCCCCGACGAAAAGCACGGGCACCACGAGTACATTGAGAGACAACACAATAGTGTCCAGGGCCAAGACTGTTCAACTGCCTCCCAGCATACATAAGGGGGATTACCAATAGACCCCTGGCTGTCTTCAAGAAGGCACTGGACAGGCACCTAAAGTCAGTACCTGACCAACCAGGCTGTGGTTCATATGTCAGCTTGCGTGTGGCCAGCAGTAACAGCCTGGTTGATCAGACCCTGATCCACCATGAGGCCTGGTCTCGGACCAGGCCGCAGAGGTGTTGACCCCCGAAACCCTCTCCAGGTAAACTCCAGGTATGCTTTATCACCAAAATTTTCCTTTCAAATGAAATCTCTAATCCAGTGTAATAGTTTGCCTTTTACCTCTCATGTTTTGTAACTTCAAGAATAGTCTTTCTGGGAACTCTGTCAAAAGCTTTCATACAATCTCAGTAAATGCAATAAATTCGTCCATTTCTTTCTTTCTTTCTCAATGTTCTTTGATTAGAATAATAGATTAGAGTCAATGAGTGCAAATGCACATAAAGATATGCAAGTGTCGAAGTGTGCAAATCAGGTGAAAATATCTGAGTGCATACACTATGAAGTGAAGCAGTCAAAGTGGAGGTATGCTCATGGTCTCTTTCTTTGTTGCTTAATATATCACATATTTTTTGTAATTTCCAGTAGTGGTAATGATTACTATCTCCTTGTATTCCATTCTACTGGTCTACCAGTTTGAATGAACCTTCTAATACAGTTTTCTTTCAGCACTATTTCCTTTTTTACATGTGTGGTCTCTTCTTATTGATGGTACAAAGAAATCATCTTTATCTTTTATTTTGTATCATTTTATTACCTGGTTACATGTGATTATCATGTCTTTTTATTTCTTATCAGCCAGCAAATAGTACATCAAGTGGTGCAAGTGTGAAGATGTCTTCTTCACACTTTGGACTTTTAACCCATGATAACCCAAGAAAATCATTTGGCTCTTTTCCCCAAGATACAACTAACAACAGCTGGCTAACACTTAGTCCCTATTTACTGCTAGGTGAACAAGGGCAGCAGGTATCAGGAGACTTGCAGATACATACCTTCCTTGCCCAAGATTGAACCCAGGTCCTTTCAGTTGCAAGCCAAACATGCTACTACTAAGCATGTGCATCAGGAAGTATATTAAATAATGTGCACATCAAAATGTTCCAGTCAAAATATGTGAACATCAAACATGCAAGTGTCAATATATATGCAATACTAGGAGGTGAGAAGTCAGAGTGTACAGGCTTTATCAAAAAGTGCAAGTGTCAGAGTTTATATATGTATATATATCAGGAGTGGCAAGTGTCACAAGAATTTGACAGACAGCACTGACAACTGCATCACAGGTGTACACAAATGTAATACCCAATGGCAAGTGAAAATGCATCTGTGTATGAATAAATTTGGATGTAACAGTGCATGGATGAATAGGATCTCTTTGGGTAGCCATGTCACATATGAAACATGCTATGAAGCTTTTAATTAACCCAGTTTCAGTTTTCACCGAGATTAAATTGGCTGATATTGTGCATCTGGTTATCTTTTTTTATAAAGTCAGGCATCTTTTTAATTGCAGACCTTTCTAAAAGGTGTTTGAAAATAACTGCACTGTTAACATTGTGATACACATTTTGTCAAAGATGTTCTTTCATTCTTGACAATGGCATCATGGTGAGGATGTTGTAGTCCTTGAGTAAAACATAAATTTACAGGACAATTTTCTTAGCAGATTTATCCCAAATTAATTATTTTTTAATATTCTATAGTTTTTCTTTCTCCATGGGAAAGCGGAACAAAATTCTTCCTCCGTAAACCATGCATGTCGTAAGAAGCGACTAAAATGCCGGGAACAGGGGGCTAGTAACCCCCTTCTCTTGTATACATTACTAAATTTATTATGAGAAACTTTTGTTATTCTTTTTTGGGCCACCATGCTTTGGTGGGATATGGCTGGTGTGTTGAAAGAAGAAGTAGCAGTTTCATTCTTACTAGTAATTTTCAGAGTATCTCATGCTTATTTTATAAGCATTCATACCATTTTTGGAGGTAGTCTTTTTCATTTTATTTTTCCATATACAGTACAATATGCTATTTAACACCAATAAATTAAGCAAGATGAATGTGTTTTTTTACCCCCTTCAGTTTAAAAATCTATGACATTCAACACAAGTTTGACCTTAATATACATCAAGAGAGTATCTTGAGTTTTATCACAAAGCAAAACCTTCCTATCTGTGTTTGACCTATCTTTTCTGTTTCATCATCCTTGTTTTGGATCCTTGCTGGTCTGCCCAGAGTCAACCTCTTGCAATCCTAAAGGGGTATTTTATAAACTTCAAATGATTATGCAAAGGCCAATACATCAAGCTTATTTTGAGGCACTAATATTATTTCCTCTTTCTGATATATCACATCACCCTATTATAATATATAGGCAGTCACTTTTTCTTATACAGTACTTTAGTGAAAAGGGTGACCCCAAAGAAGAAAAACATTCACCATAACTACTCATTTTCTAGCAGTCCAGAAGTAGATGGGCATCTCAATTTAAAAGATCCACCAAAGAGCAACATTCCCATTCCTTCAGAATGTTGGCACTGTATTTACCACTAGCAAGTCAGGCTAGCTGGTTTGTCTAAGTCTTTTCAGAAATATTACATTGCTCTCACAGTGCTGTATGACCCTTGTGGGTTTAGTGCTTAGTTTTTATTTTAATAATAACAACAACATTACTCACACAAATAATGCACATCTAAAAAACAAAACTTTTGTCAACTCACCCCAATCTATCACACTTACACACATACATACCATATGCTAAAACCCATACTTCTTAAAATCTTTCACACCTTCCTTCCATTATCTACTCCACCTTCCATTCACACTTAAATTTATACATGGTCTTGGTATTTTTATCTTGCTCTATTGCTATATGATCAAAGTATCTCAACAATACCTCTTGCCCTCCCTGAACTATACCTTCATACCACTAAACTGTTTTCAGATTTCTAACTCCTTATTCTCTACATAATATTCACACCACATAATGATCATAACACATCTTCATGGCCTCCAGTCTCCTTGCTGTAACTTTACACCCATACAAGTGTTGATACCATTATACTCAGGAAATATTCCCCTATTTTGTATCCACTGATAAATTTATTTTTTCCAATAAACTTCTCAAAGCCCCAGCTACCTTCTTTAATTTTCCTCAATTATTCTATGATTCACCTCATCTTTCATAGACCCATCTTCCCATAATTCTACTCCAAAATATAAAAATAAGTCACTTCCTCCACACTCTTCTTCCACTTTAATTGCCAGGACTACTACCAATCACTACCTTGTACTTTTCTATGTTTACTTTCAACTTCCTCCTTTTACACACCATCCCTAACTTCTTTACCAACCTCTGAAACTTGTCTTTAAATTCTCCCAAAAGCACTATATTAAATACTGAAGGCAGAATAGCTATTAATCTTCTCATTATCAATACAGTGGAACTCCAGTTTTCGTACATACCGGATATCAGACATTTCGGATTTAGAACCCTTTTTTGGGCGAAATTTTGTTCTGGATGTCGGACCTCGATCCGGAAATTGTACGTATCAGACATGTCCGCCCGCCCGGGGATGCCGTCAGTCTGGCTTTGTCACTGGTTGAGTGAGCATTCCTCCGAAACATTTCGCAATTTTTGTGCTTGTTTATTGACTGCCATTGTGAAATAAGCCACCATGGGCCCAAAGAAAGTTCCTAGTTCCAGCCCTTTGGTAAGGGGCTGAGAGAGAGGGGAGAATGTGCCTTCTTCAGTGATTCTACGATATGTACGATACTAAAGCAGCAGGAGTCGATTAAGGCTATAGCGCCAGCCAGCGATAAAGTGTAGCATTAACAGTGTAGCAAGTTAGTTAAGCGATTAAGCGATAGAAAAAGGACGGCACGAAACTAATTCCTCCAATGTTGTTGGAGGTACAGTGGACCCCCAAGTTTCGTGATTAATCCGTTCCAGAGAGTCTGCCGACTGGCGAAATTCACGATTGGCGAATCAATTTTCCCCATAATAAATAATGGAAACCCAATTAATCTGTTTCAGACAACTAAAAGTATTAACAAAAAATATTTTTTTTGAAGATTAAATATAGATTTACATACAGAAAACAATGGCAAATAAATATAAAGCACTAATAAAATGGATAAATGAACATTTAACGTCACACTTAAAATTTATTGATTCTTGTTGGTGTAGGAGGCAAGAGGAAGGCGAGTTTATTATGCTTCAATATGATGCTAATATCATCTCTACGGCTTATTTATCTATCACAATATTAACCCTTTCAGGGTCCACAGGCCCTCTCAGAGACTTGTTCTCAGGGTCCCCCAAATCCCCCCCCCAATTATTTTTTCGTATGTAAAGATAGAGAATCTTTTCCCGATCATACTGACACCAAAAGTATGAAATTTGATGGAAAACTTACGGAATTATGCTGTTGCGAAGTTAGCGGTCTCGACGATGTTTACGCATCGGTGATTTTGCCCACTTTGAGCCCCATTTTCGGCCAATTTCAGTGTACTAGTCGACAAAAATCATATCTATTTAGCTAGAACTCCATTTTTTCTATTGAATGAGTACAAGAAACCACCCATTTACCGATTTCAACCATCCAATACAGTGGTCAGAATTTAGCAATTTTGCCAATTTCACAAATTTCAAAAGATGCCAATTTCCAAATAGGGTCCAGAATAAACAAGAAAGACATTCCTGGCACTAAAATAACATTTCCTCTGTTCATTAGTCACTTCCCCATGCCCCTCTTACATTCTTTTGCTTTCCATTTTGAAATTTTCTCACAAAAAATAGAAGATTTACTGTTATGCACACTACTGCATTAGTGTAGAAATAGCATAAATAATATCAGCACACTTGTGAAAGAATATTAGACTCACCAGTTGACGTGTATTGAACGCTTAGCTAGATTTGTTTACTTTTGAGCTTTGGTAAAAATCGAACATTTCTGCTACTTTGAGCTCAATTTCAAGGTACTTTTCATTGTAAAACCAGTCAAAATCATCTCAATTTCTGTAAAATGTCTTCCATTCTACCAAATGAGACCAGGAAAACTAGAATACAACAATAAATACCAAACGAAAATACAGCGCAAAGTCGCTGTTTTAATCCAAAAGCACGGTCAGTTTTTTTTTCTCATTATGCACTGTGTGCTGCAGGATTTTTTTTATACAGCACACACTGACCACATAGACCCATTCTTTCATATGTAGGCCTACCAGCTTTCTCTCACTAGATTTGAAGGCGCTAGAATTTATGAGTACTAGTACATCAAGGACCCTGGCACATAAGCCGTACTAGTACGGCCGAAACCATGAAAAGGTTAACATAAAAACATGATATATACTCTAGAATGAATAAAATATGTCATAATGTATGAGAGGAGTAAATGGTGTAAGTGTTGTTGTTGGGTTTAAGGGCCGCCACTGAGAGAAGCCGTGTTGGTGGCGGTGGAGGCTTTGGCCACCACCACCATCACACTTAAACAATGTATGTAATTTATAAATAAGAAATATTTACATTTTAATTTAAAAATAAATAAGTTTATTCAGGTATACACAAATAGTTACATACATAGATTATCATACATAGCAGCATATGTGTAAAGTACCCAGGATAACCCAAAAAATTCAAGAGTGACATATTTCCATTGATGTCCTTTTATATTTACAATTAAATTTACTGAGTATACCAGGAAAAGTGTACGGTAGGGTTATAATTGAAAGAATTAGAGATAAGACAGAATGTAGGATTGTGGATGAGCAAAGAGGTTTCAGGGTGGGTAGGGGATATGTAGATCAAGTGTTTACACTGAAGCATATATGTGAACAGTATTTAGATAAAGTTAGGGAAGTTTTTATTGCATTTATGGATTTAGAAAAGGCATATGATAGAGTGGATAGAGGAGCAATGTGGCAGATGTTGCAAGTAGTATATGGAATAGGTGGTAAGTTACTAAATGCTGTAAAGAGTTTTTATGAGGATAGTGAGGCTCAGGCTAGGTTGTGTAAAAGAGAGGGAGACTACTTCCTGGTAAAAGTAGGTCTTAGACAGGTATGTGTAATGTCACCATGGTTGTTTAATATATTTATAGATGGGGTTGTAAAAGAAGTAAATGCTAGGGTGTTCGGGAGAGGGGTGGGATTAAATTATGGGGAATCAAATACAAAATGGGAATTGACACAGTTACTTTTTGCTGATGATACTGTGCTTATGAGAGATTCTAAAGAAAAATTGCAAAGGTTAGTGGATGAGTTTGAGAATGTGTGTAAAGGTAGAAAGTTGAAAGTGAACATAGAAAAGAGTAAGGTGATGAGGGTATCAAATGATTTAGATAAAGAAAAATTGGATATCAAATTGGGGAGGAGGAGTATGGAAGAAGTGAATGTTTTCAGATACTTGGGAGTTGACGTGCAGGCGGATGGATTTATGAAGGATGAGGTTAATCATAGAATTGATGAGGGAAAAAAGGTGAGGGGTGCATTGAGGTATATGTGGAGACAAAAAACATTATCTATGGAGGCAAAGAAGGGAATGTATGAAAGTACAGTAGTACCAACACTCTTATATGGGTGTGAAGCTTGGGTTGTGAATGCAGCAGCGAGGAGGTAGTTGGAGGCAGTGGAGATGTCCTGTCTAAGGGCAATGTGTGGTGTAAATATTATGCAGAAAATTCGGAGTGTAGAAATTAGGTGTGGAGTTAATAAAAGTATTAGTCAGAGGGCTGAAGAGGGGTTGTTGAGGTGGTTTGGTCATTTAGAGAGAATGGATCAAAGTAGAATGACATGGAGAGCATTTAAATCTGTAGGGAAAGGAAGGCGGGGTAGGGGTCGTCCTCGAAAAGGTTGGAAGGAAGGGGTAAGGGAGGTTTTGTGGGTGAGGGGCTTGGACTTCCAGCAGGTGTGCATGAGCGTGTTCAATAGGAGTGAATGGAGACGAATGGTATTTGAGACCTGACAATCTATTGGAGTGTGAGCAGGGTAATATTTAGTGAAGGGATTCAGGGAAACCGGTTATTTTTATATAGCCGGACTTGAGTCCTGGAAATGGGATATACAAAGCCTGCACTCTAAAGGAGGGGTTTCCGGATATTAGCAGTTTGGAGGGATATGTTGTGTATCTTTATGCGTATATGCTTCTAAACTGTTGTGTTCTGAGCACCTCTGCAAAACAGTGATTATGTGTGAGTGAGGTGAAAGTGTTGAATGATGATGAAAGTATTTTCTTTTTGGGGATTTTCTTTCTTTTTGGGTCACCCTGCCTCGGTGGGAGACGGCCGACTTGTTAAAAAAAAAAAAATTACTTTTATACTTACACTTTTATATTTACACTTACCTTGGAGATGTCAGTTTAATTAGTTAGTTTGATGAAGGAGATGTTGGCAGAGGTTTAGGGTGGAGGAAGATAGCAGGGCGGTGTATGTTCAGCGGTCCTATACACATCCAACAACATTGGAGAGTTACTCTCATGTTGTTTTTCTATTGCTTACTCGCTTTACTTGCTACACAGTTAATTCTACACTTTATCGCTGGCTGGAGCTATAGCCTTTATCAATACCTACTGCTTTAGTACCATACATATTGTAGAATCACTGCAGAAGGCACATTCTCCCCTCTCTCTTCCTCCTTTACTTTAGTACTTTGCTGTGAGTTTTTCCTTGAATTCTATCGTGTTTCTCATCTTCTTTACCAAAGGGCTACACTAGGAGCTTTCTTTGGGCCCATGGTGGCTTATTTAGCAGTTGCAAGCAAAAAAACAATGAATTATTATGAAATGTTTTGTATGAGCCCGTGGGGTGATGGTCACATGATGGTAAACAATGGCACACTGAGTGTGAATAGTGCGGGAAACTGGCTTTGTGTGTGCATTGACGGGCAGACGCGTACCAGAAGGTCGCCGAATCACGAGGCCAATCATGAACCACGAAGCTAAATTTTGCCGAAAAAACTTGCCAAAAGTCGGATTTCACTAAAGTCACAGCCACCGAACAGCGGGGGTCCACTGTATATAGGAGCACTGACAACATACACTGCCTGTGCATCTTCCATCACCCTAAACCAATGCCAGCATCTCCTCCAAGGTAAGTGTAAATTTTTTTTTTTTTCAACAAGTCGGCCGTTTCTTGTACTCAACTGATTGAAAAAATGGAGTTCTAAATAGCTATGAGTTTGGTCAACTGGAACAACGAAATTGGCCAAAAACAGGGCTCAAAATTGGCGAAATCGCCCATGCGTATATGTCGCCGAGACTGCTAACTTCACGAGAGCGTAATTCCACGAGGTTTCGACCAAATTTCGTACTTTTGGTGTCATTACCATTGGGGAAAGATTCTCTATCATTTCATAAGAAAAATCATTTTTTTTTTCCAAAAATTTTGCGACAGAATGACAGTTTCAGAAAGGGGCTTGCGACTGTCGAAGGGTTAAACCAGTCAATAAATATTTCCTCTGTCATCCATGCTGACTGGTTTGACCTCCAAATTACTGGTAAGGTGTTTTTATCTACACCTTTCAAAGCATGAAGATTCTTAGAGTGGGATATAACCATGGGCTTACAATTGAAATCACCTGACACTTTACTGCAAAGGAGCAAGGTGAAGCAATCCTCTGCTGCCTTGAAGCCTGGTGCAGCCCCATGGAGACAGTGGTCTCACCCACAGCCAGGCAATGGCCCTAGCTAGGGAAATATTCCACAATTTTTCAATAGTGTAATAACCAAAACGTGCCAAATAAATCTGTGTAATATGAGGGTCTACTATATATCCTCTTTTCCTCCTATCAGTCTGCATAGACATCTTTAATGTTAACCTTTCATCGTAACTCCTATTTTTCAACACCCTCCATTCAAATATAAGTCAAGTTACCTACAGATCCATAATTGTTCTTTCAAACCATTCCTGATCAGCTGGTCATTCCTGCCTCAGACTATATGCTACAAACACCAACAGCCTGACTGACCAGGCCATCAACCAGGAAGCCTGGTCCAAAACTAGGCTACAGGGACAATAATCCACAAAACCATGAACTGGTGAAGACACATCACACTCTTACTTAATAGTTTGATATTTTGCTTCATTTCTTACAAAAATTCTTTAGAAGCTACCAATTCCTCATCTTTCACTTTTGACCTTTATTTTTTTCATCTTTCTTCCTTACATAAATTTACAAGGTCAACCTCACAACTGTTCTCACAGTTTTAACTTTTTTAACCATTTTTGACATCTCACATTATATAGCAATACAGCATAGTGTTTTTAATACTGTACTTCATGAGCCACTTGCAGATTTTGCACACAAAAATGTGTGAATCTGTATAAAACCTACTATAAAAACAAATACAGTGCTAATATAGCATAAATGAGTGAAGCGAGCTGATAATGCAAACAGCCAAAGAAAGAACCTTTTCTGTACGGTAAATTACACACTATTTCTTTGTTCATACATGTTTTCTGTGTAATTACCTATTTGTAGTTACAGGAGCAGAGCTATGCTTGTGGTGTCCCATTTCCAATAATTGTTTCAGAATATAATTTTTTTAACATTTTTAATGATTGTATTGTAGCACTTACTATTTCCTCTTTTAATTTACTCAATTAGTTTACCGGTATTTTATCCCTTCAAGTCTTTTAATTTTTCATCATATTACAACTGTGGTCTGTTACTGTTGCTGCTGCAGGTACTAAGACATCTTTACTAATTCTTTCATATCCTTTTATCTCCTATCAACCTGCATAGTCATCTTTAATGTTAACAACCTTTCATCATAGCTCCTGTTTTTCAGCTCTGGTACCTTGGACCTTTTTAAACTTATCCACACAGTTTTAGGCGTGGGAACCACACAGCTTCTGCAAATTCCAATTTTGTGTTCATGTTTGTGCGTCGCCTTAATGAAATACTTTAACAAAATAAACACTTCACAAACACAACTGTTTACACTTTTCCATAACAATATGTGATACTGCCACAGCTGTATTGTTGAAAACTGCAGCAGCAAACAATTTTCTATAAAGAAATTAATTAATGTACTCATTTCCCCTACCATATTTACTTGTCAGGTACATCAGTGATAGGTTACAAAGTTCCTTATTGAGTATACAGTGAAGAAGCAGAAGGAAAAATGACAGAAATATTCAAGAAGAGACATTATTATGATATAAATAAGCCAAAAGTGCTTTAAAAACTATCAAGTAGTTTGAGAATGAGTGCAAGATAACATAAGATAATTTTAGGAAAATAGTAGTAAATGAAAAATAAAGAAAATGAACCATTAACCCTGTCAGTGGCCATCATGTAGAACGATGTCATTGAGGCCAGAGGTCCCTCGTGTAGTTCTACATTATGAGCTCAGCTCACTCAGATAAGCAGTAAGCAGTAAATTTTGGCCTAAATATGAGAAAATGAGTGTGTGGTGAGTGTGCACATTATAAAAGAAAATCCTGCCACAAGTAGTGCATGATGGGAAAACCAAAACCCTAATTGTGTGTTTGATTTAAAATAGCAAATCTGAGGTGTTTTCTAGGATGATTTATATAATTTTATTGGCTATTTCTTGGTATCAATTGATAGAATAGAAGACATACTACTGAACTAGAGATGATTTTGGTTGGTTTCAGGACTGGAAGTAGCTTGAAATTGGGCTCTACGTAGTGGAAATATTTGATTTTTGGCAAATTTCTTGAGAACAGGTAAGGCCCTGCACACCCCCTTGTCTGTTTTATGGGATACTATAAACCAGGACCAATCATTTCTAGTTATATTTTATTATGCAAGAAATAGAGTAAATTTTCCATTTTTGTGTGATTTTGAATTCAAAATGAAAAAAAAGTGTAATACATGTATAGGAGAGGCCTGGGAACATGATTAATGAACACAGGAAATGTTTTAGTTCCAGGAATGTCTACATTGTTTATTTTGGGCTATCTTTCAATTGATATTTTTTGTGTAAAATTGACCAAATTACTGATTTCTGTGTACTTTATGGGGTAGTTGTAATAACTGAGTAGGCAGCTTGGTAGAGAGCATGCAGAATTCCTTTGTATAAAAGAAAAGGGGTCTAAGAGTATAACAGCTAGAGGGAAATAAGCTTGCTGAGTACATGTACAAGAGTGATGGACTGAGCACATTGATTCCAGGATGAGGGACTGATTACCTCAACCTCCTCCTCTCTTTATTCCTCTCTGCTTTGTACTGGACTGAAGAAGCCACTGTGTGGCAAAATGTTTCCTTAACCCTTTCAGGGTCCGTCCCGTAGATCTACGGCTGTACGTTCAGGGTCCAAACCGTAGATCTACACCATGAGCTCAGCTCACTCTGATAAACTGTGAGTGGTACATTTGGGCCTAGATATGAGAGAATACATCTATGTGGTATGTGTGCACCACATAAACCAGATCCTGCAGCACACTGTGTATAATGAGAGAAAAAAAATGAAATCATGATTTTTCGATTAAAACAGCAACTTTGCAGTGTTTTTTCGTATGTTTTTTATAGTTGTATTTGCGATTTCTTGGTCTCATTTGATAGAATGGAAGACATATTACAGAAATAGAGATGATTTTGATTGGTTTTAGCACTGGAAATGGCTTGAAACTGAGCTCAAAGTAGCGGAAATGTTAAATTTTTGCCGATATTCAAGAGTAAACAAACGACCTCACACATCTAATACACGTCAGCTGGTGGGTCTAATATACATTCACAAATATGGTGATGATATTTATATAATTATTACAGTATTGCATAACAGTAAATCTTCTATTTTTTGGTGTGAATAAAAATTCATTATGTGAATAAAAAATCAAAATGGAATTTATTTGTAAAGCCTCAAAACATAACTAATGATCTTGATGAGGGAATTACTAGTGATATGAGCAAATTCGCCGATGACACAAAGATAGGTAGGATAATTGA
This sequence comes from Cherax quadricarinatus, assembly GCF_038502225.1. Taxonomy (NCBI): domain Eukaryota; kingdom Metazoa; phylum Arthropoda; class Malacostraca; order Decapoda; family Parastacidae; genus Cherax; species Cherax quadricarinatus. The sequence continues at coordinate 9,954,329 of NC_091331.1, read as the reverse complement.
TTCAAACGTAGATGTTAGGGAACTTCAGGAGGACTTAAACAAACTCTATTCTTGGTCAGAAAAGTGGCAGATGCAGTTCAATGTAGATAAGTGCAAGGTTCTGAAGCTTGGGAGTGCCCATAACCCTAGTACTTATAAATTAAATGATGTAGAACTTAGCCATACAGATTGCGAAAAGGACTTGGGGGTTATGGTGAGCAGCAACCTTAAACCAAGACAGCAATGCCTAAGCGTACGTAATAAGGCAAATAGATTACTGGGATTTATATCAAGAAGTGTAAGCAACAGAAGTCCAGAGGTCATACTGCAGCTTTATACATCATTAGTAAGGCCTCACCTTGATTATGCAGCTCAGTTCTGGTCTCCGTATTACAAAATGGACATAAATTCGTTAGAAAACATTCAGCGTAGGATGACTAAATTAATACATAGCATCAGAAATCTTCCTTATGAAGAAAGATTGAAGACTCTTAAGTTACATTCACTTGTTAGACGAAGAATGAGGGGAGACCTGATCGAAGTGTATAAGTGGAAGATAGGTATTAATAAAGGGGATATTAATAAGGTCTTGAGGATGTCTCTCCAAGAGAGAACCCGCAGTAATGGATTTAAATTAGATAAGTTTAGATTTAGAAAGGACATAGGAAAGTATTGGTTTGGAAATAGGGTAGTTGATGAGTGGAACAGTCTACCTAGTTGGGTTATTGAGGCTAGGACTTTGGGTAGTTTCAAATCTAGGTTGGATAAGTACATGAGTGGGAAGGGTTGGATTTGAGTGGGACTTTCACATCAGAGCTTATTTCTTGGGTAGCATTGAAAATTGGGTTGGGTAAATGTTTTGTTAGTGGGATGAATTGTAAAGGACCTGCCTAGTATGGGCCAGCAGGCCTCCTGCAGTGTTCCTCCTTTCTTATGTTCTTATGTTCTTATTGTTCATTCTGGACCCTATTTTGAAATTGGAATATTTTGAACTTTGTGTTAAATTGGCCAAATTAACAATTTCCGATCACTTTATTTTGTAGTTGAAACAGTTGACTTGGCGATTTCTTGTGCTCAATCGATAGAATAGAAGTAATACTAGTGAAATAGCTAAGAATTTGGTTGATTGGAATAATGTAATTGGCCTAAAATGGGAGTCAAAGTCGGCAAAATCGCCAATTCGTAAATATCGCTGACACATCAAAATTCGCGAGAGCATAATTTCGTCAATTTTCCACCAAATTTCGTACTTTTTGTTTTATTACCTTCACAAAAAGATTCTCTACGATTTCATAAGAAAAAATAACAATTTTTTTTTTGAAAATTCTTGGACACTGGTGCGTGACTCCAGATTTGGGCCTTGGACCCTGAAAGGGTTAATAGAGATTCCCATATGTTGCGTAAGTGTCTAATTCTTCAACACACAAATATAAAAGAGGGCTACAGAGCAACAAGAAAGATTTAGGAAGGGCAAGGGAGGGTAGGGAGTGCAGCCTCTCCTCACTTAATGACAGAGCTCCATTCCTAAAATCACGTCGGTAAACGAATTCATCACTAAGCAAGGAGCATACTATAATGGTAGTGGGTTTGTGTCAACCATCTTTGGCATTGTTTTAGTGTCACCTTTGCATCATTTATAAAATTTTTAGTATATTTTTAAACGTTTATACAGTAGTATACTGTATATTGTAATAAACAGAATAGAGGAAATCATCTCTAATATACATTATTTAGGTATGCATGCTGGTCAGAGGGCCCGTCATAACTCTGAGTCATCGGTAATTGAGTACGTTGCTAAGTGAGGAGAGGCTGTATTAACAATGAACCATGTCAGTGAACAACACTTAGATATGGGTAAGAAACTGTTTGTTACATGTGTGAATTTAGAAAAGGCACATCTTAGGGCAGACGGAAGGAATGAGGCTGATGTAAATGTAAGTTACAGAGGTTTTACAAGGAGAGTGAGGTAGGAGAGAAGTGGACAATATTCCAAAATAGTAGGCTTTAGACAGGTATGCAATATCACCACAATCATTCAATATATTTATGGATGGGATTGTAAAAAGTAAATGCTATGATGCTTAAAAGAGATGTGGAGTAGGAGATAAATCCAATACGGTGGTCCCCTGAGTTACAAATATTTTCAGTTACAATTTGCGTTCAAAGAAATTTAATTTTGAATTGCAATAAAAAATTTGATACGATACATATTTGTGATTTAATTACACCATCTTCTGTTACCAAGTCATCACGGTCCCTAAAGTTGCAGAGTAAACAGGCAATTTCTTTGAATATCAAACAAGGAGTAAGAATTAATGCACTGGTGTGAGTATGCCTTTCCACAATCAGCCATCTCTACTACTACTGTGCAAAAAAGACATTATAAAGGATATTAAAGTGGCTGATGAATTTAAGCTAGTGAAAAAGGCACAGAAATTAGCATAGAGCTGGAAAGACTGTTGCTATTGTAGAAAAGAGAGAAGCAGATGAAGGGAGATGCAGCACTTACAAGTTATATTTGTGAGCATGCAAGTAAAAGTTACATTTCTGGGGTCTTGGAACAAATTACCACAAAACCATGTATTTTGGGGTTTGAACTACGATAATTTCAAGGTTCAAAATATCTTCTGGAACAGATTAATATCATAACTCAAGGAACCACTGTACTAAGTGGAAGTTGTCCTATTTGCTCTTTGCCAATGACCCAGTTCTTTTGGGAGATACCAAAGAAAAGTTGCAAATGTTGGTAGATAAGTTTAGGTACGTGTGTCAAAAGAAACAAGATGAGAGTAGCAAAAACTTTATGCAATAAAAAACTGAGTATCAAACTGAAAGGAGGGCATATGGAGGAAGTGAATACAGCTAAGTATTTGGGAGTGGCCTAGGAAGTAGGTTGCTAGACAGCAACCGCTTAGGGAGGTACTACCATCCTGCCAAGTGAGTGTAAAATGAAAGCCTGTAATTGTTTTACATGATGGTAGGGTTGTTGGTGTCTTTTTTCAGTCTCATAAACAAGCAAGATTTCAGGTACATCTTGATACTTCTACTTACACTTAGGTCACACTACACATGCATGTACAAGCATATATATACACACACACACCTCTGGGTTTTCTTCTATTTTCTTACTAGTTCTTGTTTTTGTTTAATTCCACTTATCTCCATGGGAAAGTGGAACAGAATTCTTCCTCCGTAAGCCATGCATGTCGTAAGAGGCGACTAAAATAACAGGAGCAAGGGGCTAGTAACCCCTTCTCCTGTATACATTACTAAAGTTAAAAAGAGAAACTTTTTTTTTCCTTTTGGGGCACCCTGCTTCAGTGGAATATGGCCAGTTTATTGAAAAAAAATTGGGAGTGGATATGTTGGCAGATGGATCTATAAAACACGAGGAGAAACAAAGAACAGATGGCAGTGGAAGAGGCAGGTGGAGGGTTGAGGTGTGTATGGAGAGAAAGAAGTTTATATATGAAAGAAAAAAAATACAAGAGTATAGTGGTAGCACCCCTCTGACATGGAAGTGCAGTATGGTCTTTAACCCTCTGGCTGTCGCAAGCCCCTTTCTGAAACTGTCATTCTATGTTGCAAAATTTTTGGGAAAAAAAAAAAAATTTTTCTTATAAAATGATAAAGAATCTTTTCCCGATGGTAATGATGCCAAAAGTATGAAATTTGGTCGAAAACTCACGGAATTACGCTCCCGCGAAATTAGCGGTCTCGGCGACACATACGCATCAGCAATTTCGCCAACTTCGAGTCCTGTTTTTGACCAATTCTGTTGCTCCAGTTGACCAAACTCATAGCTATTTCTTTAGAACTCCCTTTTTTCTATCAGTTGAGTACAAGAAACTGCCCATTTACCGATTTGAACTACCCAATAAAGTGGTCAGAAATTGGCAATTTGGCCAATTTCATGCAAATTAAAAAAGATGCCAATTTCAAAATAGGGTCCAGAATAAATAATGTAGATATTCTTGGCACTAAAATAACATATCCTCTGTTCATTAGTCGCATCTCTAGGCCCCTCTTATGTTACTATTGCCTTCTATTTTGATTTTTTATTCATACAAAAAATACAAAATTTACTGTTATGCAGACTACTGCATTATTGTAAAAATGGTATAAATAATATCAGTGTACTAGTGAAAGAATATTAGACTCCCCAGTTGACGTGTATTGAACGTGTGGTGTGATTTGCTTACTCCTGAACATTGGTAAAAATCGAACATTTCCGCTATTTGAAGCTCAATTTCAAGGTAGTTTTCATCGTGAAACTGATCAAAATCATCTCTATTTCTGTAATATGTTTTCCATTTTATCACATGAGACCATGAAAATGAGAATACAACAATAAATACTATACGAAAATACACCTCAAAGTCGGCGTTTTAATCCAAAAAAACGGTCAGTTTTTTTTCCTCATTATGCACTGCGTGCTGCAGGATTTTTTTTGTGGTGCACACTGACCACACAGACCCATTCTCTCACATGTAGGCCTACCAGCTTTCTCCCACTTGATTTCAAGCCGCTAGAATTTACGCGTATAAATACGTCCGAAACAGTGGCAATTAAGATGTATATATACGACCGAAACAGTCAAAGGGTTAAATGTTACATCAACGAGGAGGCTAGAGGGAATTGGGATGTCATGTTTGAGAATAATGTGTGGAGTGATTATTATGCAAATAATTCAAGACAGAAATTAGAAAGGTGGTGTGGGATTATGAAAAATATTACTTAGTGGACAAAGGAGGGATTGTTGAGACAGTTTTGGCGTTTAGAGATGGCGTAGAACTTTATTATATTTATGGGACAGAGCAGAATAAGATGACCAAGAGCGAGTATAAATTTGGCATGGAAGGGAGGAGTTTGGGTTCATCCCAGGAAGGGTTGGAGGGAGAATGTTTAGAAAGTTTTATATGGTAGGATCTTGAGCATCCAGCAAGCATGATCAAAAACATTAGATCAGAGAAAATGAAATAAGTGGTTTTAGGGATTTGACATGCTGTTGCAGTTTGAGCAGGGTAACATTATTAGAGGGATACAAGAAAACCAGTTAGCCAGACTTAAGTATTGAAGGTGAACCCTAAAGGAGGGGAGAGGGATGTTAAGGTTATTTGAACTGTGATGTATGAACAAGTTTGGCAAAACATCTATTGAATGAATGATGGGGAATATTTTTTTTTTTTGTAGGCCACCTTACCTTGGTGGGAGACAGCCAATTTGGTATAAGAATAAACACTGATGTGTATGCTCTCATGAGTATGGCAGAGACAAATTTAGGACACAAAATTATATCAGTTTTGATTACATGACTATGGCAGCAAAAAGAATATGAAGGGACTTCTAATCAAGAATGTTTATGCTTAATTCATGTATATTATTACGGTAACATATATTTATAAGCAAACAATGAGATTAAAAGTAAATGCTGTCCATTTTTTCCTAAAAAAGTCTATTGTGCATAAATAAAATTAAACAAAAGAAAAGCATTAGTGACAATAAAAACATAATAATGTATGTATATATCAATAAGCAGTAGTAAGCTCATTATATCTAATTCACTAACACATGTTAAATCTAGGTTCGGGGAACTAAAATACAGTAAAATTATACAACACTGAACATACAAGATTTTTAAACATTTAAGAAGCTATTCTTACAATGGAAAAAAAATTTGCTGACAAAGTTATGTAAAACCTGCAAGTGCAGGATGTAATGCTCTTCCACTAAGATCAAATTAAAGAACTGAAGATCACAGTTACACTCAAAACAGATACCAAAGTTTTACAACACTGGCATATCCACCATTGGCACAAAACACAAAGCTCATATATGTAAACACTGTTTTTGTTTTTAAACATAAGCATGAAATACATCATCCATTAATTTTTCCACCATCTCTCACTCCCACACACAAAAAAAACACAAACACTTGCAACCACAAACAGGTGAGTACACACACACAAAATCCCATAAGAAAAATCAGACACTGGCACTATACAGTAGGGTGAATACTGTAAATGTCCACAAAACTTCATGCAATGTAGTACCCAAAGCAGCTTACAGCACAGTATTTCACAACATTTTCCTTAATCAAACGCTTATTCATAAAGCCTTAAGTAACTTTTCCAACACACTAACAACCTCCAAAAGCAATCAGTACAATCACTAAATTACAACTACAATAATACTGTTACAAATGCAATGATAATTGATTACTTGATCAAATTTAAGTCAATCATACAAAGAGCAGGACTTTGGAGGAGCCACCATCTGAATGCATGACAATGACTGGCTCAGCCAACAGGGTAGTTGCTAGCAGCTACAAGTCATTATTAGCCGTGATAGGTGTGATGGAGTAATCTCGATTACTTTCATTATCTGTGTTTAGTTAGCCTATCATTAAGTTTTCTGCCATATCTAAGGCAGAATAGGGTGAGTCATTGGGGAGTCACCTATCATTAGCCCAACAAAGAATAGCAGACAGCATGAAACACCATGTGCAGTGTGGCCATTGTGTCAATTCTGGGGATCTGTACTGTAACTAGTGAAGGTGCTATCAAAAACTTTAACTATAATACAGGAATAGTGACAGTGTTGTGAGAAACCAAGCTGTAAAAGTGATAAATAGTAGCAGTGCTGTGAGAAACTGCAGCTATAGGAAGGGGATAATTAGTGTCATGAACAACAGCAGCGATAATAGTGATAATTAGTGATGGTGTTGCAAGGTTAATGATAGTGTAGTGAGAAAATGAAAATATAATATGGTGATTATCAGTGACAGCTTCATGAAGAGCTGTGACAGTGATACCATTGTCATTAGTGAAATAGTATTGAGCAGGGTTACAACAATGATAACCAGTAGTACAGTCCTAAGATTACAAGTGATTACTCTGAACAAAGGACAGTGCTCTCTCCCTCTCTTTCCCCAATAAAGCTATCACTGAAATTTTAACTGTTTGTTTAAGCCTGACATCTCTCATGCACACACACCCAAAATCCTAGGGGGGTGGTGGTTTGCAACACTATAATTACTATTTACTAAAAAAGGAGGATTTTAAGGCCTTAACAAAGCAATGATTGCCAACTGTTATATATAATTGGCAATGACAATAAATATTTCCCAGGGAGGTGGTTGAACCAAAATATTACTACCTACCTACCAAAAAAAAAAAAAAAAAAAAAAAAAAAAAAAGAGGGGGGGGGGGATTTCAGGACCTTAAGGAAGCAGTGAATGCCAACTGTTACAAATAGTTCGCACTGGTAATAACTGGCTTGTTTAAGAAATCATGTAATCAAACACTAGGACATATTTAATAGAGAGCATTTCATTTCTGGGACCTTGAACAACATATTATGATCAAAAAGTTTTCTAATAAATATGTCCTAGTTTTTGTTCACACATCTTTAAACCACTCATCAGTATCAATTACTAAAGTTTATACTAATGGCAATAATTACTTAAGACTACTTTGGTTATAATGAAAGAGTTTTCTAAGCACATGAGAACAGTTCACCATCATTAATCATGTAAAATGTATGTAGACCAAGATGAATTTACTCATTTTTTCTTGTTATTAGAAACTGCTTGGATCAGCTGAGTAAGTTTATCTAAACTCCACTATTAGTGTACAAATTCTTAATGTTTATTGACAGACTTATCTTAAAGAAGCATTATTTTCTTAAAATATTCAGTTTCACTTTCTCACAGGAAATCAATGAAAAATAGTATTTAAGCATAATTTAAACCATGTCATGTCAGATTTAATAAAGTGTAATGAGCACTGATCAATGACAGAGAAAATCCTGTGGAATTTTCTCTCATTGTCCTATTAGTTGTTCCCTACATCTCTGGTCCTGTTTCTTGTACTACAACTAGCAAAAAAAATCACAGATAAAATTCTAAGATGAACAGAGTGCATGAAGATTTTACTTGAAAATGTTTTTCAATACCATATATTTCCCATAACTTATGCTATATCTAAGATCTGTTTGTATTATTTCTCAATTTTGATTGTTTGTTGGACTGGTCAATACTGTGCTCTCTGATTGTATACTACGATGTGTAGTTTCTTCTACATTGTGTGTCTGAAGAGTGCCAAAGGAGATTGTTCCATTATCCTCCAGCAAATATGCATTACTAGTACTCATTGAACCTTCTGTGCTTTCTGTAGTCAAGGTCTCGTTACTTGGTTCAGTAGTACTCAATGAGCCTTCTGCGCTCTCTGTTGTCGAAGTATTATTTGATTCAGTAGTACTCACTGAGCCTTCTGTGCTTTCTGTAGTCAAGGTCTCATTACTTGGTTCAGTAGTACTCACTGAACCCTCTGTGCTCTCTTTTGTCAAGGTCTCATTACTTGACTTAGCTGAACGAGTTTCTGAAGTTTTACTGTGAGTGAAAATGTGTGTCAAATCTAAATGGGAAAATGCATTAATAATAGAATCTGTCTTTTTTGACCTATTATTCATCAATGAAGAAAGCATTATTTCATGATATGAACCTTGTTGCTCTCCTGCAGCAGTAAACTAAATTTCTTCCTGCTTTCCAGGAGTCATTTCTGTGCTTGTCATGTATGTTTCATTTATCACTTCTCTGCCAGTTGTATGTTTTAAGAGCAATATATCAGATGCAGAGGAATGCATTGTGGCCTCAGTTGTAACTCCTTTTAATTGTTCCTCTGTTTTATGAAACTGTTCAGTAATCAGAGACTGTTCGACTGTATTTAAGTTATCAGATGAATTAGCCTGAGCATGAAATACATAGGAATTTTCATCTGCTGAAGCAGCAGTTGGAAGTCCACTATTATTATCAAGCAGGTTTGTTTCCCCTACCGAGTCATTACTGGCATTATCAGTGACATGTACTTTTAAAACTTTCTCTCTCTTTTTTATAGCACTATTCATCAAGTTATTCAAAGATGTAGTTTCCTTTTCAAAACTATTTCTTTCCAAATTATCTGTGATGGCATCCGAAGTATGAAATATTTGTTTAACGAGATCATAAAAACTACCATTTCCTTGAAGTTTCAGTTCAAATCCTCCATCCTCTAAAGTATTAACATGAATTTTGGTATCTTGCGATGCCAAGAGATCACCAAATGGGCAATCTGACTGAAAACTAATTTTACTGGATACAAATTTGTTTTGATGACCATTGACCTCAATATTTAAGAGAGGTTCTTTTCCTCCAGGTTCTAGGTTAACATCAGGCAGTGAACTAGGCCTCAAAATTACATTACTAGTAAATGAAATATTACTGCTTGCTTCAGATAATGATTCAGCTAGTGTAATAGTGTGTCTATTAGTTAAAAGGGGAGCAATTTTGCCAACATTTCCATCAAATAAACCCATTAACCCTAAGTGGTAAACTGTGGATACTCTAGGATGAGAACTTTCCATCATTTGGTGTCCCATGTCAATATCCTCTAAATCTGGCATCATTACTGACTCTCCTATTACTTCTTCATCTTTTGACGAAGTTGTATTTTCATTACCAACTGATGACTCAGTAATATTTTCAATCACTGGCACTATTTGTTTATCAGTTCCACTGCTTACTTCCAAATTTTCCTGGACTTTATTAACATTAAAAGAAGAATGCCTTCCTTGAAGATGATCTTTATCAGACAACTGATTGTTTAGTGGAACTTTAATCAAAACACTAGAAAGAGCTTCTGGACTTCTACGAGAACGACTTGCTTCTGTAGCTGCTTCAAGTCCTATCTGTTTAACAGACTCTGTGCCATTTCTTGTCTTTTCCTGCTTCGGCATTAGAGGGTCAATCATGCTCTCAGCATGCACGAATTCTGATTCAGGTTGACCATGAGCATGGGAACTGCTGTCTATCTGTCCACTCGTGGGTGAAGATGATGGCACACTTATTAAGTCAGTCTCGTTTTCCATGTGCATATAATCAAAGTTGAATGTAACTGGGGAGTCTTTTTGAAAATTAGGATTAGGAGTACTTTCTTCCATACTGTGTGTCGAAGTAAGATCTGCTGTACTGGTATGTCTAGAGTTTGGCAAAATAGTTAGGACTGTATGATCTCCTTGAACTGTAACAGTGGAGTTTTCCTTTGGCTCTGAGGTGTGTTGCTGAAGCAAGTCATTATCATTATCAATTATGATTTTTCTACTTGTATTTTCTTTTGTGTCTTTACCTGTGCCAACCATTAATTTATTTGTCATTATGGGTTCAATCTCTGTCACATCCAATACAGTCTCACGAGCCTGAGAATTATGATACATTCGCTGCAGGAGATCATTAAGCCCACCATGTCCTCTTACGTTTAATTCAAATTTGTCATTGGAGGTGGTCAAATTAATTTCCACTCCTTTTGCTCTCAAAAGCTCAATCAGAGGACAATTTGAATTTGAATTACTTATCTCCAGTTTCTCTGGGTTTTCCTGACTGATAATGTCATGATGACCAGCTTCAAGTTCACGAAATAGAGATCTTTCTCCAGTATCAAGACTGTTTTTGTGATGTGAACCTTTATTTCCTTTAATATTATTCTGAGCTCTAACATCAGAGGACTGATTTTCCTCCAATGACATCCTATTCTTTGAAACTATAGGTAGCTGGAAGCCATATTGTGGCAACATTACTACTGATGATGCTGAAGATTGTATATTCTTTTTCAGTGGAGAGAAATTATCAGTATTATGCACATTTATACTACCAAGCTGAACCATCGGCCAAGGTCTCCATGTAAAATCCCTATTCAATAAAATCGGATTTTCAATTTGACCAGCTGTGAGTCCTCTGGTGAAGTGAACATCATTCCACTGTGGTTCACTATCTCCCAGTATTCCACTCCAATACCGTGGATGCACTCGCTTATTTCCGCCCTTAAGCAATAACTGTCTCGTCTCATCGCTACTCATAACAGGCATTCTAGCATTGGTATTTGATAACCAACTCAATTCATTAACTCTATTACCCAGAAGTGTCTGCCAGTTGTTAACAAGACCTGGTGTTACCTGTTCAATGGTCTCAAGGTTCGTCTCTGTATCATCCTTCATAACAGGATCTTGTTGCAGACTGTCAGTGTTCAACAATGAGCCCTGCTGATTAACAACATAAGGAGCTCTCAGGATGTTAAAGATTGTGTTGTACTGATTGTTTGATGGAAGTTGAACTAAAGTAATCTGTGGGTTAACAAAAATACTAGGAACACGATCATAACTGTAACTACCTGGTATATGGCACGTAATTTTCTTCTCCTTCCATGGCCCAGTCAGAGTTTCGTTATCTTCATTTACACTGATGGCACGTAAATCAATATTCAACTCCTCTTGGTGCTCTGTACACTTAATTTTTAGGTCCTCAAAGCTGATCGCTAACTGAGCTGAAAAAGAAAACAACAATTTTGTGGGAAAAACAAAAACTTCCATAACAAAATATGTATGATGCTGGAAAAATTTTTTATGGTTTTACTACCTAAAATTAATTTACTGAATTCCAAATGATTTCTATATTCTCATCAGTGGGAAGATACAAAAATTAACCACATTAAAACTTTTTAATCTCCAATATACAGAACAATGTTTGAATATCTGAAGAGGACTTTTGTTTTTATCTTTAGGTCATCCTGCCTCAAGTGGGATGTGGCCAATGTGTTGAAAAAAATCTGGAGAGGATTTATAATAAGAATGGAAGAAAGATTTATAAATATAGAAGGTTTAATGATGGATATAAAACCATTATTCAAGAGGAGGAATGTGGAGGACTACATCTAAAACAGACCTCATGATAACATATGTATAGAGAAAGCCATAAGATCATACCAGATATTTTTCTGTCTTAACATGCCCCTATTCCCTCAACTTAGTGGCAACAAAGAATCAGAAATACAGATCACATCAATATCTTGATTTTTTTTTTTTTTTTTTTTTTTAACTGGGCAGCTATCTCCCGCCAAGGCAGGGTCACCCAAAAAAGAAAACACATTCGCCACCATTCACTCAATCACCATCTTTCCAGAAGTGTGCTGACACCACATTCAAATTGCCTTCCAACTGTAACATCCCACCACTCTGTCAGAGTGAAGACACTGCTCTTCCCATGTCCAGGGCTCAAGTCTGGCTAACCAGTTTTCCTGAATCCCTCCATAAACGTTGTTTTGCTCACACTCCAACAGCACATCCATTAAAAAAGCCTTTGTTTCCACTCATTCCTATCCAACACTCTCACACAAGCTTGCTGGATGCTCAAGCCCCCAAAACTCAAAGCTTCTTTTACCCCTTTTCTCCAACCATTTCTGAAATGAACCCTACCCTTTCTACCTTCCATCCCAGATATACACACAATCTTTGTCACCCAATCCCTCTCCATCCTCTCTACATGCCCAAACCACTTCAGCACTCTGAACTATACCTTTGGTAATCCTACATCTCTTTAATTTCTACGTTCCAAATCAGTGGCGGCCAGTAGCTAAAATTAATGGTGCTGCTGCTTGCATGGAATTGTGAAGTGCACAGTTCCATGCAAGGATTTTTGTAATTTTTTCATGTAATAAGGGATTATATAATGTACAAGTATAAAGAAAGAATTAAAAAAAAAAAAGACTCATTATATTGAATGTTATCGATAATATACAGTGAAAATAGGGCCTATACACGAGCAAAATATTTACACCACACATTACTCTCATATGTGATATCTCCACTACTTCTAGCTGCCTCCTCCTCCTCCTCCTCACTGTAGCATTAAAAACCCATCCCTCACATCCATATAAAAGGGTAGGTAGCACTATACAGTACTCAAGTACATTTCCCTTTATGCCACAGATAAACCATTTTTTTTTCCCACGGTTATTTGAACACACTACTGACCTTTTTACCCCTTATGGTTCACTTCATCCTTCATTGATCATTGTACAGTTTTCAGTCAAATGTTCAATTCATTAATTATTGTTAAATTCCAAAACTTGCTCTATACTAAATACCTCTTTGGGAGTATGTAATATCCATAATTGCTTTATACTGAAAATTTCAATACAATAAGTCTTCAATTTAACAAACCTCAGCTTAACGAACTTTGCAAAATATAAGACAAAATAAGCTAGGTCCAATGATCCGGAAACCTCAGTTTTCTGGTTACAAAATTGTCCATTACTGTTACAAACACAGCAAAACAGTCTCATCTCTATCCACCATAATCACCATTTCTGGCCACCTGCTTCCTCTCCATTAGTCCATTAAATAGAGGGTTTACTGTAATTTTTCTAAGGTAAATTTAATTTTATATGCAACATTACTGTTTAATAATTCATTTGTATAGTAAGAAATTATGGTTTCCTTATACTCTCAATGCTTTTTAACTACATTTTTCTCATTTCTTACTTTATATGGGTGAAAAACTGAATGGAAAATTATCTACTGGGTACAGATTATTTTTTCACATGTAACCGCCAAGCTACTGAAGACATACCATTTTGGCAGCTTTAAGGCACTTGCTTCCCACTAATGTTTCTTCCCAACACTAAGTGACAATCATTTAAGAAATTCCTGTGTCAATTCCTAGCCCTTATAACAAAATATATTATGAATAAATATCACAAACTTCAAATCTTACATGGTGAAGTACGGTGGTAGTGTTCTGTGCCATTTATCCTGTAGCGCAGTTCATAAATACATTCTGGGGCATAACAATCATCATGCTCCCATTCAAGCTGATTATCTTCCTGGTCTATGCTGTCAATCTTGCCAGGAGCTAAAAAGAGAAAGAGATTGCAAATAAAGTATATGTAACTATGTTAACAGATCCCCTTGCTAATATCTAGGGTGTTCAAAAAGACACAACATATGGAAAACGAATGTTTATACGTAAATTACAAAACAAAAATTTGATGTGTTGGTCATCAAGGTTTTCACATACTGTAAGTGCACATGGTGAATTATATCATTAAACATTTGTCTTAAAGTCTCTCTTGTATGTCATCCACTGTTATTGATGTTAATGTATAGTTAATTTTTCCAGTGTATAATGCTGATTTGAATGCACTGTAGCCTTTAAAAAACAAAAAGAAACCTTAAAATGTAAATACTGTTCATGTATTTAATCACTAACACAACAAAAAACAGTGCTTAATATGTACATTCTCCATGGGTTGCAATTTTTAACACCCTGTATAAAGTAAACACCATTCCACACAATATATTTTAGACTATGGTGAAATATGGGCTCTTACATTTAAACTGACATTTGTACAAATGTTACTGTGTAACTATGATTAATGTTTAATTTGAGATAGAGATACCATAAGACACCATTAAGCATCATTACCATGAAAAGAAAAAATCTTTGTCAATCATGCAAGATTAATTTTTTCTGTTGCAGTGTTATGAATTAATCCTGATAGAGGAGCAATGTGGCAGATGTTGCAAGTATATGGAATAGGTGGTAAGTTACTAAATGCTGTTAAGAGTTTTTATGAGGATAGCGAGGCTCAGGTTAGGGTGTGTAGAAGAGAGGGAGAATACTTCCCGGTAAAAGTAGGTCTTAGACCTAGGATGTGTAATGTCACCATGGTTGTTTAATATATTTATAGATGGGGTTGTAAAAGAAGTAAATGCTAGGGTGTTCGGGAGAGGGGTGGGATTAAATTATGGGGAATCAAATTCAAAATGGGAATTGACACAGTTACTTTTTGCTGATGATACTGTGCTTATGGGAGATTCTAAAGAAAAATTGCAAAGGTTAGTGGATGAGTTTGGGAATGTGTGTAAAGGTAGAAAGTTGAAAGTGAACATAGAAAAGAGTAAGGTGATGAGGGTATCAAATGATTTAGATAAAGAAAAATTGGATATCAAATTGGGGAGGAGGAGTATGGAAGAAGTGAATGTTTTCAGATACTTGGGAGTTGACGTGTCGGCAGATGGATTTATGAAGGATGAGGTTAATCATAGAATTGATAAGGGAAAAAAGGCGAGTAGTGCGTTGAGGTATATGTGGAGTCAAAAAACGTTATCTATGGAGGCAAAGAAGGGAATGTATGAAAGTATAGTGGTACCAACACTCTTATATGGATGTGAAGCTTGGGTGGTAAATGCAGCAGCGAGGAGACGGTTGGAGCCAGTGGAGATGTCCTGTCTAAGGGCAATGTGTGGTGTAAATATTATTATCTTATTATCACACTGGCCGATTCCCACCAAGGCAGGGTGGCCCGAAAAAGAAAAACTTTCACCATCATTCACTCCATCACTGTCTTGCCAGAAGGGTGCTTTACACTACAGTTTTTAAACTGCAACATCAACACCCCTCCTTCAGAGTGCAGGCACTGTACTTCCCATCTCCAGGACTCAAGTCCGGCCTGCCGGTTTCCCTGAACCCCTTCATAAATGTTACTTTGCTCACACTCCAACAGCACGTCAAGTATTAAAAACCATTTGTCTCCATTCACTCCTATCAAACACGCTTACGCATGCCTGCTGGAAGTCCAAGCCCCTCGCACACAAAACCTCCTTTACCCCCTCCCTCCAACCTTTCCTAGGCCGACCCCTACCCCGCCTTCCTTCCACTACAGACTGATACACTCTTGAAGTTATTCTGTTTCGCTCCATTCTCTCCACATGTCCGAACCACCTCAACAACCCCTCCTCAGCCCTCTGGACAACAGTTTTGGTAATCCCGCACCTCCTCCTAACTTCCAAACTACGAATTCTCTGGATTATATTCACACCACACATTGCCCTCAGACATGACATCTCCACTGCCTCCAGCCTTCTCCTCGCTGCAGCATTCATCACCCATGCTTCACACCCATATAAGAGCGTTGGTAAAACTATACTCTCATACATTCCCCTCTTTGCCTCCAAGGACAAAGTTCTTTGTCTCCACAGACTCCTAAGTGCACCACTCACTCTTTTTCCCTCATCAATTCTATGATTCACCTCATCTTTCATAGACCCATCCGCTGACACGTCCACTCCCAAATATCTGAATACATTCACCTCCTCCATACTCTCTCCCTCCAATCTGATATCCAATCTTTTATCACCTAATCTTTTTGTTATCCTCATAACCTTACTCTTTCCTGTATTCACCTTTTTCTTCTTTTGCACACCCTACCAAATTCATCCACCAATCTCTGCAACTTCTCTTCAGAATCTCCCAAGAGCACAGTGTCATCAGCAAAGAGCAGCTGTGACAACTCCCACTTTGTGTGTGATTCTTTATCTTTTAACTCCACGCCTCTTGTCAAGACCCTCGCATTTACTTCTCTTACAACCCCATCTATAAATATATTAAACAACCACGGTGACATCACACATCCTTGTCTAAGGCCTACTTTTACTGAGAAATAGTTTCCCTCTTTCCTACATACTCTAACTTGAGCCTCACTATCCTCGTAAAAACTCTTCACTGCTTTCAGTAACCTACCTCCTACACCATACACTTGCAACATCTGCCACATTGCCCCCCTATCCACCCTGTCATACGCCTTTTCCAAATCCATAAATGCCACAAAGACCTCTTTAACCTTATCTAAATACTGTTCACTTATATGTTTCACTGTAAACACCTGGTCCACACACCCCCTACCTTTCCTAAAGCCTCCTTGTTCATCTGCTATCCTATTCTCTGTCTTACTCTTAATTCTTTCAATAATAATTCTACCATACACTTTACCAGGTATACTCAGCAGACTTATCCCCCTATAATTTTTGCACTCTCTTTTATCCCCTTTGCCTTTATACAAAGGAACTATGCATGCTCTCTGCCAATCCCTAGGTACCTTACCCTCTTCCATACATTTATTAAATAATTGCACCAACCACTCCAAAACTATATCCCCACCTGCTTTTAACATTTCTATCTTTATCCCATCAATCCCGGCTGCCTTACCCCCTTTCATTTTACCTACTGCCTCACGAACTTTCCCCACACTCACAACTGGCTCTTCCTCACTGCTACAAGATGTTATTCCTCCTTGTCCTATACACGAAATCACAGCTTCCCTATCTTCATCAACATTTAACAATTCCTCAAAATATTCCCTCCATCTTCCCAATACCTCTAACTCTCCATTTAATAACTCTCCTCTCCTATTTTTAACTGTGGTGTAAATATTATGCAGAAAATTCGGAGTGTGGAAATTAGGAGAAGGTGTGGAGTTAATAAAAGCATTAGTCAGAGGGCAGAAGAGGGGTTGTTGAGGTGGTTTGGTCATTTAGAGAGAATGGATCAAAGTAAAATGACATGGAAAGCATATAAATCTATAGGGGAAGGAAGGAGGGGTAGGGGTCATCCTTGAAAGGGTTGGAGAGAGGGGGTAAAGGAGGTTTTGTGGGCGAGGGGCTTGGACTTCCAGCAAGCGTGCGTGAGCGTGTTAGATAGGCGTGAATGGAGACGTATGATACTTGGGACCTGACGATCTGTTGGAGTGTGAGCAGGGTAATATTTAGTGAAGGGATTCAGGGAAACCGGTTATTTTCATATAGTCGGACTTGAGTCCTGGAAATGGGAAGTACAATGCCTGCACTTCGAAGGAGGGGTTTGGGATATTGGCAATTTGGAGGGATATGTTGTGTATCTTTATACGTATATGCTTCTAAACTGTTGTATTCTGATCACCTCTGCAAAAACAGTGATAATGTGCGAGTGTGGTGAAAGTGTTGAATGATGATGAAAGTATTTTCTTTTTGGAGATTTTCTTTCTTTTTTGGGTCACCCTGCCTCGGTGGGAGACGGCCGACTTGTTGAAAAAGAAAAAAAAAAAAATGAAGAGTTTTGGAGATTTATATTTTTCCTTTTTTTTCTTCAAAGTGCAAATTTTGACATGATACACACACAATTCATACAAACTAATCCCGTATACAGAACACATCTACAGTGATATCCACAATATGTAAACAGATTTCACACTTCTGGAAGTGACAATAACAAATTATATATATACAGAGAGAATAAAAAGTCACAATACTGTGGATGTATAAACAAGATGGCATCATGGTGTGAACCCAGGCCAGCCTAGTGGCACTCCCACAACCTTACCCCTAGACTATGAAGTCACATACTTAAGTGGTGAAACAGGAATTATTACTTAATATATCAGTCATGGCCATGATAAGCCCCATTGTTGCCACAATTCACATTTCACTCAAAAGTTTGTACCAAGATAACATCTTGTTTACAATATTCGATACATTCAGGCATATGTGAAATCTGTAATGATGTATACATCTTATATAGAAGTGTATGTTGTTCAAGTTCCTGTTGCAGCTTGAAATTTTTTTACATATTAGCAACTGCTTTCAGGGAAATAGATACAATCATTTACAATACTCACCTCCAATTTTTGTCCTCACAGCAAGATGAGCAGCCTTATCACCACACGATGCACCTTTTGTGCATGGAGTAACACTGAACAAGTACTTTGTGTAGGGCTCTAAGCCTGTCATATTATACTGAAAAAAAATTAATTAAGATAAAATCAATTTAATAAATCTGCCTCTACGCACTTATTTCACGTATTTTTCATACAATGTTGCAATAAGGAAATTTTTGATGTTCCACAAGGATAACTATTCAATTTAAATTTCAATAAATCATGTGAATTTATTTGAAATTCAATCCTCAGTGGTTTCAAATATTGCAGTGCTAAAGCCAGGTTGGTCAACTGGAATTTAATAATGTATAAATAGTCTTTCAGTTTCTTTCCAAGTTAAGGGTGATCCAAAGAAAACACATTTACCGTTTATTTATTCTTTCAGAAATTATCATTACTACCATGGTTTTGTTCAAAATGCTGTGCACATTGTGGCTTTAACCCCTTTAACTGTGTCCAGTGAATTAGTACACACAATCTTTCGTTCCTTCAAATGCATCACCCGTCAATATTTTTTACCTCAGCATAACTATTTAGGTCTCCTACAACCACTTCATGGCTTTGAAAATACAGCCTCTCTTCGCTTAATGACGGAGTTCCGTTCCCAAGACCATGTCGGTGAACGAATTCGTTGCTAAGTGAGGAGCATACCTTTGAACCTTTGAAGAGTTTCGAGAGTTAATCTACTCCCTGAGCCCAGCCATGGGCCAGGCTCGTCTGGTGCTTGCCTGGTAAACCGGGCTGTTGCTGCTGGAGGCCCACTGCCTCACATATCCATCACAGCCTGGTTGATCTGGCACCTGGTGAAGATACTTGTCCAGCTTCCTCTTGAAGACTTCTACACTTATCCCAGCCATATTTCTGATATCTTCTGGTAAGATGTTGGACAGTCTGGGACCCTGGATGTTGATACAGTGTTTCCTTATTGTCCCCACTGCACCTCTGCTTCTCACTGGGTTTATTTTACACTTCCTCCTGTATCACTCACTCCAGTAAATTGTTATGGCAGTGTGCAGATTTGGGACCAGGCCTTCGAGTATTTTCCAGGTACATATTATCATGTACTCCAGGTATCTCTCTCTCCTCCGCTCCAGTGAATACATGTTCAAGACTTGTAGGCATTCCCAGTAGTTTAGGTGCTTTACAGGCTGAATGTGAGCCATAAACGATCTCTGTATTTGTTCCAGCTCCAATATTTCTCCTGCCGTCAGCAATGAGCAATATTCTAAGTGAGGGAGCACTAGTGATTTGAAGAGTGTCACCATCGGCATTATTTCCCTTGTTTTGAAAGTTCTCAATACCCACCCCGTGATCTTCCTGGCTGTCGTGATCTTTGTCTTGTTACCTGGAGTTTACCTGGAGAGATTTCTGGGGGTCAACGCCCCTGCGGCCCGGTCTGTGACCAGGCCTCATGGTGGATCAGCCTGATCAACCAGGCTGCTACTGCTGGCTTCACGCAATCCAACGTACGAGCCACAGCCCGGCTGGTCAGGTACCAACTTTAGGCGCTTGTCCAGTGCCTGCTTGAAGACAGCCAGGGGTCTATTGGTAATCCCTCTTATGTATGCTGGGAGGCAGTTGAACAGTCTTGGGCCCCTGATACTTATTGTGTTGTCTCTTAACGTGCTAGTGACACCCCTGCTTTTCAGTGGGGGGATGTTGCATCATCTGCCGAGTCTTTTGCTTTCGCAGTGAGTGATTTTCATGTGCAAGTTTGGTACTAGTCCCTCTAGGATTTTCCAGGTGTATATAATCATGTATTTCTCCCACCTGCATTCCAGGGAGTACAGGTTCAGGAACTTCAAGTGCTCCCAGTAATTGAGGTGTTTTATCTCTGTTATGGTCTTTAAAAAGAAAGGTCTACTGACATAATTATTCCCAGGTCTTTTAAGTGTTCCTTATGTTCTATTTGGTGACCCTCTTGAGTTATATATATAGTGTTCCTTTTGAGTTCTTCATTCTTTCCATACCTAAGCAGCTGGAACTTATCACCACTGAACGTCATGTTGTTCTCTACTGCCCACAGCATACTATAATGGTAGTGGGCTTGTGTCAACTATCTTTGATATTGTTTTAATGTCACCTTGCACCATTTATAACATTTCTGGTAGATTTTTAAATGTTAATACAGCAGTGTACTGTATATTGTGATAAACAGAATAGAGGAAATCAGCTCTAATATACATTATTTAGGCATGCATACTGGTCAGACAGCCCATCGTAACTCCAAGGCGTCGGTAAACGAGTACATTGCTATGTGAGGAGAGGCTGTATCTAAAACCAGATGGGTCCACATAATGCATCATGGGTAAACAATGAAACAAGGACCTGTTGTGCCACCACCAACTTCCCTACCAGCATTCAGGGTGTGGAGCTAGCAGGAAGATGCCTTATTCATTCCATATTTACTAGAATTTCACAATACTAACAGTTGAATTCAGTCAGACACACACACTATACAGATTTAAAGAATAAAAAGGCACAATACTGTGACTGTAACAACACAAAATAACCTGCACATAAGAGACATACTTATGAAGATGTTTCGGTCCAATTTGGATCATTAACTAGTCATAGAAAAGTTCAAAGGGAAGGGAGCCAGAATATATACGAGAGGAAGAAGGGGTGGACAAGGGAGTGGTAGAACGTGAGGAGGCAGTGGTGGCAGGTAACAGGCAACAGAGGCAGCAGCAGAGGTGGCAGAAGAGGCAGTGGCAGCATAAGCAGTATTTATGCCACCGATGCCGACGAGTGATAATTTTTTTTTTTTTTTGCAAACTTCAATATACCATAAAATCCTAACTTTTTTAACATATCCCACTCATTTTAGTTTTGTCTGATTTATAAAAATACACTCTTTCAATAAAAAATAAAAAAGTAATCTTGCCACACTCACAGGAAATTTGATTTCAGGTGAACTCTACAAGGTTAAAACTGTGTGTGTTTGAATAAACTATATTTTTGTCATTTTTATGGAGTACGTACATTACAGAGAAATTCACCATAAATGAATGTAAATAATTTTTAGAAATGAATGGGATTAACAGCCTAATCTCAGGACTGCCAAACCTCAAATCAAATCCTATTCACTACTAAAATTTGTAGAAAACATTTTAAATTTCTTCTTTTCATTTTAGTAACTGAATACAAAGAATGATGGAGGTTATTAGAGATAGGGGCCTCAGCAGCCTACAAGAATGTGTGACCAGGCTAAACTTAAATGAGTGGAAACAAATGTGTTTCAGGATGTAACATGTTGCTAAGGAGCGAGAATATAAATAATTATGAAGGGATTCAAGGTGGAGATATGACATATAAATTGGTCATTTCCATCATGATTTCCATGCACTTCTAAAGTGACTTTTGGATGATGCCCTTTTTTTTTTCTGTCCTTTGGGTCACCCTGCCTTAATGGAAAACAGCCAATATATTTAAAAAATACATAGTACTTACCATAGTTACATCTGAGGTACTGTTGGCCTTAACCTTCACAGGTGTTACAGGTGGTTCCACAGTGATACTATATTCTGAAATCTGCCCATTGCGCTCTTCAGGAAGTGGAGGCTCCCAAGCAAGTAAAATCCACTGTTGGCCCTTTGCTGTATCCTTTAAGCGATGGGGTACACCGCTAGGCTCTGAGATTCAAAATACAATTAAATTTGTTGTTATACATTGCATCCCCTACAAATATTTTGCACTTTATCGTACTATAATCCTTTAACTGTCACATCTTGTTCCTATATTTATTATGAAATGGAAAAAAAGTATAAAAACCAGACTTCATGCATAATTTGGGTACAGCATGTAGTATAATTAAGCTTTTAGCCCAATGTTGCACATTTGATATAAAAGTATCTCATTTTCTTTTTAAATTTTTGATCTCTTGCACTGCCAAAAATATATATATAGTGACTATGTCATAAGTACACTAACCTAGTGGAAGTATTGCATTGTCAAACTATTAACATTAGGATTCAAAGGCACACATTAAAATGGATACACAAAATGCATAATTTACACATAAACAAAGAAAATAATTTACATACTATCTGGCAAAGTCTGAACTCTTGCAGAGTTACTCCACTTGCTAAGTCCAATCTCTGTGAGGATTGCAATGTTGAAGATGTAGCTGGTGTATGGACGCAAATTCTTTACCAAATGCTCAACTGACGTTTCATCAGATATTGTTTCATAAATTTTGTCTGCAAAAAAATGTTTACAAATATGAAAGCCAAATACAAAAAAAAATAAAATTAATTAATTATGCAAAATGCATTTCTTTGTTCATTTACATGTGCATACAAGCATGTTTTTAAACTGCAACATTAACACCCCTCCTTCAGAGTGCAGGCACTGTACTTCCCATCTCCAGAACTCAAGTCTGGCCTGCCGGTTTCCCTGAATCCCTTCATAAATGTTACTTTGCTCACACTCCAACAGCACGACAAGTATTAAAAACCATTTGTCTCCATTCACTCCTATCAAACACGCTCACGCATGCCTGCTGGAAGTCCAAGCCCCTCGCACACAAAACTTGCTTTACCCCCTCCCTCCAACCTTTCATAGGCTGACCCCTACCCCGCCTTCCTTCCACTACAGACTGATACACTCTTGAAGTCATTCTGTTTTGCTCCATTCTCTCTACATGTCCGAACCACCTCAACAACCCTTCCTCAGCCCTCTGGACAACAGTTTTGGTAATCCCGCACCTCCTCCTAACTTCCAAACTACAAATTCTCTGCATTATATTCACACCACACATTGCCCTCAGACATGACATCTCCACTGCCTCCAGCCTTCTCCTCACTGCAACATTCATCACCCATGCTTCACACCCAAGGACAAAGTTCTGTCTCCACAGACTCCTAAGTGCACCACTCACCCTTTTCCCCTCATCAATTCTATGATTCACCTCATCTTTCATAGACCCATCCGCTGACACGTCCACTCCCAAATATCTGAATACATTCACCTCCTCCATACTCTCTCCCTCCAATCTGATATCCAATCTTTCATCACCTAATCTTTTTGTTATCCTCATAACCTTACTCTTTCCTGTATTCACTTTTAATTTTCTTCTTTTGCATACCCTACCAAATTCATCCACCAACCTCTGCAACTTCTCTTCAGAATCTCCAAAGAGCACAGTGTCATCAGCAAAGAGCAACTGTGACAACTCCCACTTTATGTGTGATTCTTTATCTTTTAACTCCACGCCTCTTGCCAAGACCCTCGCATTTACTTCTCTTACAACCCCATCTATAAATATATTAAACAAACACAGTGACATCACACATCCTTGTCTAAGGCCTACTTTTACTGGGAAATAATCTCCCTCTTTCCTACATACTCTAACTTGAGCCTCACTATCCTCATAAAAACTCTTCACTGCTTTCAGTAACCTATCACCTACACCATACAACTGCAACATCTGCCACATTGCCTCCCAATCCACCCTGTCATACTCATTTTCCAAATTCATAAATGCCACAAAAACCTCTTTAGCCTTATCTAAGTACTGTTCACTTATATGTTTCACTGTAAACACCTGGTCCACACACCCCCTACCTTTCCTAAAGCCTCCTTGTTCATCTGCTATCTTATTCTCCGTCTTACTCTTCATTCTTTCAATAATAACTCTACCATACAATTTACCAGGTATACTCAACAGACTTATCCCCCTATAATTTTTGCACTCTCTTTTGTCCCCTTTGCCTTTATACAAAGGAACTATGCATGCTCTCTGCCAATCCCTAGGTACCTTACCCTCTTCCATACATTTATTAAATAATTGCACCAACCACTCCAAAACTATATCCCCACCTGCTTTTAACATTTCTATCTTTATCCCATCAATCCCGGCTGCCTTACCACCTTTCATTTTACCTACTGCCTCACAAACTTCCTCCACACTCACAACTGGCTCTTCCTCACTCCTTCAAGATGTTATTCCTCCTTGCCCTATACACGAAATCACAGCTTCTCTATCTTCATCAACATTTAACAATTCCTCAAAATATTCCCTCCATCTTCCCAATACCTCTAACTCTCCATTTAATAACTCTCCTCTCCTATTTTTAACTGACAAATCCATTTGTTCTCTAGGCTTCCTTAACTTGTTAATCTCACTCCAAAACTTTTTCTTATTTTCAACAAAATTTGTTGATAACACCTATATTTATTATTTTGAATTCTTCTGTTATTTTGTGTTAAGCAGCAGTGATGGCTTGTTTTCTGCACATTTCCACCCACTTCAACTCACTTTTCAGTCATTCAACACAGACATCCTTTATTTACAAAAATTCTCACTCATTCTACAAGTGTTTAATTACATATAAAGCAAACACAGACTGCTTTAATATTGGAATTCTGCATAAATATGTAATAAATGGTGTAGGAGTCACATGACAGCATAAAACGTCCTTTGACATATTTTTTCTAATTTTTCACTTTTTTTTATGTTTTTTTCCTGCCAATATGCAAAAAGAAAAAAAAAGATTAAATTAATTTGTACTAAAGAATAATATTCTCTGTGAATTCTGTATAAATATTAGTCACCCATTTAGTGTTTAAAAACCGATATGCTCTTGCCAATTCTCACTCACTGCATGATTGCAACCGACTTCAGGCGATGAAAATCGTAACTAACTATATCCAGTGAGAAAGTGAGAGGAGTTGCAAATGGCTGCCCTACTTCCCATGTTATCTTCATTATGTCTTTCAATTCAGAAAAAATACACCTAAATTTCAAATACATGGAGCTCTATGTAGATAGAATATCCAGATTTTTTTTCTGATGAACCACTGAGGCAGGATATTTACATTATTATATAAAGCTGTGTGTGATCACTTAATCAATAAATAATGTGCAAGGTGGGTGGAGGTAGCAAAGTGCATAAGCAAGTTGGCATGTGGCCTCACACTGCAAAATTTTTCAATTTTCTCCTACAACTCTAAAAAAAATTTTTTATATATTCCTGGTGCCCATGCTATATGGTGACAGAATATTTTGATATTTAAAGCAAATTATAATGTTACATGTGATCACTTGGTTAAAAAATAATGCTCAATGTAAGTACAGGCAGGAGGGTGGATGAGGCACTTGGCAATGACCAACACCCTCTGCTTATTTTTCTTATATTCTCATGCAAGCATACAATGTGAACAGTGGAGGTAAGGTGAGCAAACATACATAGGCAGTTGTGATGAATGGTTTGAAAAACCGACACGTTGAAGATTGAGACACTTATGCAGCATATGGGAATCTTTATTCCTGAATAAAGATTCTCAATCTTCATACATAGGCAGTGCTGATTTTCCTTTAAATTTTCAACAATGATGACTCATAATGACTTTTTTTTCTCACTGGCTGTCTCCCAAGGTAGAGTGACCCAAAGGAGAAAATACATTCACCAACATTCACTCTACTGCTGTCTTTCCAGAAGTGTGCTAACATTACAATCAGACTACCCTCTGACTGGAACACTGCCATCCCTCCTTCAGAGTACAGGCACTACCCTTCCCACCTCCAGGAGTCCAGCTAACCCATTTCCCTAAATCACTTCATAAAAATTTTTATCTATTTTTTTTAAAAAGCTGGCCATCTCCCACCGAGGCAGAGTGACCCAAAAAAGAAACACTTTCACCATCATTCACACTATCACTTTACTTTTAGGACCCCCACTAGTAACAATAACCCACAAAAGCAATTTTCCTCTATGCCTGTTAGCATTTTTCTGTGCAACAAAAAATCTCTGATCCACTGTAATAAAATAGTTTACCTTTTGTTTTCCAATACATGCATATATATATAATCCCCAAAAAAGTAACTGTACATATCCACACTACAAAATATGCTCTAATTCATTTGATGAACATTCCTTGTCTTGCCAGAGGCACACTTGACATACAGCTCAAATCTTCCTTCTTTCAACAAACTGGCCATTTCCCACCAAGGCAGGGTGCCCCCCCCCAAAAAAAAAGTTTCTCTTTTCAACTTTAGTAATGTATACAGGAGAAGGGGTTACTAGCCCCTTGCTCCCAGCATTTTAGTCGCCTCTTACGACATGCATGGCTTATGGAGAAAGAATTCTGTTCCACTTCCCCACGGAGATAAGAGGCAATAAGAACAAGAACTAGTAAGAAAACCCAGAGGGGTGTGTATATATATGCTTGTACAGGCATGTGTAGTGTGACCTAAGTGTAAGTAGAAATAATAAAACATACCTGGAACCTTGCATGTTTATGAGACAGGAAAAAGACATCAGCATTCCTACTATCATGTAAAACAATTACAGGCTTTCATTTTACACTCACTTTGCAGGACGGTAGTACCTCCCTGGGCGGCTGCTATCTACCAGCCTACTACCTAGTACAGCTCAGATATCCCTCCAAATTGCAACATCAGCACCCCTCCGTCAGAGTGTAGGCACTATGCTTCTCGCCTCCAGGACTCCCAATAGCCCGAAGTGTGAACAAAGTAACATCTATGAAGGGATTCAGGGAAACCGATTAGCTGGAACTGATAAAAATATGAAAAGCTAATTAGCCAGCAACATCTACTGATAGGTTCACTAACCTGATGGCAAAGAACATTTATCTTCAGTCTCTGCTGCAGTACAGTAAGAGATGTTAAAGCCAGTGGGTTCTGCAGCTTTAGCTTTACAGTCAAGATTCCACTTCAAAGTTACTTTTGTTCGAGTCCTGTCAGAGGAAAAAATGTTTTTATTGTATAATTATGAAATCAAACATGTCAATTAACTAACAAAGGTGACCTCCATGGCCCTTGATACATCAAACTGAGATACACTACTACCCAAAGACTGAAAAAAAGAAGACAACACAATATATTTTTTTAAATTCCCTACTTTTATTTTTAACTTAGTATTAGGCATGCCTAATGATTTTTTACAAGTAGAGACATTCAATCAGATTGAATCTGCTTAGAAATGTATTACAATAATGATGTAAATACAACTTACACATGGATCACTTCAAACTGTTCAAGTGGTGGAGGACGACTGCCATGATTAGCAATGCAGGTATGCCATTTAATTCCACTGGAGGAGTTATTTGAGTTGACAGATATGCCAAACATATAGAGAGATGAATTATCCAGGTCTGTAAGATTCTTAGATGTGATGGTTAGATCTTCAACAGTCAACCATTCCAGTTTGTTCTGTGGAATTATTAATCAATTTAGCATCAGACTCATCAAGGATAGGAAATAAGAATAATCACGTAATGCTTAATGAATACCTAATGTCAGCTGCCTTGTTATCACTGTAACTTTCCTTGCACATCCTGTAAACATCTGCTCCATATGCCAAAATTACCTTGGAATACTTAAACTTACATTGTGATTTAATATCTTAACAATTTGTTTCTACCATACAGTATTGTCTATAATATTTCTGTTGTTGGTTAGTTACCTTCTACTAAAAGCAAATATATTTCTTACACAGTTAATAACCCCACCTGTTTTGTGATTTACATACATTGAAATTACTTTAGTCCATGTTTTAGGGACTAAAGTATTGATGATTGATGTGGGCAACTGACATGCTGCTCTAATGACCCTTTTGTAACCAATAGGCCTTAAACTTAATGAGCTAATCAGCCAACTTTTATCAACAGTGTTCTGAGATTCCTACCTGACACCTTTCTTCATATTTATTTTTCTTGCACCAGTAGAGAGAGACACTTTCTATAGCCTTGTTTTCTAGAAGAGCTTCAGGAAGGCGCCACCTCATACTGTAAACAGTGCTGTTGGAGCTGTATGCAATGACTTTAAAGTAGTTTATGGCACTCAATATAGCTCCCTTCTCTGGTACTATAACTACTGATTTGACATCCTCATCACCAGGAAGTCCTTCATCATTCATAGGCTTGATCTCAAACCTAGAGAATTAGAAATATAAAATATGTACATTAACAAAGAGAAGTAAAAAATTCAATTGCATTTCTAAGCATAGCATATTATAGGTTATTTTCAAAACTAGGCTAATTTGATGAAGGAATAATTCACGTGAAGGAACTACAGAATTTAGATGAAAGAAAAGATGCAGCACACTTACTATGACTAATACTGAAAGGCTTTCACACTCATCCTTCACAGACCTACTTGCTGACAAATCACCTCCCAAATATCTAAATATATTCAATTTCTCAATACCAACTTCATCCAAACTAACATCCAGTCTTTCACTGTCAATACTTCTTGTTACTCTTACTCTTTCCTATGTTCACTTTTAATTTCCCTTATTTACATACCCTCCCAAATTCATTCACCAACCTTTGCAGCTTCCCTTCAGACTCTCAAAAGCAGTGTCAATGGCAAAGAGCATCTGTGAGAGATGCATTTTATACCAGATCCATTACCCTTTAATCCCAAAACTCTTTTCCCTATACATAAAAACAAAAATATTTTTTTAACACACTGGTCATCTCTTACTGAGGCAGTGCAACCCAAAAAAGAAAAAACACTTTCACCATCATTTACTACCACTGTCTCACCAGAGGCACACTGATACTACAGTGCAGAAGCTCTTCCACACTGCAAATATCCACACTCTTTTTTCAGAGTGCAGGCACTGTAATTCACACTTCCAGGACTCAAATCCATCTACAAAGTTTCCTGAATGACTTCATAAAGGTTATCTTGTACTCACTCCAACAGCATGTCAAGTCATAAAAACCATTTGCCTCACTCACTCCTAAGACACTCACATATGCCTGCTAGATGTCCATGCCCCTCACATACAAAACTTCTTTTACCCCTCCCTTCAACTATCACTAGGGCAACCCCTATCCTGCCTTTCCTTCAACCATCACTAGGGCAACCCCTACCCTGCCCTCCCTCAACTACAGATTTATATATTCTCAAAGCCATCCTATTTTGATCCACCTTCTCACGAATAATAATAATAATAATAATAATAATAATAATTGAGCAATGTGTAGAAAGAGGTTTGGTAATAAGTAATATATATTTTATGAAAAAGAGGATAAATAAACATACAAGGTATGATGTAGCATGTAATGAAAGTAGTTTGTTAGATTATATATTGGTGGATAAAAGGTTGAGGGTAGGCTCCAGGATGTACACGTTTATAGAGGGGCAACTGATATATTGGATCATTATCTAGTTGTAGCTACAGTTAGAGTAAGAGGTAGATGGGCTAAGAGGAAAATGGCAACAACAAGTAAGAGAGAGGTGAAAGTGTATAAACTAAGGGAGGAGGAAGTTCAGGTGAAATATAAACAACTATTGACAGAAAGGTGGGCTGGTGCAGGAATGAGTAGTGGGGAAGTTGAAGAGGGTTGGAATAGTTTAAAAAATGCAGTATCAGAATGTGGGGCAGAAGTTTGTGGTTATAGGAGGGTGGGTGTAGGAGGAAAGAGGAGTGATTGGTGGAATGATGAAGTAAAGGGTGTGATATAAGAGAAAAAGGTAGCTTATGAGAGGTATTTACAAAGCAGAAGTGTTATAAGAAGAGCAGAGTATATAGAGAGTAAAAGAAAGGTGAAGAGAGTGGTGAGAGAGTGCAAAAGGAGAATGGATGATAGAGTGGGAGAGGTACTGTCAAGGAATTTTAATGAAAATAAGAAAAATTTTGGAGCGAGTTAAACAAGTTAAGAAAGCCTAGGGAACAAATGGATTTGTCAGTTAAAAACAGAGTAGGGGAGTTAGTAGATGGAGAGATGGAGGATTTGGGTAGACGGCGAGAATATTTTGAGGAACTTTTAAATGTCGACGAAAAAAGGTAGGCGGTAATTTCATGCATTGGCCAGGGAGGTATACCATCTTTTAGGCGTGAAGAAGAGCAGGAAGTGAGTGTGGGGGAGGTGCATGAGGCATTACATAGAATGAAAGGAGGTAAAGCAGCTGGAACTGACGGGATCATGACAGAAATGTTAAAAGCAGGGGGGGGGGGGGGGCAGTGTAGGAATGGTTGGTATTTTTGTTTAATAAATGTATGAAAGAGGGGAAGGTACCTAGGGATTGGCGGAGAGCATGTATAGTCCCCTTATATAAAGGGAAGGGGGACAAGAGAGATTGTAAAAATTATAGAGGAATAAGTTTACTGAGTATACCAAGAAAAGTGTACGGTAGGGTTATTATTGAAAGAATTAGAGGTAAGACAGAATGTAGAATTGCGGATGAGCAAGGAGGTTTTAGAGTGGGTAGGGGATGTGTAGATCAAGTGTTTACATTGAAGCATATATGTGAGCAGTATTTAGATAAAGGTAGGGAAGTTTTTATTACATTTACGGATTTAGAAAAGGCATATGATAGAGTGGATAGGGGAGCAATGTGGCAGATGTTGCAAGTATATGGAATAGGTGATAAGTTACTAAATGCTGTAAAGAGTTTTTATGATAGTGAGGCTCAGGTTAGGGTGTGTAGAAGAGAGGGAGTCTATTTCCCGGTAAAAGTAGGTCTTAGACAGGAATGCGTAATGTCACCATGGTTGTTTAATATATTTATAGAAGGGCTGTAAAAGAAGTAAATGCTAGGGTGTTCAGGAAAGGGGTGGGATTAAATTATGGGGAATTAAATACAAAATGGGAAGTGACACAGTTACTTTTTGCTGATGATACTGTGCTTATGGGAGATTCTAAAGAAAAATTGCAAAGGTTAGTGGACGAATTTGGGAGTGTGTAAAGGTAGAAAGTTGAAAGTGAGCATAGAAAAGAGTAAGGTGATGAGAGTATCAAATGATTTAGATAAAGAAAAATTGGATATCAAATTGGGGAGAATTATGGAAGAAGTGAATGTTTTCAGATATTTGGGAGTTGACATGTCAGCGGATGGATTTATGAAGGATGAGGTTAATCATAGAATTGATGAAGGAAAAAAGGCGAGTGGTGCATTGAGGTATATGTGAAGGTAAAAAATGTTATCTATGGAGGCACAGAAGGGAATGTATGAAAGTATAGTAGCACAAACACTCTTATATGGGTGTGAAGCTTGGGTTGTAAATGCTGCAGCGAGGAAGCGGTTGGAGGCAGTGGAGGTGTCCTGTCTAAGGGCAATGTGTGGTGCAAATATTATGCAGAAAATTCAGAGTGTGGAAATTAGGAGAAGGTGTGGAGTTAATAAAAGTATTAGTCAGAGGTGGTTTAGTCATTAAGAGAGAATGGATCAAAGTTGAATGACATGGAGAGCGTATAAATCTGCATGGGAAGGAAAGTGGGGTAGGAGTCGTCCTCGATAAGTTTGGAGGGAGGGGGTAAAGGAGGTTTTGTGGGCGAGGGGCTTGGATTTCCAGCAAGCGTGCGTGAGCATGTTAGATAGGAGTGAATGGAGACGAATGGTTTTTGGGACCTGACGAGCTGTTGGAGTGTGAGCATGGTAGTATTTGTCGACAGCCTACGCTGCCTGCTAGATTCATATCCCATGGCACCATGGTGCTGCCCTCTCTAGGCCTGCCCAGGTCAGTAAGGCACAGAGTCTACCCGCCCTCACTTCACGGCCTACCCACACGGGTTCAACAAACTCCCCTCCATGTATCGGCTATCGGTCATTCTCTCACTTTGCCCACTGTGTACTCACTCCTTTTCAAGTAAAGTCAAACTAGTCTACGGCCGTATCTTTGCAACCTACGCTACCCCTCGGCACTAAACCACTGTTCAATAGCAAGAACAGCAATAACATAGTACTTAGTGACGGGATTCAGGGAAACCGGTTATTTTTATATAGTCGGACTTGAGTACTGGAAATGGGAAGTACAGTGCCTGCACTTTAAACGAATGGTTTGGGATAGTGGCATTTTGGAGGGATATATTATATATCTTTATATGTGCTTCTAAACTGTTGTATCTGGGTACCTCTGCAAAGACAGTGATTATGTATGAGTGAAGTGAAAGTGTTGAATGAAGATGAAAGTATGTATTTTCTTTTTGGGGATTTTCTTTCTTTTTGGGTCACCCTGCCTTGGTGGGAGACAGCAGACTTGTTGAAAAAAAAAATAATAACAATAAAAATATCTGCTTGCCTCTGGAAAGACAGTGATAGTGTGAATGATGGTGAAAGTGTTTCTTTTTTTGGGTCACAATGCCTCAGAGGGAGACAGCCAGTGAGTTATAAAAAAAAATAATACAGTACCCAGTAATAATAAAAATAAAAATTAATAATAATAATCATAAAGGAATATCCAGAAAGAAAGACTTGTTGTGAGAAATCCAGTGCACACATTTTGAACCAATTTCTTTGTCAAGTTTTCAATTTATGGGTTGTGTTACAACCCCCCACAAAATAAGCAATGGGGAAAAACTTGTCAATAATTGAAGCTGTTTACAAGAGGCCCTTCAATAAAAAATTAAAGACCCCAAATTAAGAAGCTTGTGAAATTTGCGTATCAACTGTATATATTTCAAATTAAAATAAAAAAGGTCTTACTTATAAGCAATATCCTTATCCATGTTGGTAAATTTAGCATAAGCACCTCGGATATCAATTTCTTCTGGACTCTTGATGATGGGCCTAAAAACAAGGAACAATCATTAATAAATGATAATTATAATTATTGTATGACTGTACTTAAACAATCACAATATTATTTACCTCATCTCAGTTATGAATGTATTTCCAATCATAGAAATAATTTGTTTCTCAATGGTTACAAAATTTAAACTGTGAATCTAATTGAAACTGTTAAAGAGTATTAGGAAAAAAGTACCATGAAAAAATGTGAAAAATAAACTTCTTACAGTTAACACAAACCTGTCATTCTGAAAATTGAACACCGAGATGACATAAGTAAAGTTAGGACCATTCCAGAAAAGTGGGTCAACCTTTTGCCAGCTGATGTAAATGTCACGATGGGAGAGAGTTTCTTCAATTTCAAATGTGCCAATACCAGTCAAGGGTGCTTTTGTCGGCCCTGAAAATAAAAGAACATTATTAAGACCTCATTTGTGGAATGACAAAATTTTTAGCTTACTTTTCTGCTATAAGAAAAAAGTACACATACTGTATACTGTACTACTGTAACCCTAAAAGTAATAAACATCCAAGACATGGTGACCTAAAGAAGGAAACAAATTCACCATCATTCAATCAATCAGTCTTGACAGAAGAGAGTTGAAATCACTATTCAGATTACTCTCTGACTGCAACATCCCCAATCCCTCCTTCAGAGTGCAGGCACTGCACTTCCCACCTCCAGGACTCAAGTCCAGGTAACCAGTTTTCCTGAATCCTAGTTAACATGCTCACACAATCTTGCTAGATCCTCAAGCCCATGAAAGTCAAAGATTCCTTTATCCCCCTCCCTCCAACCATTCCTGGTAAAACCCTTATACCTCCTATCTTCCACCCCAGATTTATACACTGTATATACTCTTTGATCCACTGGAGTATGTTCCCTGTTATAACCATCTGAACAAACAAACAAACAAGCAAGCAAGAGCGCATGTGCGCGCACATGCTCACACACACTTACACACTCACTCACACTCATACACTCACTCACACTCACACACTCATTCACACTGCTGAGGCACCAGTGTAGAACACAAACATAAATCTGGCAGTAATAAGCCCTATTACAAGGACTGCACTATATTTTAAGCCAAAAAACTTTTGAAAAGATACATGAATAACAGTTTATAGTAATGAAAAAATTCTACAGTGTTCTAAAAACAAATCTATGGAAGTAAAATCTTGGTATCCACACCTGCTGTGGTACTGGTTCCAATGTCTAGTACAATGATGTGCAGTACCAAAGTTTAACTGTATGAATTATAGTGAGTCTGATTCATTGAACACAGTTGCATAATGATTACATGGTTTAACATTATTAGATAGCTCATCTAATTAATGGGTGACTGAGAAAAGCATAAAAAACATAATCAATGTATTTGTGGTGGCCTTTTGACATTTGTTATAACACATAACAAGATAGCCATAAATTTCAACAAAAAAACAAAGAAAAAACTGGGTTGGTTGTTAACCCTTTCAGGGTCGAGAGGCCCTCTCCTAAACTTGTTCTCAGGGTCGAAAATTTTTCGGAAAAAAAAAAAATCTTATGAAAAGATAGAGAATCTTTTCCCGATCATAATGACACCAAAAGTATGAAATTTGATGGAAAACTTAAGGAATTATGCTCTAGCAAAGTTAGCGGTTTCGACGATGCTTACACATCGGCGATTTCACCCACTTTGAGCCCTATTTTTGGCCAATTCCAATGTACTAGTCAACAAAAATCATAGCTACTTTGCTAGAACTCCATTTTTTGTATCAAATGATTACAAGAAACCACCCATTTACTGATTTCAACTATCCAATAAAGTGGTCAGAAATTAGCAATTTTGCCAATTTCACACAAATTTCAAAAGATGCCAATTTCCAAATAGGGTCCAGAATAAACAAGACAGACATTTCTGGCACTAAAATAACATTTCCTCTGTTCATTAGTCATGTCCCCAGGCCCCTCTTACCTTTCTTTTGCTTTCCACTTTGAATTTTTATTCTCACAAAAAATAGAATATTTACTGTTATGCAGACTACTGCATTAGTGTAGAAATGGTATAAATAATATCAGCGCACTTGTGAAAGAATATTAGACTCACCAGTTGATGTGTATTGGACACGTGGCATGATTTGTTTACTTTTGAACTTTGGCAAAAATCAAACATTTCTGCTAATTTGAGCTCAATTTCAAGGTACTTTTCATTGTGAAACCAATCAAAATCATTTCAATTTTTGTAATTGTCTTCCATGCTATAAAATGAGACCAAGTAAACTAGAATACAACCATAAATATCATACGAAAATACAGTGCAAAGTCGCTGTTTTAAACCAAAAACACAAAGTTTTTTTTTTTTCTCATTACGCAATGTGTGTTGCAGGATTATTTTTATACTGCTCACACTGACCACACAGACCCATTCTTTCACATGTAGACCTACCAGCATTCTCTAGTTAGATTTGAAGGCGCTAGAATTTAGGCGTAACAGTACGTCAATAACCCTGATGCGTAAGCCGTACTAGTATGTTGGAAACCCTGAAAGGGTTAATATGGTGGTGTGGCTTATACATAGCTGGTTATCCTGCAAATGTATTTAGTAGTAAACCACAGATTATCCAGCACTCTCTCATTCAGCATTGAACCTCAAGTGGTCTTTGTCATGGAGAGTACCTGAATAGATAATGTGGGAAGAGTATTGTGCAAACATTAGGAACCATAAAAAATATGATGAATTTTTTTTTTAATCTGACACCACCTTTCCTCAGTCTCACTGGATAAC
Source organism: Cherax quadricarinatus (assembly GCF_038502225.1). NCBI lineage: Eukaryota > Metazoa > Arthropoda > Malacostraca > Decapoda > Parastacidae > Cherax > Cherax quadricarinatus. The sequence goes on along the minus strand of NC_091331.1, from coordinate 9,918,756 downwards.
CTATAGTCTACCATATACATATGTTTGGAGTGATATCTAAACTGTCATATCTGGGCACCTCTGGAAAAGACAGTGATTATGTGTGAATAATGGTGAAACTGTTGAATGATGGTGAAGGTGTTTCTTTCTTTTTTGGGGTCACCCTGCTATAGTGGGTGACGGCGGGCAAGATGAAAAAAAAAAATATATTCACTGAAGCCAGTTGCCCCATTTGACTGCTACCTCAACAGCAAATATAACAGCCGGGGATTCATGTTTATTTCATTCTACTGGCATTTGCTGGTTGGTAATATATCTCAAAAAGGACAATCCTAGTCACTCTCAAGAGTCTTAGCAGGACTTCTTCAAAACCTTGTGCAAACCACAAAACTCAAGTTAACCCTTTGAGGGTCGAGACCCCTAATCATTAACTCACTCTCAGGGTCGAAAATTTAAAAAAAAAAAAAAGATAAGAGAATCTTTTCCCATTGGTAATGACACCAAAAGTATGAAGTTTGATGGAAAATTTACAAAATTACGCTCTCACGAAGTTAGTGATATCAGTGATATTTATGGATTGGCAATTTCGCCCATTTTGAGGCCTATTTTCGGTCAATTCCACTGTTCCAGTCAACTAAAATCATACTTATTTTGTTAGAACTCCATTTGTTCTATCGACTGAGTACAAGAAATTGCCCATTTACCGATTTGAACTACCCAATAAAGTGGTCAGAAATTGGCAATTTGGCCAATTTCATCCAAATTTCAAAATATGCCAATTTCAAAATAGGGTCTAGAATAAACAAGACAGACATTCCTGGCACTGAAATAACATTTTCTCTGTTCATTAGTCACATCTCCAAGCCCCTCTTATATTACTCTTGCTTTCCATTTCGAATTTTTATTCTCACAAAAAATTAGAAGATTTACTGTTATGCAGACTACTGCATTATTGTAAAAATGGTATAAATAATATCAGTGCACTTGTGAAAGAATATCAGATTCACCAGTTGACATGTATTGGACACATGTCGTGATTTGTTTACTCTTGAACATAGGCAAAAATCGAACATTTCCACTACTTTGAGCTCAATTTCAAGGTACTTTTCATCATGAAACCAATCAAAATCATCTCAATTTCTGTAATATACCTTCCATTCTATAAATGAGACCAAGAAAACGAGAATACAACTATAAATACCATACGAAAATACACTGCAAAGTCACAGTTTTAAACAAAAAACGTGGTTGGAGTTTTTTTTTCTAATTATGAAGCGCATGCTGCAGGATTTTTTTAATGCTGCATACACTGACCATGCAGACCCATTCTTTCATATGTAGGCCTACCAGCATTCTTCCACCAGATTTGAAGGTGCTAGAATTTTGGCATAAAAAATGGGGCTGACACTGGCTATCAAGCCGTACATATGCAGGACTGACCCAGAAAGAGTTAAGACATTTTAAAGGAATGTGTTTAAAGTATTATCAAGTGTATAAAGTACATGTTTGGAGATATAAACTTATAACCATCAGATAACTCAAAGGATCTCCATGGGGAAGTTGAACAGAATTCTTCCTCTGTAAGTCATGTGTGTCGTAAGAGGCAACTAAAATGCAAGAAGCAAGGGGCTTATAACCCCTTCTCCTGTATTTTATTTATTTATTATCACACTGGCCGATTCCCACCAAGGCAGGGTGGCCCAAAAAAGAAAAACTTTCACCATCATTCACTCCATCACTGTCTTGCCAGAAGGGTGCTTTACACTACAGTTTTTAAACTGCAACATTAACACCCCTCCTTCAGAGTGCAGGCACTGTACTTCCCATCTCCAGGACTCAAGTCCGGCCTGCCGGTTTCCCTGAACCCCTTCATAAATGTTACTTTGCTCACACTCCAACAGCACGTCAAGTATTAAAAACCATTTGCCTCCATTCACTCCTATCAAACACGCTCACGCATGCCTGCTGGAAGTCCAAGCCCCTCGCACACAAAACCTCCTTTACCCCCTCCCTCCAACCTTTCCTAGGCCGACCCCTACCCCGCCTTCCTTCCACTACAGACTGATACACTCTTGAAGTCATTCTGTTTCGCTCCATTCTCTCTACATGTCCGAACCACCTCAACAACCCTTCCTCAGCCCTCTGGACAACAGTTTTGGTAATCCCGCACCTCCTCCTAACTTCCAAACTACGAATTCTCTGCATTATATTCACACCACACATTGCCCTCAGACATGACATCTCCACTGCCTCCAGCCTTCTCCTCGCTGCAACATTCATCACCCACGCTTCACACCCATATAAGAGCGTTGGTAAAACTATACTCTCATACATTCCCCTCTTTGCCTCCAAGGACAAAGTTCTCCTGTATACATTACTAAATTTACAAAGAGAAACTTTCGTTTTTCTTTTTGGGCCACCCTGCCTTGGTGGGATATGGCCAGTGCATTGAAAGAAAAAAGATCTCAAATGTACCAGCATCATAAAAATATAATTATTACAACTTCAAAAAAAACAAAATAGAGTAACCCTCAATACTATATCATATATTCTTTTATAATAGTTGCTCTTAAAGATGGTGAACACAATAATACAAAAGGAACGTGAACAGCCTTTTCCTTACGGGTAGCGGCAGTCCTCTCAGTATGAATGGCAGGATCAGACCACATGTGCTGTCGAATGGGGCCTATTCCAGTGTGGAGACGCACACGGAAATCATAAAAGATGTATGCATGAAGATCGCTGATGACTTTAGTGAATAGTTCTTTACTCCGCTGTGCATAAACTTTCTTCTGCTCAACCTGAAAAATATTGCAAAATAAAAAATAAATAAATAGTTCTAATACGCATAAGTTTTCTTTATTTTTTTAACATGTTGGCCGTCTCCCACTGAGGTAGGGTGACCAAAAAAATAAAAACACTTTCACCATCATTCACACACAATTAGTCTTTACAGAGGTGCCCAGATACAACAGTTTAGATGTCACTCCAAACAGCCAATATCCCAAACCCCATCCCCACTTTAAAGTGCAGGCACTGTACTTCCCACCTCCAGCACTCAAGTCTTGCTAACCGGTTTCCCTGAATCCCTTTACCTTGCTCACACTCTAACAGTTCGTCAGATCCCAAAAACTATTCATCTCCATTCACTCCTATCTAACACACTCACACATGCCTGCTGCATGCCCAGGCCCCTTGAACACAAAATCTTTTACCCCCTTTCCTAGGACGACCCCAGCCCCTCCTCCCCTCCACTACAGATTTATACAACCTCTCCTCACTTAGTGATGTACTCGTTTACTGACCACTCAGACTTATGACCAGCTCTCCAACCAGCATGCAACCTAAGTACTGTATATTAGAGCTGATTTCCTCTATTCTGTTTATTACAGTATACAGTACACTACTGCATAAACATTTAAAAATATACTAAAAATGTTATAAATGGTGCAAAGGTGACATTAAATAAAATATCTAAAGATGGTTGACACAAACTCACTATGAGTAAAATATGCTCCTAACTTAACGACCAAATCACTTATTGACCTACTCTTGCGAACAGAATCCAGTCGTTAAGTGAGGAGAGGCTGTACACCCTCCAAGTCCTTCTATTTTGCTCCATCCTTTCTGAATGACCAAACCACTTCAGTAACCCCTCTTCAGCCCTATGAAAAATACTTTGTAACTCCACACCACCTACTTTCCACATTTCGAATTCTCTGCACAAGATTTACACCACATATTGCCCTTAGACATGACATCTCCACTGCCTCCAACCTCCTCCTCACTGCAGCATTCACAACCCATGCTTCACACCCATATAAAAGTGTTGGTACCACTATACTCTCGCACATTTCCTTCTTTGTTTTCATGGATAATGTTTTTTGTCTCCACAGCTAACTCAATGCACCACTTTTTTTCCCTACATCAATTCTATGGTTAACCTCGTCCTTCATAAACCCGTCTACTGACAAATCTACTACCAAATATCTTAACAGTACAGTGCCTGCACTCTGAAGGAGGAGTGTAAATGTTGCAGTTTAAAAACTGTAGTGTAAAGCACCCTTCTGGCAAGACAGTGATGGAGTGAATGATGGTGAAAGTTTTTCTTTTTCGGGCCACCCTGCCTTGGTGGGAATCGGCCAGTGTGATAATAATAATAATAATAAATTAATTTCTTCCATATTCCCGCTCTCCAATGTGATATCCGATTTTTCTTTACCTAACTCGTTTGATACCCTCATCACCTTACTCTTATCTATGTTTACTTTCAACTTTCTTCCTTTACACACCATCCCAAACTCATCCACTAACCTTTGCAACTTCTCTTCAGAATCTCCCAAAAGCACAGTATCATCAGCAAAAAGTAACTGTCTCAATTCCCATTTTGTATTTGATTCCCCATAATTTAATCCCACCCCTCTCCCAACACTCTAGCATTTACTTCTTTTACAATTCCATCTATAAATATGTTAAACAACCATGGTGACATTACACACCCCTGTCTAAGGCCTACTTTTACTGAAAAGTAATCTCCCTCTCTCCTACACACCCTAACCTGAGTCAAACTATCCTTAAAATAACTCTTTACAGCATTTAGTAACTTACTACCTATTCCATACACTTGCAACATCTGCCACATTGCTTCCCTACCCACCCTATCATATGCCTTTTCTAAATTCATAAATGCAATGAAAGCATACCTACCTACCATTAAGTTTAGTCTGAATGACAGTGGCTTTCTTTGTACTTAGCACATCAAAATTGTAATTATACATTGTAAACTTTGCAAAGAAATAAAATCCTTATCCCTTTATCTAAATATTGTTCACTTACATACTTCAGTGTAAACACTTGATCTACACATTCCCTACCCATTCTAAAGCCTCCTTGTTCATCATGCCCAAATAAATACTATCATTCAAATGTACAGACACTACACATACACTACTCCTCAGAACTTACTACAGACATTCCTCACTTAACAACCTACCTGTTTAATGACTGCTCAGATTTATGACCAGCTATCCAACCAGTTGGTATTGTAAGACGTATGAAAACTCTGGTTGTGGAAATGGCATCACATCTCAGCATCACCCTTTCTCAGTCTTCTTCCCACAGTTATTCGGTATTCACTAACTATAGTTAGTCAGTCAAATCAGTAAGTCACTCATTCCAGTCAATAAGTCAAGGCAGTATAGTCAGTCAAGTCAGTACAGTGGACCCTCGCCTAACGATGGCATCGCATAACGCTAAATCCACCTAGCGATACATTTTAACGCAAAAAATTTGCCTCGCCTAGCGCTAAAAAACTCACTCAGCGCAATTCGTCTGAGACGCGTCCACGTGCAGCCTGAGCCAGCCTCACTTGTTCCGTGGGTGGCAGTGTTTACAAGCCAGCCTCCACGGTCACATCCAAGCATACAATCGGAACATTTCATATTATCACAGCATTTTTAGTGATTTCACATGCAAAATAAGTGACCATGGGCCCCAAGAAAGCTTCTAGTGCCAACCCTGTGGTAAAAATGGTGAGAAAAACTATCGTACCACAGTCAGCTGCTGCTGCACCAACGTCAGCTGTTGCTGGTCTAGTCAGCTGTTGCTGCACCACAGCTGCTGCTGCACCACAGTCAGCTGCTGCTGCACCACAGTCAGCTGCTGCTGCACCTCGGTCAGCTGTTGCTGCACTACAGTCAGCTGCTGCTGCACCACAGTCAGCTGTTGCTGTTGCTGCACCACCATCAGCTGTATTACTCGAAGATGTGGAGAGAGCGTTGTTGGTATGGCTTAACATGAAACAATTATCGAGAAACGATTAACCCCAGAGGGTTAGCCACCCAGGATAACCCAAGAAAGTCAGTGCATCATCAAGGACTGTCTAACTTATTTCCATTGGGGTCCTTAATCTTGTCCCCCAGGATGCGACCCACAACAGTTGACTAACACCCAGGTGAACAGGAAAAAATGCCTGGAACTAGTGCTCATATTGGTGAAGTTAGTGGGGAGGATGTGGAAGAGTTGGTGGAGGAGGACAATGATGAACTAACCACTGATGAGCTGCTAGATCATCTTCAACAGCAAGAGGCCAGACCTGAGGAAACTGCTTCGGAGGGAGAGAGAAACTGAAGAAGTTGCCTACTTCAAAGATTAAGGAAATGTATGCAATGTGGCTTGAAGTGCAAACCTTTTTTGATGAAAATCATCCTGACACAGCTATTGCAAGCCGTGCTGGTGACTATTACACTAACAATGTTGTGAACCACTTTAGGAAAGTCATAAAGGAACGAGAGGTACAGGCCTCTATGGACAGATATATTGTGCGACAGAGGTCCAGTGACTCTCAAGCTGGTCCTAGTGGCATTAAAAGAAGAAGGGAAGTAACCCCGGAAAAGGACTTGACACCTCAAGTCCTAATGGAAGGGGATTCCCCTTCTAAACACTAAGACCATCCACACTCTCCCCTCCTCCCATCCCATCAGTCATCACCAGATCTTCAATAAAAGTAAGTGTCATGTATTGTAGAGGTCTCCCTCAACATTCGCGAGGGTTAGGGGATCAAGAGCCTCGCGAATGTTGAAAAATCGCAAATGTTTGGTGCCCCAATATATTGCAGGGAAATATAATAAAATAATAAAATAAAATAATCTGTGTATATACATGTATATACGTACATGCTCCTCCCACTCATATTTGTCCAATCTCTTTTTAAAGCTACCCAAGGTCCTATCAAAGCTAAAACCTTGGGTAGCTTCACATTTAGGTTGGATAAATACATAAGTGAGAGGGGGTTGGATTTGAAAGGGACTTGCATGCGAGTAAATAGAATGTTCAAAGCTTATTGCTTGGGTAGCATTTATTCTGTTAGTGGGTTGGATTTGTGAAGGACCTGAATAGTATGGGCCAACAGGTCTACTGCAGTGTTCCTCCTTTCTTATGTTCTCATGAACAATCATAAAATACGTACCTGAGAACATCGTAAAATACTGTACTGCCTCCACCACTGCCTCGTATTTTTATATAATTTCTTTCTTCAATTCTTTCGTGCTTCTCAGTTTCTTTACCAAAATTTATTTGGGCCCATGGTTAATTATGTAGCAGTCACAGTCAATCAACAAGCACCAAACACAATGAATTATTGTGAAATGTTTGGAAGAGCGCAGAGGATAATACTCACTCCAGCATAAACAAAGCCATACTGACTGACAATGCCTCTACCACCCACTGCTTCAACCCTCGTGTTTATTATATTATTATTATTATTATTATTATTATTATTATTATTATTATTATTAGCAGTCATGAATGAGTTGACATTATTTATACTGTAGTTTAATAAATAATGAGCAAACAAAACACTCACCACTCGTAAGGCAGACGAACTCTGATGACTTGTGATGATTAAAAAAATTTAAATTATAATTCTTTATTTCTCTATTGATATTACATGCAGTTACTGATGACAGTTGAATGGAGATGATTATATGGAGTGTAACTGCATGGCATGAGACTAGTGTGTGGATTCTAAGTCTTCACTGCCTCAGGTGAGGCAGTAGGAGTAGTGGCAGGCTTCCTTGTGAAGAACATTGTGATGGGCAACTGAGACCGTTTACTCTTCATATCTACAAACAGAGTTTGGTAGGGAATTATGGTCTTATCAAGGTCGTTCATCACCTTCAAAGCCCTCAACATCGATGGGTCTATGTCGTACATAAATTGTTTGAGCTGCGCTGTCATTCTCATCACCTGTCCAAGTTTTTCAAGGGTGAGGGCTTGAGGTTGATTGGCTTCAGCAACACTCTCCTCTTCTTCATCCTCATTCTCTGCCTGCACAATCTCCAACAATTCTTCATCATTTAGGCCCAGTGCATGTTCTTCAACCAGTTCTCTCACCTCACCCTCCTGCATGTCCTCAAACCCTTCACCACCAACTTGCCTTGCTAACTCCACAGTCTTCCTCACAGCTTTATTAACCTCGTCTTGAGGAGCAAATCCAACAAAATCACACACACACTCTGGCCACAAAGCCCTCCAACAACCATTCACCATCTGAGGTTGCAAATCCTTCATGCTATAATGCACTATTGAGAGGCAGTCAGCGATGGTGAATTCCTTCCATTATTGAGTGACACTTATATCTGGATCTGCATCCAACACGGTGTGGAACCTTTGCATTGACCTTCGTGTGTAGTAGGCTTTAAATGTAGCTATCACACCCTGATCAAGAGGTTGTATCAGGGAGGTTGTGTTTGGCAGCATGAACACAACCTCAACATCATCACACATTCCCTCCAGTGATGGTGGGTGACCTGGAGCATTATCAAGAAGCAGGAGGATTTTGTTTGGGAGGCCCTTCTCTTGTAGATACGCCCGTACCTCCGTCAGGAAGCAGTGGTGAAACCAGCCCATACAGATGACGTTGGTGGTCCATGCTTTCGGATTGTTCATCCAGAATACTGGAAGGAGATTCTTATTGCGTCCCTTCAGTGCTCTGGGGTTGGAACATTTATAAATAAAGCCTGGCTTTATCATGTGCCCAGCAGCATTAGCACATAGCATTAATGTGCATCGGTCTTTTGCAGCCTTAAACCCTGGCGCAATCTTTTCCTCCTTGGCAATGAAGGTCCTGGCAGGCATCTTCTTCCAATACAGGGCTGTTTCATCCATATTCCACACCTGCTCAGGTGTGTATCCCTTCTCATCGATGATTTTTTTCAAAGCACCAGGTAATGCAGCTGCCAAAACGTGATCTGCCGATCTTCATTCTCCACTCATCTTCAGGTTGTGCAGGGAGAACCGTCTCTTAAATTTTTCAAACCATCCTTTACTTGCTAGGAAGTCAGGATAGCTAGGTTCTGCACTGGTGCTAGGCTCACGACTAGCCAACATATCATACAAAGTCTTTCCCTTTACACGAATTGAATTGCTGTCTATGGGACTTCCTTTTCTATTTTGGTCTGAAATCTACACAAATAATGCTGATTCCATCTTACACATTACACTGTTTCTTACTTGTGACACTTGCTTGGCTGAGGGAGGAGCAGTAGATGCTAGTGCCGCCCTTATCTTCACCTCATTTTTCTTGATGGAACGCACTGTGCTTTCGTTTACATTGAATAATTTTCCAATGGCAGAAATGCTCAAATTACTTGTCCTACACTTGTCTAGCAATTTCACCTTCTGCTCAAGATTTATGACTTTCTTTGAGCGCTTAGGGGTTGGCTCATCAATAGTGGTTACTGCTCCCTTGAGGGCCATACTTTCACCACCACACAAACAGCAAAGACCGACTCTCACAGTGGCTGGAGACTGACTGACTGAGCAAGTGAGTGGCGGGTGGGAGGGCTGGCTGCCAGTTGCGGGGGGTCGGTGGGAGGGTAGTAGGGACGTGCGAGTGGCGGGAAACTCAAATATGATTTGGCGGCTGGGAATTTGACAGCTGGGAATTTGACAGCTGGGAATTTAGCAGCTGAGAATTCGCGAATGTGTGAAGCCCGCAAAAGTTGAAAACGTGAATGTTGAGGGAGACCTGTCCATCTCTTCTTCAGTTTGTGTGTATTAAAATTAATATTTCATGTGGTAAAAATTTTTTTTTTTCATACTCTGGGGTGTCTTGCACGGATTAATTTGATTTCCATTATTTCTTATGGGGAAAATTAATTCACCTAGCGATAATTTTGCCTAACGTTGAGAACTCAGGAACGGATTAATATCGTTAGGCGAGGGTCCACTGT
>NC_091331.1:9866543-9904043 GCF_038502225.1 Cherax quadricarinatus | reverse complement strand
AGTCATTCAGTCAAGTCAGTAAGTCATTCAGTCAAGTCATTAAGTCATTCAATCAAAAGTCAGTAAGTCATTCAGTCAGGTCAGTAAGTCATTCAGTCAGGTCAGTAAGTCATTCAGTCAAGTCAGTAAGTCATTCAGTCAAGTCAGTAAGTCATTCAGTCAAGTCAGTAAGTCATTCAGTCAAGTCAGTAAGTCTTTAGTCAAACATGAAATAACTTTAAAACACTTGAAATTTTGGAAAGTTTCCAAACATAATGGAGAGACGTGGTGCTCACAGAGCTCACAGAAAATGCAAACAAACCAGGTGGGGCATGGTGACCACATTAGAAAGTCAGATGGGGGAGCCGCAAAGCGAGTTTTGGTCATAATTTGAAATGTCCATATTAGCGGAAGGTTATAACGCAAAATGCCATAAAGCGGGGCCCCTACTGTACTGTACTTCTCACCTCCAGATCTCAAGTCTTGCTAACTGGTTTCCCTGATATTTTTTTTTTCCAACAAGTCAGCCGTCTCCCACCGAGGCAGGGTAACCCAAAAAGAAAGAAAATCCCCAAAAAGAAAATACTTTCATCATCATTCAACACTTTCATCTCATTCACACATAATCACTGTTTTTGCAGAGGTGCTCAGAACACAACAGTTTAGAAGCATATACGTATAAAGATACACAACATATCCCTCCAAACTGCTAATATCCCGAACCCCTCCTTTAGAGTGCAGGCATTGTACTTCCCATTTCCAGGACTCAAGTCCAGCTATATAAAAATAACCGGTTTCCCTGAATCCCTTCACTAAATATTACCCTGCTCACACTCCAACAGATCGTCAGGGCCCAAATACCATTAGTCTCCATTCACTCCCATCAAACACGCTCATGCACGCCTGCTGGAAGTCCAAGCCCCTCGCCCACAAAACCTCCCTTACCCCCTCCTTCCAACCTTTTCGAGGACGACCCCTACCCCGCCTTCCTTCTCCTACAGATTTAAATGCTCTCTATGTCATTCTACTTTGATCCATTCTCTCTAAATGACCAAACCACCTCAACAAACCCTCTTCAGCCCTCTGACTAATACTTTTATTAACTTCACACCTAATTTCCACTCCAAATTTTCTGCATAATATTTACACCACACACTGCCCTTAGACAGGACATCTCAACTGCCTCCAACCACCTCCTCGCAGCTGCATTCACAACCCAAGCTTCACACCCATATAAGAGTGTTGGTACTACTATACTTTCATACATTCCCTTCTTTGCCTCCATAGATAACGTTTTTTGACTCCACATATACCTCAACGCACCACTCACCTTTTTTCCCTCATCAATTCTATGATTAACCTCATCCTTCATAAATCCATCCGCTGACACGTCAACTCCCAAGTATCCGAAAACATTCACTTCTTCCATACTCCTCCTCCCCAATTTGATATCCAATTTTTCTTTATTTAAATCATTTGATACCCTCATCACCTTACTCTTTTCTATGTTCACTTTCAACTTTCTACCTTTATACACACTCCCAAACTCATCCACTAACCTTTGCAATTTTTCTTTAGAATCTCCCATAAGCACAGTATCATCAGCAAAAAGTAACTGTCAATTCCCATTTTGTATTTGATTCCCCATAATTTAATCCCACCCCTCTCCCAAACACCCTAGCATTTACTTCTTTTACAACCCCATCTATAAATATATTAAACAACCATGGTGACATTACACATCCCTGTCTAAGACCTACTTTTACCGGGAAGTAGTCTCCTCTTCTTCTACACATCCTAACCTGAGCCTCACTATCCTCATAAAAACTCTTTACAGCATTTAGTAACTTACCACCTATTCCATATACTTGCAACATCTGCCACATTGCTCCCCTATCCACTCTATCATATGCCTTTTCTAAATCCATAAATTCAATAAAAACTTCCCTACCTTTATCTAAATACTATTCACATATATGCTTCAATGTAAACATTTAATCTACACATCCCCTACCCACTCTGAAACCTCCTTGCTCATCCGCAATCCTACATTCTGTCTTACCTCTAATTCTTTCAATAATAACCCTACCGTACACTTTTCCTGGTATACTCAGTAAACTTATTCCTCTTAGTCCCTTTATATAAAGGGACTACTTGCACACTAAAACTCCTTTATACCCTCCTTCCATCCTTTCCTAGAACGACCTCTACCCCGCCTTCCCTCCACTACTTAACATTAGACATAATATAAATAGCGTAGCTTTCCAGATATATATTAAAGATTGGGGCTATATGATCTGTGTGTGTTTCATGCCAAAATCTACAAGGGTTAAGAACACAAAGCCTTTTAAAACAAAATTACAAATTTTCCAAATTACTGCTCAGAGTGAAATAAAATTTTGTATCCAAGATTATTTTTAATACACAAGAAAATGCCAACAAAATAAGCTCATATTTTTTCTGTATAATCCTTTGAGAACAAATAACTTATTCAAATGAGATTTAACCAAGCACTTTCCTTTTACTAATTTTCATACCCTATTATTTTATTAGGGTGTTTGTAGACAGCCCATCCCAGGAGGTACTACCCTCCAAGGAGTGTGAAACAAATGTGTGTTGAATGTTTTGCACTCTGGCAGGATTATTCTTCTTTTCATTATGTCTAAAATGAATAAGATGGATGACAAAAAATTGCAAGACAAACCAGAAAAATTTAAATGGGGGAAAATCAGTTGGGTTAAATTCCTAAAATTCAAGCTGTTAGTATCAAGTAAGTAGTTTGTGCTTGCCTTTCTCCTAGCTGCCTGCCCAATGTGCCTAAATCAAAAATGAGAAAGCAGCAAGAGTCTGGTTGTTAGTTGCAACCACTGACCGTCAATTGTAAACAGTATTTTATTCTACATTCACATGAAATTCCAGCCTAATGGTGATAAGGCCACTCAAGATGTAATTCTACCATTGTTGTGCCTAATGATAGCTCATAAGAAATATAATGAGTGAGAAAGAGGACACAAATGTAACTAAATATTTAATAATAAAATTATTCCTTCCTCAAATGAATATATAATGTCCACAAATTTATCCCATAATGAATGTTATCTAAGTAGGCAATAAGGGAAATGTACGAGAGTATAGTGGTACCAACACTCTTATATGGATGTGAAGTATGGGTTGTAAATGTTGCAGAGAGGAGGCTGGAGGCAGTAGAAATGTATCTGAGGGCAATGTGTGGTGTAACTATTATGCAGAGAATTCAAAGCTTGGACAATAGGAGGAGGTGTGGGCTGAGGAAGGGTTGTTAAGGTGGTTTGGACACTTAAAGAAGAATGTATTAAGAAGATCTGCCCAAAATGCCCCTGCATGACGGTGGCTTTCTTTGTACTTAACAAATTAAAATTGTAATCACACATTGTAAACATTGCAAAGAAATAAAATCTTTATCTTTATCTTCCTTTTATCTTTAGAATGACTTGGAGTGTGTACATATCTGTAGCAGAGGGAAGGTTGGGTAAGGGTTGCCTTAGGAAAGGCTGGAGGGAGGGAGTAAAGGATATTTTGTGTGTGAGGGGCTTGGACATCCAGCAGGTATGTGAGAACATGTTACATAGGAGTGGAGACAAATGGTTTTTGGGACCTGACAAGCTGTTGGAGTGTGAGCAAGGTAATATTTTGTGAAGGGATACAGGAAAACTGGTTAGCCAGACTTGAGTTCTGGAGGTGAAAAGTACAGTGCCTGCACTCTGAAAAAGGGGATGGGAATATTTGCTGTTTGGAGGGACATCTAAACTGTTGTACCTGTGTGCCTCTGGCAAGGCAGTGATAGTGAGAATAATGGTGAAAGTGTTTCTTTCTTGGGTCACCCTGCATCAGTGGCAGAAGGCCAAGGCCATTGTGTTAAAAAAAAAACTTTCAGATGCTAGTTTAATAATTAAGACAATGCATCTTTAAAGTATTGAATTAATCAAATTCATCATGCATTCTTCTAGACCTTGTTAGTCTACCAAGCATATTATATTTATTTCTTGCCATTTTAAAAAAAATGAAGCTCCTGCACAGTAACAAGTGCTACAGTACACCAAAACTTACTAAAATCCAAGGAACATCCTCCAACTGGTCTCCGTCTTGATGCTTTCTGTACGAAACCTCATAAATAGTACTATTAAATACATCAATTGGGTGTGGCAGTGTCCATGATAGTTCAACTTCATAAGGGCCAATAACTGTACTCGCTAAATTCTCTGGTGGATTTGGAAGTACTGAAAAATGTTTACAGGGATTAAAAAATTAAATTTCGTCATATTCTAAATGGAAAAATGAAGAGAAATGGCAAGTAAAGTTAACTACTAAACCTAAGCTAAAAAATTTCAGTCATGTTATTAGATAATATATTTACTGTATTTCGTGCTCAAAGTACAGGTTGCATTATATATTTGCATCTGATATATGCAAGACATGAAATCTAACTTAATCCTGTATACTACAGAAAATACCGAGATTCAGTACTTTGCTAAAATTTTATTCAACTGGTTTCATTTAAGATGATTATCACAAGCAGCATAAAAAATAAGCAAGGCATTCCTTAAGATGCTAAATTACATAACCACATTTTGAATGTATTAAGCAGATGCTTAATATATGCAATAACAAATTTGTAAACAAAATTCAAGATGTTTAAATTACAGATCATCAATTATCCAGTGATACCTTATTAGCCATTTTATTAACATTATTCACCTGTATATTTTTTGAACAGATCACCTCGACTGTTAATGTGGAAAATGAATATGCAAACAATAAGAACCATAAAGAAAAATGCTGCATATTATCTTGTTTTTGAAAAACCAGTCCAGCTTCCCACAGATGGAACTTGATAAGCAATGATTTACTAGCAAGATTGTGGCAAAACAGGCTCCAATTCAATGGACAACTGTTTATAAAAGGAAACTATAGTACAGTAAATGTAAAACTAAACAGCAAAATGAAAATTACACATAAAGCAAATAATCACAACACTGCACAAATAAATTACTGTGGTAATACCCCCATAGCACCTTTAATGAACAAATTTGTTGACAATTAAAAAAGCTAAATATACAACAACAGTACAGTTGACCCTTGAAAAACATGCGTTTGAACTGTGCAGGTCCACTTATATGCAGACTTTTTGAAAAAATATATTTTTGGAGATTTGCGACAATTTGAAAAAAACTTGTAAAAAACTGCGTAGCCTAGAAATATTGAAAAAATTAAGAAAAAGTTAGATATGTCATGAATGCATAAAATGTATGTAGATCCTAGTCCATTTTATCAATTACTACACACAATATACACAAAATTTATCAAAACTTATGCACACAAATACAGATCATACATGGCACCATTCACAGTTGAGAGAAATGTAAACAAAGATGCAATATTAAATTATAACTGCATAAAATTAACTGTAGTACATACTGCATACTGTACTAGTGAAATAATTTCTTAGCCACCTCCTGTTCTTATTGCAGTGTTAGTAATACGTATAACACGTATAACATCTACAGTGTTTTGTATCATATAAGACAATACTGATGTAGGCACTGACAGACAGACGATTCACCTTGTAAACAGTCAATGTAAACCTACGGTATCGATAAATACAGTACAGTACCACAAATGTGTTTTCTCTTGTAATTTTCTTAACATTTTTCCTCTAGCTTACTTTATTGTAAGAATAGAGTATATAACACATATGCAAAAAGCGTGTTAATTGACTGTTTATGTTATTGGTAAGACTGCCAGTCAACAGTAGGCTATCAGTAGTTACGTTTTTGAAGAGTCAAAAGCTTTGTGCGGATTTTTTACTGCATGGGGGTGTCAGCACCTCTAACCCCCATGTTGTTCATGGGTCAACTGTTTACTAAAACCATATCATCCACTATTTCTTCGAGTAATGCTTAATAAACATTAGGTGTTTTTGAGTTTTTCTTTGCTCAAATCAAGCATTTTATAGGACTGTTTGATGCTAATCCAATCAAGAATGAGTTTTTACAAATAATGCATGGGGCTCAAATCCCACTCATTCTGTAATACCAGTATATTAATCAGTAGTTATGTTTTATGCTATAATACAATAATAAATAAAAGCTAATATTAAAAATGTACATATCCACAAATTTTTTCAGAGTGAAAAACTTTACCCAAGAACATTAAAGATGCTTTTCATTATTATTTCTTCTTTTTTTTTTTTTTATATGTCAACACCTTAGAATTAAGAATACGTACTACATTTCAATAGTTAACCTCTACAAATTCACAAGAATCCTTATTCATGGAATTAGAGTATCAATCACTATTTACTCATGGGAAACCCCAACCTAAATCCTATTGCCCATTTTTAGGAGCTTGGCACACAATGCCTAAATTTAAATCAAATTAGAGAATGTTGTTCAAAATATGTTCGACTTCCCATACTCATTCTTTCTTATGAATTTCAAATATTAACCAGATAAGAAATATATTTAAAAACATAAGACCTCTGAAACCCAATATTAACGCAAATTTGATTCTTTTTTATTGAGTCCGTAAAATTCGGTATTATCTGTGGATTTTGAATTTGTGGAGCCTTTAAGAATGTAATCTCCTCTTAATTAGGGAAAGCTGACTGTACTCCAGTCACAGTGTTCATGATAAGCTACTGTAATTCCCTTATTTCTTGAAAATTTGGTATTCTTTTTGAATTATATAGAGAAGATTTACTCTTACTTGTATAAATAACAAAAGCATCCTAGATATTATACAACTTCAAAAAACTCAAGAAAAATTATTACTGAAAAACCCTCACTATAAGACTTGCACAAATTACTGTCTGTATTGTATCAGTTATATCACCCATAAATTGTATTCTCTTAGCAAATACAGTGGAACCTTGACTTAAGAGTGTCCCAACGTACGATTTTTTTGAGATACGAGCTGTCGCTCAGTCGATTTTTTACTCCGAGTTACGAGCCAACATCTAAGTTACGAGCCAGCTGCCCCCAACTTCCCCCTCAACCCAAAACGTGGACACTTCACTTGTTTATCTATGATTTCATGCTTTAATTCCATGGAAATCATCCTCTTTTTCTTCTCAGCACTGTCCTTTACAAAAAACAAACAAATTTTATTTCTTTGCAAGATTACATTGAGATTATGAAATTACAATAATGAGTTGCAGTGCAAAGAGGGCCATCATCATGCATAGGCATTATTGGCAGACTTAATTTGATGGCTTACAGACTGTCAGCATGGTTGCTGATCCCTGTGTTATATAGCATAGCATATAGTATCATCCATGTGCTTTAGATAGGAGATCCCTTTTAGGCCTGTGACTGTGTGACATCACGGGATGCGCATGTGTACGTTCGTACCTCTGCCTCGGCCTCAGTCGGCGTTAGACACAGGTTAGGACAGGCAGAGACTGGGCTCCATTTCCCATCATCACAGTCTGACAATATATGTTACCATCCAACAAGTGTGTCTACCTTCAACCCTCGATATCTCCATTTAAGAACCCCTACGATACAGACTACTTAATACTAAATAAATTGACCATAGTTTGTTTAAGTTGTACATCTGTTTTTATTTATAGTAGACATTAATTGTACTCAATTACAATAGTTTCAATAATAAATATTGAAATTATATTATGGGAATATAACATTATGAGTTGTTGAAAATAGTTTACAGTATGAGAATGGTACAAATGGGTGTAAGGCAGTATTGTTTTGGGTAGGTATTTTTACTACAATGTATTATTATTAATCAATGTATGAACTTTGGGAATCTTGTTTTGAAATTTTAGAATTTAGATAATTGGGAGATTTTTGGTAAAGTTAAATATAGAGTATTAAATATTTAGTTTAGGGTGAGTAAGTGGTTTTTGAGAAAAGTCTTAAATTGATGTTCAGACTGGATTACTTTAGTATTTACTGGTAATGAATTCCAAATTTTTGGGCCCTTTATGTTCATAGAGCTTTTACAAAGTGTGATATGGACTCGAGGTGTTATGGTCATGTGTCCTGTTAAGGTTGGTGAAGAGAAGTTTGAGTGGAGGGTTTATGTTTGAGTGTAGTGTTCTATGTATGTAGTAGGCACATGAATAAGTATGAATGTTCTTTACGGTTAGCAGTTTTAGACTTCTGAATGTTAGTAGAGTAGGCTGTCGGGAGTGGAAATCTGTTATCATTCCGACTGCAGCCTTTTGCTGGGTTATTAGTGGTCTTAGGTGATTTAATGTTGTTGATCCCCATGCACAAATTCCATATGTGAGATAAGGGTAGATGAGCGAATGATACAGTGCAAGGAGAGATGATTGTGGAACATAGTACCATATCTTTGATAGTATGCCAACTGTCTTAGGGATTTTCTTGGAAATTGGTTGTGTATGTACCTGGAATTTCAGGCTTCTGTCAAGGTGGATTCCTAGGAATTTTCCCTCCATGAGTCTTGTGATGGGTGATCCATTTAGCGTTATGTTAAGTGGAACATTTGCAGCTCTGTTTCCAAACTGAATGAAATAGGTTTTGTCAGTATTGAGGGCAAGCTTATTAGTCATTGTATAGGTAGATATTTTCTGCTATTTGGCATTAACAGTGTTGGCCAGTATGACTGGGTTTGGGTGAGAGAAGACGTATGTTGTGTCATCTGCAAATAATATGGGTTCGAGTAGTTGTGATGCATTCGGTAGGTCACTGATGTACACTTATTTTCTTAGGACCCATGCTCAGAAAAATGAAATTTGGCCAAATGACTGTCAAAAATGTAAGCAAACCATAAGAGAATTGCTCCCACAGCGAGGTAAACAGTGCACTGAGTTGGCGGCGTTCATTATTACAATAATAATATTAATTATTATTATTCTATCTTTTCAACACACCAGCCGTATCCCACCGAGGCGGGGTGGCCCTAAAAGGAAACACGAAAGTTTCTCCTTTTACATTTAGTAATATATACAGGAGAAGGGGTTACTAGCCCCTTGCTCCTGGCATTTTAGTCACCTTTTACAACACGCATGGCTTACGGAGGAAGAATTCTGTTCCACTTCCCCATGGAGGCAAGAGGAAATAAACAAGAACTAGTAAGAAAATAGAAGAAAACCGAGAGGGGTGTGTATATATATATATGCTTGTACATGTATTTGTAGTGTGACCTAAGTGTAAGTAGAAGTAGCAAGACGTACCTGAAACCTTGCATGTTTATGAGACAGAAAAATGGACACCAGTAATCCTACCATCATGTAAAACAATTACAGGGTATCATTTTACCACTCACTTGGCAGGACGGTAGTACCTCCCTGGGCGGTTGCATAATTATTATTATTATTATTATTACTAATTTAGGTAACCAGAGCACAGATCCAATTCCCTAACTTAATAATGATGATAATGATAATGATAATAATAATAATAATAATAATAATAATAATTATTATTATTAATATCATAATCAAAAAGAAGCGCTAAGCCACAAGGGCTATACAGCGCTGCAGGGTAGGGAAGGAAGCGAGGGTATTGGATGGCAGAAGGGAAGAGGGATGATCAGTAGGTTACAGAAAACAGCAGGGCAGGGGATAGTACGGGGGTAGAGGGTAGCATGAGATTGAAGTAGAAAGGGCTGAAGGTATCAGAATTTGTGAAGTAAGTCAGTTGTTGTCAAAAAGTCAATGAGAGAGTCCGGACGAAAGGTGGGTCCATCAGCGAGAAGGGAAGGTAAAGAGAGAGCAGCGGAGCGAAGACGACGACGGAGGTAAATTCTGCGTGCTCGTTGATAAAGTGGGCAGTCCAACAGAATGTGGCTGACTGATAATGGAGCTTGGCAATTCTCACAGAGAGGAGCAGGGTGCCTCTCCATGAGATATCCATGAGTAAGACGAGTATGGCCAATGCGAAGACAGGAGAGAGTAGTCTCCCAACCTCGACACTGGTGATAAGAAGACAGCCAGTAACCTATACTCGGTTTAATAGATTGAAGTTTGTTGCTGAGCATATTAGACCAACGTTGTTGCCAACGGGTGTGAAGGTGGGAAGATATTGCAGCAAAATAGTCCGTAAATGGAATACCTCTATATGAAACTGGTAGGTCATGTACTGCTGACCGTGCAGCAGTGTCCGCCTGTTCATTGCCCTGTACGTCAACATGACCAGGGACCCAACAAAAAACAATATCTTTATGCTTGGTAAAGATGCGGCGTAGCCAAAGTTGGATACGGAGAACTAAGGGGTGAGGTGTATCAAATTTCTGTATAGCCTGTAAAGCACTAAGGGAGTCTGAGACAACCACAAATGATGACACAGGCATAGATGCAATACAGATAAGTGCTGTAAGGATGGCATACAATTCAGCAGTAAAAATACTAGCCGAAGATAGTAAATGCCCGCGTACGACGCTGTCCGGAAACACTGCTGTGAATCCTACACCGTCAGAAGACTTAGAGCCATCTGTGTACACAGCAATGGCATGAGAATGAGAGAGGAAGTGGTCAAGAAAAAGAGAGCGGGAAGCGACTGTAGACAGTTGGGCTTTCGAGCAACGGAGAGAGAAAGAACAGACTTGAACAGCTGGAACTTCCCAGGGGGGTAGGGAAAAGTGAGATGCTACATGAACATAGAAAGGTGGTAATTGAAGAGAAGACGAGCGAATGAAGGCGAAGAGAGAAGGGACGGAGTAAACAGGGGCGGCGAACAAATAAAGAATGTCTACTAATATCAGTGACCATTCTATAAATGGAAGGATTGCGGAGATCATGAGAGCGTACATAGTAGCGAAGGCAATGGGCATCACGGCGATCGGATAAGGATGGAACGTTCGCTTCTGCATAGAGGCTCTCAACAGGGGAAGAGCGAAAAGCACCAAAGCATAAACGTAATCCTTGGTGGTGAATGGGGTTAAGGCTAGAGAGAGTAGCAGGAGATGCAGCTGAATAGATCTGGTCACCATAATCAAGTTTCGATAAAATGAGGGTGGAATGTAGGCGAAGGAGGGTTCGACGATCAGCTCCCCATGAAAGATGAGCAAGGGTTTTAAGAAGGTTCAGCCAGCTGTGACAAGTTGCCTTCAGAGAGATAATGTGAGGTTTCCAGGATAACCTACGGTCAAAAAGGAGGCCCAGAAACTTGATTGTATCACGTTCAGGGATACGGGAGCCATAGAGGTACAAAGGATGATCGGAGATGACAGAGCGTCTAGTGAAAGTAATTTGGTGGGTTTTAGTGCTGGAAAATTTAAACCCATGTGTGGTGGCCCAATTGGAAACACGGTCGACTGCATGCTGGAGAGAAACTGTAATGAGGTGACAGTCAGCGCCTGCACAGGCAATAGCGAAGTCATCAACATAGAGTGATGACCAAATATTTGATGGAAGACTAGAGGCCAAATCATTAATAGCAAGGAGAAAAAGTGTTGTGCTCAGAACACATCCCTGGGGGACACCTTCAGCTTGGATAAAGTCCGGGGAGAGCACATTATTAACCCGAACATGGAAATGCCTGTCAGTTAAAAAGTTCTTAAGGAAGGATGGTAGATTGCCTCGAAGGCCTAAGGAGTGGGCTTGGGCTAAAATATTATACCTCCAAGTTGTGTCATATGCCTTCTCAAGGTCAAAAAATATGGCAATAACTGAGTGGTTATTCACAAAGGCATTACGAACATACGTATCCAAGCGTAGTAAGGGGTCTATGGTAGAACGTCCCTTACGAAAGCCATATTGACGTGTGGAGAAACTGTTGTGCGTCTATAAATACCACACTAAACGTCTATTTACTAGGCGTTCCATCACTTTGCAAACTGCACTCGTAAGAGCAATGGGACGATAGTGGGAGGCTTCATGTCCCGTAGTGCCTGGTTTGCGGAAAGGGAGAACAATGGCAGATTTCTGCAGCTGTGGAAGAACTCCTTGTGACCAAATAAGATTGTAAAGGCATAATAGGACTGCAAGGGCTGACTGATGTAAATGTAGCATACGAATATGAATGTCGTCGGGCCCAGCTGCCGATGATCGGCAAGCTGAGAGTGTTGCCTCCAGTTCTTGAAGTGTAAAAGGCACATTATACTGTTCTTCTCTGAGAAAAGAAAAGTCCAAGGGTGCTAACTCTCTGGCAGACTTTGAGGAAAGAAATGAGGGGCATAGATGGAGTCCCTGAGAAATACGGACCAGATGATTGCCAATTTCATTGGCAACATCTAGTGGGTTTACTATATCAACACCGGCAACCCGCAGAACAGGAGCCAGATCAGGAGAATATTTACCACTCAGTTTTCGTACTTTTTTCCAGACTGCACTCATAGAGGAAGCAGAGGTGATGGTGGAGACATAATCTCGCCAGCAAGTGCATTTAGCGTCACGGATGACACGGCGAGCGATCGCACGCTTCTGCTTAAAATCAAGACGTCTCTCCGTGGTTCTATTGTACCGGTATCTGCCCCATGCAGCGCGTTTCAAACGTACTACACGAGCACAAGCAGTAGACCACCAAGGCACGCATTTCTGAGAATGCCTGCCCGAAGTTTGGGGCATACAATTAGAAGCTGCGGTTAAAACGGAGGACGAGAAGAGGTGTAAAAGCTCATCGATGGAGGACGAAGAAGGAACCTCTCTAAAAACAGTTAGGTGTGAGTAAAGGTTCCAATTTGCCTGATCAAATTGCCAGCGTGGGATGCGAAGAGGTGGTGAATATGAAGGGGAAGTAAGAATGATTGGGAAATGATCGCTGTCATGTAAGTCCGGGAGAACAGACCAAGTGAAGTCTAATGCGGCGGAGGAAGAGCAGGCTGAGAGATCGATGCAAGAGAGAGTGTGAGTCCGAGGATCAAAATGGGTGTGAGTACCTGTATTTAAAACATGGAGGGGGTGGGTGGCAAGAAAAGCCTCTAACTGAATGCCACAGGAATCACAGTGAGACCCCCCCCCCCCAGAGGAAATGGTGGGCATTAAAATCGCCAAGTAACAGAATCGGTGGCGGTAATGACAAAACAAGAAAGGCAATATCCGGAATAGATAATGCCCGAGAAGGAGAGAGATATAAAGAACAGAGCGTATACCACCTATGCAAGTGGATACGGGCTGCTGTGTAATGCAGCGAAGTACGAACAAATAGCTGATGGTACGGAATATCAGTGCGTAGAAGAAGGGCTCTTTCATTAAAGATCCCATCAGGAAAAGGACCTGAAGAATACAATAAATTATAGCCTGAGATGGGAGAGATAACAGCAGAGTGTAATTTTGGCTCAAGTAAGCAAACACCAACAAGGGAAAACTGGGAGAGTAACATCTGAAGCTCACCCTGATTACCCCTGAGGCCACGTATATTCCACTGTAAATAGGCCATGATTGGCAATGATAAAGATACCTGAAATCCGCAGGTAAGGGTTCCTACGGACTAGAGGGGTTAGAAAAGTCCACATGCGGAGGCAGTGGAAAACGTTCAAGCAGCGAAGGAATGGTGCGCTGTGAAGAAAGGAGTTGTGCAGATGGAGCAGAGGAGAGAGAAGGAACGGAAGGTGGATCAGTGTCCATTGATGGTTTGGTCTCTGCAATATATTCAGAGATTGCTTCAAGTGTTTCGGAATTCAGAGATGTCGTATGGGAGACAATATTGGAAATGGTAGGGGGAGGATGAGTAAAGATTGGAACTGTAATGGACTGTACCAAGGTAGGGGGGGGCGAAAGGGTGGAGGGAACTGGAGAAGCGTGGAAGGGGACAGAAGAGGCAGAAACCTGGGAGGTGGCAGAAGAGGAAGAAACTTGGGAGGGAACAGGGGAGGAAGGTACAGTACGAGGAGGAGGGTGAACCTCTACACTTGTAACAGAGCCAGTGAGAGGGGAAGAACCAGGTACAGAGACAGGGAAGGTAAAATGAGGAGGTGGAAGATGGGTAGGAGGTGTTAACGGACCTTTTTTTTGCTTTTGAGAAGTAGAGGGACGATTAGGAGGAGGTGTCATACGAGATCTCGTCGCTACTGAGGCTTGTGAGGGAGAACACGAAGAAGTGAGATCAGACTGAGGCATTGAAGTAGGAACGTCTGAGCCTAGGACAGCAAAAGAATTAGATACAGGAGTGACTATGGGAGAGGTAACCACAGAGGTGGTTGCAGAAGATGGGATCCCAGAAGTGAGGGGACGTTTTGAAACACGGGAATAAGAAACACGAGGTAGTCTCCTTTGGAGGCGGAGATGAGAAACTGCCATGGCATAAGGGAGACCTTCTGCCTCTTTGAGGTAACAGATTTCCCGCTCGTTTAAGTAGACTTGACAACGGCGAGAGTACGAAGGGTGAGCCTCATGACAATTAAGGCAAGAGGGAGGTCGATTGCAAGACATATTAGAATGGTCACCGGCACCACAGACCGGGCATTCGGCGACAGATCTGCAATATTTCGCTGGATGGCCAAATCGCCAGCAATTTCTACACTGTTGCGGTGTAGGGATCACCTTTCGAACTTGTAACCGATGTCCTGCTACATAAATTGAGGATGGGAGTTCACGGCTGTCAAAAGTTAAACGAGCCACATTGCTAGGGTATCGTCTCCGCCCGCAGGAAGGAAGAACATAAGTGTCTACCTTGAGGATTGGGAGATCCTGGAGTTCCAGCTGTTCAAGAATGTCGGTGCCACATGTCTGGAAATTTTGTTGAACTATGGTATGGGGCAGAATGACGATACCACTACAAGAATTGAGGGAATGATGTTTTTCAATAGTGACAGGAACAGTATCGATATGGGAAAGACGAGAAAGCTCATGAGCCTGGGTAGCATTCTGTACGGTGATGATGCACGTACCGCTCTTAAGAGTATGAAAAGAGATATCTTTACCAATATGGCGTAGGAGTGCCTTGCCAATACTGTGGTCAGATAGATAGGCAGTAGAGGAAGTCGGTCGTAAAGTGAAGAATTTAGTCCATTGTGCAGTCTGAAACTGAGCGTGGAAAGGTAGTGAAGGACGTGTTGATCTTTTCTGAGAAGAACGAGAAGGTGGAGAAGTATCATCAGCAGCTAATTGTCGTTGGCGTTTAGGCGTGGGACCAGAGTTGGTCCGATGTGGAACGGGCCGGCGATTCGAAAATTGCCGCACCGTAGAGGGAGAGGCCGGAAGCATAGTCAGAGGAGAGCGAAGGTCACATAAATCGAAGGAGTCAGTCGAGGCCTCAGTACCTGAAGCGGGTGAGGAAACAGCACCGGCAAGAGGTACAGAGGCATGAGGAGTGTCCGAAGAGTGGTCCAAAGACGAGGCGGGGTCAGAATGGGGTATGGTATCAAGAAGGGGCCCGGGGGTAGCAGGTTCATGGACTAGGGCTGCCATGGTTAGGCTACTTCTTTCTTTTTGTTTTTAAGAAAAAAAAAAGAAAGAAGAAAATAAAAATAAAAAAAAGAATAAAAAAAAAGAATAAAAAAAGGGGGGGACCGGGGAGGGATAGAAATCTCCCTCCACGCCCAAGAGGACCTCAGCACCACAAGTAGCGCAGATGCAGCATGGAACCCGTGCCATACCCTCCCCATCATGCCAGTAAACCGGCAATCCGGGATAGCAACCTCACATCTGCCGAGCTACCTCGGTGGACAAAAGAGAGGGCAGCCGGAAATCCGCCACAAAGCATACCTCCTTCAGCCACCACCCCTGGAATCCGAAAGGTGGCTTCCAGAGATACACACGTCGCCCGAGAGACACCCAAAGCCACCCTCCGGGATACCGGAGAGAGATCGGGACATCCCCAGGCAATCCAGATTCCACGGCAAACTACGCCACCGCCAAGAACCTCAACGGAATGGGATGGACCCCGGTACCCTTTCCCCTACCTAGGAACTAGCGTGCCTGTGGGAAAAAAAATCCCAAAGGCCAAAAAGGAAGGGGAAAAGGGAGGGGTGGAGAGGAGGAGGAGGAAAGGAAAAAGGAAAAAGGGGAGGATGGGGAGGATGGGATAGGGAACGGGGGATTGGGGGGTAATTAGGTTCGGTCTGAGGAAGGAGACCGACAGGTTAATTCCTCAGACCAAGAGCCTCTTCACCACGCCAAGGAGCCCCCTTTGAAGAGGAATAATAATAATAATAATAATAATAATAATAATAATAATAATAATAATAATATTATTATTATTATTATTATTTAAAGAAGGGATTCAGGGAAACTGGTTATGTTTATATAGCTGGATTTGAGTTCTGGAAATGGGAAGTACAATGCCTGCACTTTAAATGAGGGGTTTGGGATATTGGCAGTTTGGAGGGATGTGTAATAGGATGGTATACGTATATATAATTGGGGCCCTGATATTATATTCCATAGGGAGTTAATTATATTATTTCAGGTCACTTTTTATATTGTATCTTAACCCTTTCAGGGTTCCGGCCATACTAGTATGGCTTACGTGCCAGGGTCCTTGACGTACTAGTACTCATAAATTCTAGCGTCTTCAAATCTAGTGAGAGAAAGCTGGTAGGCCTACATATGAAAGAATGGGTCTATGTGGTCAGTGTGTGCAGTATAAAAAAAAACCTGCAGCACACAGTGCGTAATGAGAAAAAAAACACTTTGACCATTTTTTTGGATTAAAACAGCGACTTTGCACTGTATTTTCATATGATATTTATTGTTGTATTCTAGTTTTCTTGGTCTCATTTGATAGAATGGAAGACATATTACAGAAATAGAGATGATTTTGACTGGTTTTACAATGAAAAGTACCTTGAAATTGAGCTCAAAGTAGAAGAAATGTTCGATTTTTACCAAAGTTCAAAAGTAAACAAATCATGCTAAGCGTCCAATACATATCAACTGGTGAGTCTAATATTCTTTCACAAGTGCGCCGATATTATTTATACCATTTCTACACTAATGCAGTAGTCTGCATAACAGTAAATCTATTTTTTGTGAGAATAAAAATTCAAAATGGAAAGCAAAAGAATGTAAAAGGGGGGTGGGGACGTGACTAATGAACAGAGGAAAATATATTTTAGTGCCAGGAATGTCTTTCTTGTTTATTCTGGACCCTTTTTGGAAATTGGCATCTCTTGAAATTTGTGTGAAATTGGCAAAATTCTGATCACTGTATTGGATAGTTGAAATCGGTAAATGGGTGGTTTCTTGTACTCATTCGATAGAAAAAATGCAGTTCTAGTGAAACAGGTATGATTTTTGTCGACTAGTATACTGGAATTGTCTGAAAATAGGGCTCAAAGTGGGCAAAATCGCTAATGTGTAAACATCGTCGAGACCGCTAACTTCGCGAGAGCATAATTCCGTAAGTTTTCCATCAAATTTCATACTTTTGGTGTCATTATGATCGGGAAAAGATTCTCTATCTTTTCATATGAATGTTTTTTTTTTTTTAACTTGTTGGGGACCCTGAGAACAAGTCTCTGAGAGGGCCTGTGGAGCCTGAAAGGGTTAATATATGCTTCTAACCTGTTGTATCTGGGAACCTCTGCAAAAACAGTGATTATGTATGAGTGAGGTGAAAGTGTTGAATGATGATGAAAGTATTTTTGTTTTGGGGATTTTCTTTCTTTTTGGGTCACCCTGCCAAGGTGGGAGACAACTGACTTGTTGAAAAAAAAAATTAATAATAAAAATATTATAATAATAATGACAGAGCTTCAGTTCCCTAAAGTAATAATAATAATAATACATAATACGTGCGTAATAATAATTCAGAATGCTGCCGCTAGTTGCCACAGCTGATGCCAAAACGTCCGGTAAGCAGTACACGTTTACATCGCTGTGGGAGCAGTTCTCTCGTGCCTGCTTGCATTTTTTACAGTCATCTGGCTAAAATTCCTTTTTCTAGCCATGGGTCCTAAGAAAATAAATGCAAAGGACAGTGCTGGGAAGAAAAAGACAATGATTTCCATGGAATTAAAGCATGAAATCATAGATAAACATAAGCAAGGTGAACGAGTTGTGGACTTAGCCAGGCAATACCAACTTAGTACATCTACGATATGTAGATACTAAAGCGGTATCAATTACTTTCAGTGATTAAACAAAACAAATTGTATCAGTTAACTTCAGTGATTAAGCAAAACAAATTGTATCAGTTAAGTTCAGTGATTAACCCTTAAACTGTCCAAACATAGATCTATGTTTGCGCTCGCAGCCCCCCAACCTTGATTTTCTCCATAAGAAAGTATGTAAAAAACCTTGATCTACGTTTGGAGCACTACGCGAGCCAACGTAGATCTACGTTTGGACAGTTTAAGGGTTAAACAAAATAAATTGTATCAGTTAAGTTCAGCAATCCAACAAAACAATGCTGTTGTTGGAGGTTTACAGGGCCACTGACATCATATGTCGCACTGCCAATCTCCCACCCTCGCCCTCCCCCACCATCTCTGCTCCAAGTGTGTAAGTACATATACATTTTATATAAGCCGTTTAATATTTCTTTACATTCTGTAGTGTATTATGATTTATTATGTTTTTCATTTTTTTTATTTATTAGCACACTGGCCGATTCCCACCAAGGCAGGGTGGCCCGAAAAAGAAAAACTTTCACCATCATTCACTCCATCACTGTCTTGCCAGAAGGGTGCTTTACACTAGTTTTTAAACTGCAACATTAACACCCCTCCTTCAGAGTGCAGGCACTGTACTTCCCATCTCCAGGACTCAAGTCCGGCCTGCCGGTTTCCCTGAATCCCTTCATAAATGTTACTTTGCTCACACTCCAACAGCACATCAAGTATTAATTTGTCTCCATTCACTCCTATCAAACACGCTCACGCATGCCCACTGGAAGTCCAAGCCCCACGCACACAAAACCTCCTTTACCCCCTCCCTCCAACCTTTCCTAGGCCGAACCCTACCCCGCCTTCCTTCCACTACAAACTGATACACTCTTGAAGTCATTCTGTTTTGCTCCATTCTCTCTACATGTCCAAACCACCTCAACAACCCTTCCTCAGCCCTCTGGACAGCAGTTTTGGCAATCCTGCACCTCCTCCTAACTTCCAAACTACGAATTCTCTGCATTATATTCACACCACACATTGCCCTCAGACATGACATCTCCACTGCCTCCAGCCTTCTCCTCGCTGCAACATTCATCACCCATGCTTCACACCCATATAAGAGCATTGGTAAAACTATACTCTCATACATTCCCCTCTTTGCCTCCAAGGACAAAGTTCTTTGTCTCCACAGACTCCTAAGTGCACCGCTCACCCTTTTCCCTTCATCAATTCTACGATTCACCTCATCTTTCACAGACCCATCCGCTGACATGTCCACTCCCAAATACCTGAATACATTCACCTCCTCCAAACTCTCTCCCTCCAATCTAGTATCCAATCTTTCATCACCTAATCTTTTTGTTATCCTCATAACCTTACTCTTTCCTGTATTCACCTTTAATTTTCTTCTTTTGCACACCCTACCAAATTCATCCACCAACCTCTGCAACTTCTCTTCAAAATCTCCCAAGAGCACAGTGTCATCAGCAAAGAGCAACTATGACAACTCCCACTTTATGTGTGATTCTCTATCTTTTAATTCCACGCCTCTTGCCAAGACCCTCGCATTTACTTCTCTTACAACCCCATCTATAAATATATTAAACAACCACGGTGAGATCACAGATCCTTGTCTAAGGCCTACTTTTACTGGGAAATAATCTCCCTCTTTCCTACATACTCTAACTTGAGCCTCACTATCCTCGTAAAACTCTTCACTGCTTTCAGTAACCTACCTCCTACACCATACACCTGCAACATCTGCCACATTGCCCCCCTATCCACCCTGTCATACGCATTTTCCAAATCCATAAATGCCACAAAAACCTCTTTAGCCTTATCTAAATACTGTTCACTTATATGTTTCACTGTGAACACCTGGTCCACACACCCCCTACCTTTCCTAAAGCCTCCTTGTTCATCTGCTATCCTATTCTCCGTCTTACTCTTAATTCTTTCAATAATACCTCTACCATACACTTTACCAGGTATACTCAACAGACTTATCCCCCTATAATTTTTGCACTCTCTTTTGTCCTCTTTGCCTTTATACAAAGGAACTATGCATGCTCTCTGCCAATCCCTAAGTACCTTACCCTCTTCCATACATTTATTAAATAATAGCACCAACCACACCAAAACTATATCCCCACCTGCTTTTAACATTTCTATCTTTATCCCATCAATCCCAGATGCCTTACCCTCTTTCATTTTACCTACTGCCTCATGAACTTCCCCCACACTCACAACTGACTCTTCCTCACTCCTACAAGATGTTATTCCTCCTTGCCCTATACATGAAATCACAGCTTCCCAATCTTCATCAACATTTAACAATTCCTCAAAATATTCCCTCCATCTTCCCAATACCTCTAACTCTCCATTTAATAACTCTCCTCTCCTATTTTTAACTGACACATCCATTTGTTCTCTAGGCTTCCTCAACTTGTTAATCTCACTCCATAACTTCTTATTTTCAACAAAATTTGTTGATAACATCTCACCCACTCTCTCATTTGCTCTCTTTTTACATTGCTTCACCACTCTCTTAACCTCTCTCTTTTTCTCCATATGCTCTTCCCTCCTTGCATCACTTCTACTTTGTAAAAACTTCTCATATGCTAACTTTTTCTCCCTTACTACTCTCTTTACATCATCAGTCCACCAATCGCTCCTCTTCCCTCCCGCACCCACTTTCCTGTAACCGCAAACTTCTGCTGAACACTAACACTACATTTTTAAACCTACCCCATACCTCTTCGACCCCACTGCCTATGCCCTCATTAGCCCATCTATCCTCCAATAGCTGTTTATATCTTACCCTAACTGCCTTCTCTTTTAGTTTATAAACCTTCACCTCTCTCTTCCCTGATGCTTCTATGCTCCTTGTATCCCATCTACCTTTTACTCTCAGAGTAGCTACAACTAAAAAGTGATCTGATATATCTGTGGCCCCTCTATAAACATGTACATCCTGATGTCTACTCAACAGTCTTTTATCTACTAATACATAATCCAACAAACTACTGTCATTTTGCCCTACATCATATCTTGTATACTTATTTACCCTCTTTTTCTTAAAATATGTATTACCTATAACTAAACCCCTTTCTATACAAAGTTCAATCAAAGGGCTTCCATTATCATTTACACCTGGCACCCCAAACTTACCTACCACACCCTCTCTAAAAGTTTCTCCTATTTTAGCATTCAGGTCCCCTACCACAATTACTCTCTCACTTGGTTCAAAGGTTCCTATATATTCACTTAACATCTCCGAAAATCTCTCTCTCTCCTCTACACTCCTCTCTTCTCCAGGTGCATACACGCTTATTATGACCCACTTTTCGCATCCAACCTTTACTTTAATCCGCATAATCCTTGAATTTACACATTCATATTCTCTTTTCTCCTTCCATAACTGATCCTTCAAGATTATTGCTACCCCTTCCTTAGCTCTAACTCTCTCAGATACTCCAGATTTAATCCCATTCATTTCCCCCCACCAAAACTCCCCTACCCCCTTCAGCTTTGTTTCGCTTAGGGCCAGGACATCCAACTTCTTTTCATTCATAACATCAGTAATCATCTGTTTCTTGTCATCCGCACTACATCCACACAAATTCAAGCATTCCAGTTTTATAAAATTTTTCTTCTTCTCTTTTTTAGTAAATGTTTACAGGAGAAAGGGTTACTAGCCCATTGCTCCCGGCACTTTAGTCGCCTCATGCGACATGCATGGCTTATGGAGGAAAGATTCTTTTCCACTTCCCCATGGACAATAGAAGAAATAAAGAAGAACAAGAGCTATTTAGAAAAAGGAGAAAAACCTAGATGTATGTATGTATGTATGTATGTATGTATATGTATATGTGTGTGTGTGTATAATATATATATATATATATATATATATATATATATATATATATATATATATATATATATATATATATATATATATATATATATATATATATAAATATATGGGGAGCTTTTAATTGAGCTATGTGTAGAAAGAAATTTGGTAATAAGTAATACATATTTTATGAAAAAGAGGATAAATAAATATACAAGGTATGATGTAGCACGTAATGAAAGTAGTTTATTAGATTATGTATTGGTGGATAAAAGGTTGATGGGTAGGCTCCAGGATGTACATGTTTATAGAGGGGCAACTGATATATCGGATCATTATTTAGTTGTAGCTACAGTTAGAGTAAGAGGTAGATGGGAAAAGAGGAAGGTGGCAACAACAAGTAAGAGGGAGGTGAAAGTGTATAAACTAAGGGAGGAGGAAGTTCGGGTGAGATATAAGCGACTATTGGCAGAAAGGTGGGCTAGTGCAAAGATGAGTAGTGGGGGGGTTGAAGAGGGTTGGAATAGTTTTAAAAATGCAGTATTAGAATGTGGGGCAGAAGTTTGTGGTTATAGGAGGGTGGGGGCAGGAGGAAAGAGGAGTGATTGGTGGAATGATGAAGTAAAGGGTGTGATAAAAGAGAAAAAGGTAGCTTATGAGAGGTTTTTACAAAGCAGAAGTGTTATAAGAAGAGCAGAGTATATGGAGAGTAAAAGAAAGGTAAAGAGAGTGGTGAGAGAGTGCAAAAGGAGAGCAGATGATAGAGTGGGAGAGGCACTGTCAAGAAATTTTAATGAAAATAAGAAAAAATTTTGGAGCGAGTTAAACAAGTTAAGAAAGCCTAGGGAAAATATGGATTTGTCAGTTAAAAACAGAGTAGGGGAGTTAGTAGATGGGGAGATGGAGGTATTGGGTAGATGGCGAGAATATTTTGAGGAACTTTTAAATGTTAAGGAAGAAACAGAGGCAGTAATTTCATGCACTGGTCAGGGAGGTATACCATCTTTTAGGAGTGAAGAAGAGCAGAATGTAAGTGTGGGGGAGGTACGTGAGGCATTACGTAAAATGAAAGGGGGTAAAGCAGCTGGAACTGATGGGATCATGACAGAAATGTTAAAAGCAGGGGGGGATATAGTGTTGAAGTGGTTGGTACTTTTGTTTAATAAATGTATGAAAGAGGGGAAGGTACCTAGGGATTGGCAGAGAGCATGTATAGTCCCTTTATATAAAGGGAAAGGGGACAAAAGAGACTGTAAAAATTACAGAGGAATAAGCTTACTGAGTATACCAGGAAAAGTGTACGGTAGGGTTATAATTGAAAGAATTAGAGGTAAGACAGAATGTAGGATTGCGGATGAGCAAGGAGGTTTTAGAGTGGGTAGGGGATGTGTAGATCAGGTGTTTACATTGAAGCATATATGTGAACAGTATTTAGATAAAGATAGGGAGGTTTTTATTGCATTTATGGATTTAGAAAAGGCATATGATAGAGTGGATAGAGGAGCAATGTGGCAGATGTTGCAAGTATATGGAATAGGTGGTAAGTTATTAAATGCTGTAAAGAGTTTTTATGAGGATAGTGAGGCTCAGGTTAGGGTGTGTAGAAGAGAGGGAGACTACTTCCCGGTAAAAGTAGGTCTTAGACAGGGATGTGTAATGTCACCATGGTTGTTTAATATATTTATAGATGGGGTTGTAAAGGAAGTAAATGCTAGGGTGTTTGGGAGAGGGGTGGGATTAAATTATGGGGAATCAAATTCAAAATGGGAATTGACACAGTTACTTTTTGCTGATGATACTGTGCTTATGGGAGATTCTAAAGAAAAATTGCAAAGGTTAGTGGATGAGTTTGGGAATGTGTGTAAAGGTAGAAAGTTGAAAGTGAACATAGAAAAGAGTAAGGTGATGAGGGTGTCAAATGATTTAGATAAAGAAAAATTGGATATCAAATTGGGGAGGAGGAGTATGGAAGAAGTGAATGTTTTCAGATACTTGGGAGTTGACGTGTCGGCGGATGGATTTATGAAGGATGAGGTTAATCATAGAATTGATGAGGGAAAAAAGGTGAGTGGTGCGTTGAGGTATATGTGGAGTCAAAAAACGTTATCTATGGAGGCAAAGAAGGGAATGTATGAAAGTATAGTAGTACCAACACTCTTATATGGGTGTGAAGCTTGGGTGGTAAATGCAGCAGCAAGGAGACGGTTGGAGGCAGCGGAGATGTCCTGTCTAAGGGCAATGTGTGGTGTAAATATTATGCAAAAAATTCGGAGTGTGGAAATTAGGAGAAGGTGTGGAGTTAATAAAAGTATTAGTCAGAGGGCAGAAGAGGGGTTGTTGAGGTGGTTTGGTCATTTAGAGAGAATGGATCACAGTAGAATGACATGGAAAGCATATAAATCTATAGGGGAAGGAAGGCGGGGTAGGGGTCGTCCTCGAAAGGGTTGGAGAGAGGGGGTAAAGGAGGTTTTGTGGGTAAGGGGCTTGGATTTCCAGCAAGCGTGCGTGAGCGTGTTAGATAGGAGTGAATGGAGACGAATGGTACTTGGGACCTGACGATCTGTTGGAGTGTGAGCAGGGTAATATTTAGTGAAGGGATTCAGGGAAACCGGTTATTTTCATATAGTCGGACTTGAGTCCTGGAAATGGGAAGTACAATGCCTGCACTTTAAAGGAGGGGTTTGGGATATTGGCAGTTTGGAGGGATATGTTGTGTATCTTTATATGTGTATGCTTCTAGACTGTTGTATTCTGAGCACCTCTGCAAAAACAGTGATAATGTGCGAGTGTGGTGAAAGTGTTGAATGATGATGAAAGTATTTTCTTTTTGGGGATTTTCTTTCTTTTTTGGGTCACCCTGCCTCGGTGGGAGACGGCCGACTTGTTGAAAAAAAAAAAAAAAAAAAAAAAAAAAAAAAAAAAAAAAAAAAAAAATATATATATATGCATGCAGGGAGGGGGTAAAGGAGGTTTTGTGTGCGAGGGGCTTGGACTTCCAGCAGGCATGCATGAGCGTGTTTGATAGGAGTGAATGGAGACAAATGGTTTTTAATACTTGACGTGCTGTTGGAGTATGAGCAAAGTAACATTTATGAAGGGATTCAGGGAAACCGGCAGGCCGGACTTGAGTCCTGGAGATGGGAAGTACAGTGCCTGCACTCTGAAGGAGGGGTGTTAATGTTGCAGTTTAAAAACTGTAGTGTAAAGCACCCTTCTGGCAAGACAGTGATGGAGTGAATGATGGTGAAAGTTTTTCTTTTTTGGGCCACCCTGCCTTGGTGGGAATCGGCCAGTGTGATAATAAAAAAATAATATATGCATATGCGTGTCTGTGAAGTGTGACCAAAGTGCAAGTAGGAGTAGCAAGATATCCCTGTTATCTAGCGTGTTTATGAGACAGAAAGAGACACCAGCAATCCTACCATCATGTAAAACAGTTACAGGTTTCTGTTTCACAGTCATCTGGCAGGACGGTAGTACTTCCCTGGGTGGTTGCTGTCTACCAACCTACTACCTATGTTTTTATATACAATATTTCTTATTTATAAATACATTGTTTCAGTGTTTTCCTTAGAAAACTAATGATCTACTGCAGTTTGCTTTACAAATACTGCATTTTCTCTTACAATAAGAGCATGGGAAGATACTATTAGCCAAAGTGGGACAGGAAATGGCGAATGCTTCCACCGCTGCCTCTGCCACCATATTATGGCCTATTTTATTCATTCTAGAGTATATATCATGTTTGTGTTAATTATGTTGTTTATTATGTCATGTTAAATGAATTGTGATAGATAAATAAGCTGTACAGTTGATATTAGCATCATATTCAAGTATTTTGTCTTGTCTCCAAAGTGCAGGAACGGATTAATGGCTTTTCGACTAATTTAAATGAGGAAAATTTATTTGATATTTGTACGAGCAAATTGAGTTATGGAACGGATTAAACTCGTAAGTCAAGGTTCAACTGTAAATACTTGAGACTGAATCTTAATGACATATCAAATCAAGACAGAAAAAAATCAAGTATTACTTACCTACAATTTTTCAATAACTTAAAAACTTACCATTTTCATAAACACTTATTTCGTGTTTAAATTGAACACCTTTCTCATTGAGAGGATTACTAGCTTCGAAAATCATAACCCAATTATCTCTGTAATTGAATTCACTTGGATCCCAAAAGCACTCATTAATTCCTTTTTGTCTCTTGGGGCATTCTCTGTAGATGAGAACAGCACCGAGACGGGTTAGTTCAGGGAAAAACATTATAGTAGATGTAATAATAACAATAATAGCTATGCTGAGTCTAACATCAGACTTCTGAAGTTTAAAATTATCCAAACAATTTTGAATATGATAAATTAAGTATGTATCTACAGAGTGAAAACGGGAGTGGGAGTGAAAATGGTAGAGTGGGAATGAGTGAGAATGGAAGTAGGGGAGTAAGAATAGGAGTGGAAGAAGGGAGTGAGAGTAGGAGTGGAAGAGTAAGAGTAGGAATGAAAATGGGAGAGAGGGTGAGAATGGCAGTGGAAGTGGTCATGGGAATGAGAGAGTGGTAAAGTAGGAGAGGGAAAGTGGGAGAGTGACTGAGAGTGAGAAAGTGTGAGCAAGTAAGTGAATATGGACTCACCTATAGGTACTCATCAGTGTGTGATGGCTGGGGTCAAGACCTAGCCACCTCCTCAACTTGCCAGATTCATTCCCTCTTAGCCTCATGAGGAGTATCATACTTGTTCTTAAAACTATGCAAATAGCCTGCTTAAATCACTACTACTTCATCATCATTCCACTTACTGACCACTCTGAGAGTGAAGAAATAGTACTTCCTAACATCTCTGTGGTTCATCTGAGTTTTAACTTCCAGCTGTACCCCCAAGTACTTGTTTGTCACCTCTCAAACAGTTTGTTCCTGTCTACCCTATCAGTTCCTTTGAGTATTTTGTATGTTATTACATATCCACCAATTCTTCCATCCACCAATGGTGTCAGATTAAATTCGGATAGTTTCTCCTTTTAGCTCATACCCCTTAGCTCTGGAACAATCCTAGCAGCATACTTATCCATTATACCTTTGATGAGTTTCAAGTGTTTCTACTCCCTTCTGGTGCTAGCCTGGTCAACCTGGTTGTTGCTGCTGGTGGCCCACAGCACCATATATCCATCACAGCCTTGCTGATATGGCACCTGGTAAAGATACTTGTCCAGTTTCCTCTTGAAGATTTCTACACTTGTTCCAGCAGTGTTTCTGATATCTTCTGGCAAGATATTGAATGATCTGGGGCCACAGAAGGTGATACAGTGTTCCCTTATTGTGCCCACCACACCCCTGCTTTTCACTGGGTTTATTTTGCACTTCCTCCCATATCTCTCACCCCAGTATGTTATGGCCATGTGCAGATTTGGGACCAGGCCCTCCAGGTATATATTATAACGTATCTCTCTCTCCTCCACTTGCGTGAGTACAAATTTAAGACTTTAAAGCATTTCCAGTAATTAAAAGGCTTTACTGGCTCTATATGGACTGTAAATTACAGTGGACCCCCGGTTAACGATATTTTTTCACTCCAGAAGTATGTGCAGGTGCCAGTACTGACCGAATTTGTTCCCATAAGGAATATTGTGAAGTAGATTAGTCCATTTCAGACCCCCAAACATACACGTACAAACGCACTTACATAAATACACTTACATAATTGGTCGCATTCGGAGGTAATCATTATGCGGGGGTCCACTGTATCTCTGCAATTGTTCCAGCTCTGATATTTCTTCTGCCCCAAATGGGGCTGTCAACAATGCGCAATATTCCAAAGGAGGGAGGACAAGCATGTGGAAAAGTGTCACCACTGGCATTATTTCCAATGTTTTGAAGGTTCTCGTTACCCAACCCATCATCCTCCTGGCTGTCATGACCTTTGTCTCATTGTGTTCTTTGAAAGAAAGATAAGCTGACATTATTATTCCCAAGTCTTTCATGTGTTCCTTTTGTTTTATTTAACAATCCTCTTGGCTTTTGTGTACAGTGTTCCTTTTGAGTTCATTCTTTCTGTACCTGAGCAGTTGGAACTTATCACCATTGAACGTCATGTTGTTCTCCACTGCCCACTAGAAAATACTCCTTATATCTTACACTAATTTTTCAGTGTCTTCTACTGAAGTGGCCTTCATGCTTATTTTAGTGTCATCTGCAAATAATGATACAAAACTATGCAAGGTGTTTTGATCTATGTCTGCTATGAGGATAAGAAACAGCAGAGGTGCCAGGACAGTGCCTTGGAGACCTTCTTCTGGACTTTCTAACATGTTTTTCATGTGGGGGCTCCACACTGGTGCTGCACACTCCAAGATGACAAAGACATTTGTATAAATGGCCAGGAATGACTCTTAATATAACGAGAGAGTGTGAGTGCGAGTGTGTGTGTGTGTGTGTGTGTGTGTGTGTGTGTGTGTGTGTGTGTGTGTGTGTGTGTGTGTGTGTGTGTGTGTGTGTGTGTGTGTGTGTGTGTGTGTGTGTGTGTGTGTGTGTGCACTCACCTCACCTAGTTGTACTCACCTAGCTGAGGTTGCAGGGGTCGAGTCCAAGCTCCTGGCCCCGCCTCTTCACTGGTCTCTACTAGGTCACTCTCCCTGAACCTTGAGCTTTATCATACCTCTGCCTCTGTGTGTGTGTGTGTGTGTGTGTGTGTGTGTGTGTGTGTGTGTGTGTGTGTGTGTGTGTGTGTGTGTGTGTGTGTGTGTGTGTGTGTGTGTGTGTGTGTGTGTGTGTGTGTGTGTGTGTGTGTGTGTGTGTGTGTACTCACCTAGTTGAGGTTGCGGGGGTCGAGTCCGAGCTCCTGGCCCCGCCTCTTCACTGATCGCTACTAGGTCACTCTCCCTGAACCGTGAGCTTTATCATACCTCTGCTTAAAGCTATGTCTGGATCCTGCCTCCACTACATCGCTTCCCAAAGTATTCCACTTACTGACTACTCTGTGGCTGAAGAAATACTTCCTAACATCCCTGTGATTCATCTGTGTCTTCAACTTCCAACTGTGTCCCCTTGTTACTGTGTCCAATCTCTGGAACATCCTGTCTTGTGTCCTCTGTGTACTCACCTATTTGTGGTTGCAGGGGTCGAGTCCTAGCTCCTGTGTGTGTGTGTGTGTGTACACTCACCTAATTGTGGTTGCAGGGGTCAAGTCACAGCTCCTGGCCCCGCCTCTTCACCAGTCGCTACTAGGTCACTCCTTCCCTGTTCCGTGAGCTTTATCATACCTCTG
Source organism: Cherax quadricarinatus (assembly GCF_038502225.1). NCBI lineage: Eukaryota > Metazoa > Arthropoda > Malacostraca > Decapoda > Parastacidae > Cherax > Cherax quadricarinatus. The sequence continues at coordinate 9,874,991 of NC_091331.1, read as the reverse complement.
TGCATTTGTGTATACATGTCTGTGTCAGATGAGTAACGGGTACTTGGGGACAAAACTGGAAGTTAGGGACATAGTTGAGCCACAGAAATGCAAGGAAATGTTTTATCTGTCTGAGAGTGGTTAGGAAGTGGAATGATCTTGAAGTTGTGGAGGCAGCTTCATACATAGCTTTAAGAGCAGGCACAATAGGGTCCACAAGGTTAGGAGGGAATGAATCTGACAAGTGGCAAGTTAAATTCAGATCCAGGAGCTGAGACTCAGCCCCTGTATCCACAAAGAGGTAGGTATAAATAGGTGAGTGTACACACATATTTATACAGACATGTATACTGAAGTTAATTCTAAACCAACAACATCAATTATCTTAAACTTCAGAAGTCAGGTGTAGTGAAAGGAAAATATATTAATAGAGTACTGAACAGTATATTAATATATGACCTTCACATATGCCTACACGTGTGTTCACAGTGAAAAGAAGTATGTTTTTATACTGGTAATAAAGATCCATGAAAATTTCTTGTGCAGGAGAAAAATTTTCTAGCTTAAGAAAACAGTCATTCAAATACCACCCAAGGTCCACCATTACTGTCTGATGCAGAATGTACTTTGAGAAATGCAGTGCTTTTTGTTTATATTTAGCACTAAAATTTATAGTGACTTGTCCAATCAGTGACATTTCCTACATAGGATGCAAATTCATCAATTCATTCATGTATAGTATATACGTATGAACAGTGAAAAGAAGTGTGTGATAAAATTCTACAAAATTTCTTATAGCATATTATTAAGACTCAGCAAACTGTTTAATCTGATGAACAGAATAAAATGCTCTCATGAAATAAAATACTACAAAGTAATACGAGTTTCCTTATCATTACTTATTTCCAAGAGATAATCCCACATATTTTCAAGTAAATCTGGACTGGAATGATTAATTTTCTTTTCATATACAGTGGACCCTCAGTTAACGACGTCATCAGATAACGTAAAACTCAGATAACGACACGTTTTTTGCATCAAAATATTGGCTCAGTTAACGACAAAGAACTCGGTTAAAGACAATCATCCTGAACGTGTCCGCGTGCCACAAGCGGCCCGGACACTCAATGTACAGCCAGTGTGCCATTGTTTACAAGCCAGTGAGGACGATTCCATGCATACATGCGATACATTTTGTATTATTCCATTGTTTTTAGTGCTAATAACTGCTAAATAAGCCACCCCTAAATAGTGCCAGCCCTTTGGTAAAGGTGAGAAACACTACAGAATTCAAGAAAAAGTTTGTAGAAAGATACAAAAGTGGTAGTGGTGGTGATGGTGGTAGAGGGTGGTAGTATGGGCCAACAGGTTTGCTGCAGTATTCCTGCTTTTTTATGTACACCAGCCAGGGTACTTCCCCACATACCAGCCAGGGTACTTCCCCACATACCAGCCAGGGTACTTCCCCACACACACGATTTGATTTGATTGGGACTTGCGTATGAGAGAATAGAATAATCAAAGCTTATTGCTTGGGAAGCACTGAAAATTGGGTTGGGCAAATAAGATTCTGTTAGTGGGATGGTTTGTGAAGGACCTGCCTAGTATGGGCCAACAGGCCTGCTACAGTGTTCCTGCTTTCTTATGTGCAAACATTTATGGATGAACATCACCCTGACACAGCTGTTGCAGGCCGTACTGGCAACATCTACAATGACAATGTTGTGTCCCATTTTAGGGAAATCTTAAAGAGATGCCAGAAACAGAGCACTCTGGACAGATTTTTGATGGGACAGGGGTCCAGTGACTCTCAAGCTGGTCCTAGTGGCATTAAAAAACAAAGAAGGGAGGTAAGCCCAGAAGAAGACCTGTTACCTGAAGTCTTTATGGAAGGGGATTCCCCTTCCAAACAATTGTAAACTCCTCCATACTCTCCCCTCCTCCCGTCTCATCACTCATCAATACATCTTCAATAAAGGTGAGTGTCATTTTATTATTTATGTATTTATTCTGCATGTCTCACTGTTTTCTATGTAGGGAAATGTATATTTCATGTAAAAAATATTTTTTTTTAATACTTTTGGGTATCTGGAACGGATTAATAAGATTTCCATTATTTCTTATAGGGAAAATTAATTCGGATAATGACAGAATCAGTTAAAGACAAGCTCTCTGGAACGGATTAGTGTCGTTAACTGAGGGTCCACTGTACATAGGCAAATATACAATTTTAGGTAAGTGAAACAGATTCAGGAACATATTGCTCCTCTAAAGCATCCATGAGTAAAAATATAAAGCTTTCTCAGTGGTTCAAACATAGGCATATTTGAAAAGTATTAAACAGGAAAAAATCTTAAAAGCTTGTCTGGATTCTTGAAAATGAGAAAACATCATGTAATGAAATCAAGATACATTCAGAATTCCTTAAACCCAATTAAGCTGATGTTACAAGACACACCGACTTAAAAAACCATGAGAAAAGAAATACAGTATACTTGTACTGTATATCTATTTCCTCTACAGGAAAATAGTTGCAGTATGGGTAAATTTTAAAAAAATTTGTAAAGGTAAAAAAACGCCATGCATCTCCAAAGTAGAAAATAGCTTACTGAACTTGAATATAATTTTAGTATCAAAGCAAACTGTTGAAATGTTACATGAAATAAAAAGGTCATAATTCCATGCCTAGAAAAATTCACCTTTAACCGACAATTTCGAGAAGAACTTTAGACACCATAAGTTAGTTCATTCTAGATCATTAACAAATCCTACCATAACTTGATAATACTTTAGTCAAAGGTGGCCTAAAACCTGTCAAAAGTTTTCTCTCCAAGTGGTGGATCAATAGTAACAGGAAACATTAGCACTTCCATGTCTCGGTTAGTACATTTAATAAAATATCGACACTATACATGTGTAGAGCTACCATATACATGAATCTCAGCCAATAATTAACCAAATAGTATAAATATGAATAACTATTTTATTTTATTTACAAAACACAAGAACCTTTTGGTTATTCAGTGCTGTAACATGTTCCATTTTTAACATTACAAAATTTACAGAATTGTACAAAATATGCTACTGTCACTATCAGTTCACTCTCATAGTACATCAATGATAATGACAAAGCATGAAAAACTAGTCAAAAAATATTTTTCACATTCAGCAATTCATATCCATGATGCATTCCATGTCATCAGCCACAAGTGTGAGCAAATTTAGACATAAGAGGAAAAATAACCCAACAACAAATATGCACAACAACATACTTCAAAATGGTGTAGAAATGAAGAGATCTATAAAACAAGATATTATAGTGAGAGCAAGAGTGCAAAAAGCATCTCATCAAGCTCTACCATCATGTCATATACTGTAGTATACAGGCAACTTGAACTGTGGACCTCAGGTGGTTTTTGGAACTACTGTTCTCTGTAAGAAATTAAAAAGCAAGCAACATAGAATAAAGCCTTATCCTCCTTAAGAAAGAAACATGCTCATTTTCTGTCTGTGATCTTTCATACTGCTGAAATTAAGAAACGCATTATGTAACCTGTTGAAACAATCTGTCAGCCTATCTACATTATATACTCTCTCCCACCACTAGCTCTGCAAATAGATGCTAATAATAGGAACATGAACAGTAATAATAGTGGTAGTAATAGTAGTAGTGAATAGCTGGAATGAGCTCCAAAGAGAAAGCAGTGTGCCACAACCACTGGATTACTGGAATGGTGATGTCTTCATTCTCCTGAAAAAGCATCTAGGCCATATATGAAGGTGAAACTATCTTCCCTCTCTTTAGGTCACCCTTCCTTGGTTAGAAATGGCTGATGAGCTAAAAAAAAATCAAGTCTAAAATGTTTTGCATTATGACAGGATTGCTGCCCTTTTCTTTTAGTCTTGTGCACATGCTGGAGGACAGATAAATCTTACAGATTCATACTTACATTAAAGTCCATTCTTAATTCTTATCATAGTAGTAGTACTGCCCTTTCAATTTCATAGAGAAGCGAGTTAAATTTTCCCTATTATGCTATTCAGGGTATAGGATGCCAAAAATAATGAGAAAAGGAAGCTTGTAAACCTCTCTTTCTGTATGCAATTACTAAAAAGAAAAAGGAGAGTTTGAAGTTTGATTTTCTGAATACTGAATGCGTGTGAATGTAAAAGCAGATGTTAAAAAAGAACCAACTGGGAATGTTATAAATACAGCAAAAGGAAGCTGGATATCCTAACACAAAGTTAATAGAGTTGGGAAAGATGGAATATGAGTAATATGATTAAGACAGATACATGTATACCATATCCAAGAGAACAGGATCTAATTGAGCAGTGATAATGTGAAATGAACAATTGTCAAAAGAAAAGTGTGGTTATAAATATTCAAAATTCAAGAATATGAATAAATGTGAGAAGTAAGCTACAAAGTGTCTTCAATATTTCTCATCTAGAAATGAGGGGAGTATGGATGAGAGAGTGAGAGTCTGCTAAGTGTTAAATGAATGTTTATACAGTAAGTACTGAACAGAGAGAATAATTGTTTAGGGAGACCATAATGCTAAAGCGAGATCCTATTGTAGTGCAGAGAAGGAATGTTTGGAGTGCCACTGTTAAATAACAATAAGGAAATATAACTGGGTTGCGTTTAGCATGTTTAGAAATGAAAGAAAAAAGTCACACACTGAATAAGGGTGTGCAGTAAAATATTAAAATATTAAGATGAAAGATGAAAGATTGCTGCCAGAATATCACGTTAATGAAATTGTGATAAGTGTCAATGTGGCAGTTGCCAAATCTAAAGTAACCTACATATACATAAAGAAAGAAACACTAAAACAAGCAGTGTAGAATATACATACCTGGAGTCTACCTGGAGGGTACTCCGGGGATCAATGCCCCCGTGGCCCAGTCCACGACCAGACCTCCCGGTGGATCAGGGCCTGATCAACCAGGCTGGTACTGCTGGCCGCATGCAGTCCAACATACGAACCACAGCCCAGTTGATCCGTCACCAACTTAAAGTATCTGTCCAGCTCCCTCTTAATTAAAGGCAGCCAGGGGCCTATTGGTAATTCCCCTTAAGCCTGGTGAGAGGCTGTTGAACAGTCTTGGGCCCTAGACACTTATGGTGTTTTCTCTTAGTGTACTAATGGTGCCCTACTTTCATAGGGGGTATTCTGCACCACCTGCCCAGTCTTTTACTTTCATAGGGAGTGATTTCTGTGTGTAGATTCAGGATCATTCCTTCTAGGATTTTCCAAGTGTAGATTATGATATCTCTCTCTCGCCTGCATTCCAGTGAGTACAAGTCAAGTGCTTCCAAGTGTTCCCAGTAATTGAGGTGTTTGATAGAACTTATATTGTGCAGGAAAGGTTCTCTGTAGCCTGTCTAGAACTGCAGTTTCACTGGCTTTGAATGGAGATGCTAATGTATCTCTTGTTTTGAACATTCTCATTATCCATCCTATCATTTTCTTTACAGCTGTGATCATGGCACTGTTGCGATCCTTGAAAGTGAGATCCTCAGACAATACCACTCCCAGGTGCCTCCTAATATTTTTCTGGTTATTATCTCCTCCAGTTTTCCATAACGTAGTAGTTGGAACTTGTCTTCATTGAACATCATACTGTTTTCCGCTGCCCATTGGAAAACTTGGTTTATATCTTCTTGGAGGTTAACTGTGTCCTCAACAGATGACAGCCTCATGCAGATCCTAGTATTGTCTGCAAAAGGATAACATGGTGCTGTGGATTACATCTCTATCTGTCTGATATGAGGATGAGGAACAGGATGGGGGCGAGTACTGTACTGTACTGTGCCTTGTGGAACAGAACTTTTCACTATGGCAGCTTCCAATTAAACTCTGTTGACCACTACTCTGTGTTCAATTGGTTAGAAAATTGAAGATCCATCTCCCCACTTTGCTAGTTATTCCTTTAGCACGTATTTTGTGTCCTATTATGCCATGATCACACTTGTCACAGGTTTTTGTAATGTCTGTGTATATTACATCTGCATTCTGTTTTCTTCCAGTGCATCCAAGATCATATCATAAAAATCCAGTACAGTGGGCTCCCGGTTAACGATATTTTTTCACTCCAGAAGTATGTTCAGGTGCCAGTACTGACCGAATTTGTTCCCATAAGAAATATTGTGAAGTAGATTAGTCCATTTCAGACCCCCAAACATACACGTACAAACGCACTTACTTAAATACACTTACATAATTGGTCGCATTCGGAGGTAATCGTTATGTGGGGGTCCACTGTAGCTGTGAGAGGCACGAACGACCTGCTCTAAACCCATGTTGCCCTGATTGTGTAGTTTTTGGGAATCCAAGTGGTTTGCAATCATGCTTCTTAGCACTTTCGAAAATTTTTATGATGTGGAACATTAGAGCTATTGGTCTATAGTTCTTAGCTAATGCTTTGCTGCCACCTTTATGGGGTAGGGCTATATCCGTTGCTTTTAGTGACTAGAATTTCACCCATGTCTAAGCTCCTTCTCCTTAGGGCATGCAAAAGGGGTTTCTTGCATTTCTTAATGAACACAGAGTTCCATGAGTCTGGGCCTGAGGCTGAGTGTATGGGCATGTTGTCAATGGGTTTTTTTAAAGTCCATTGGAGTTAAGGTAATGTCGGAAATCTGGCATACATTGATGGAGTTTCGAGGCTCATTCACGAAAAAATCATTTGGATTGTTGATCTTTAGACTGATTAATGGCTTGCTAAACGCAGAGTCGTACTGTCTTTCTGTCTGCCTGTGTCTGTCTTTTTGTCTGCCAATGTGTCCCTGTCTTTCTGTCTGCCTGTGTGTGTGTCTGTCTTTCTATCTTCTTCTCTCTCTTGTCTCAGAGAGTTTCTCCTGAACCAACTGGTATTACACACTATCACGTCTGATTCCTGAACAAGTGAAAATGCGTATTACTTGCCAGTTGCCAGTCATGTTTATTATGCATTATATATCTACAAGCATAGTACAGCACTTTGTCTGGATTTTTTGGGTTATCCTAGGTAATTTACACTATGTATAATTGTATTCACATATGTGTACCTGTGAGATAAAGACAGAGAGAGACAGAGACAGAAAAAGATAGACAGAGACAGAGATAAATACTGACAGACAGAGATAGAGACAGCCAATCAGCCAGCCAGCTGGCCAGTCAGCCGGCCGGCCAGCCAGCTGCTGGTCAGCCAGCAGGCCAGCCTGCCAAACACATATTACACGTTTCAGAAATGTTTCTTTTTACACAGACGACACTACCAGTGGTATGAAAATTGAAAGGGTGTTACACAAATGTTGCACATGGGTTATTATCCACTTCCCTGGTCAGCGCTTCCTTCCGTGTATCAGATAATCTAGCATTCTTAAGGAGCTCAGCGATTCTTCATCATCTTCTGTAGAGGGAACATCTTTCTCTCTCTCCAGTTTACTTCTTCTTTTCTTCTTTCTTAGGGAAATATGCCTTGAATATACTTCAGCTGCCAGTAAGTTGAGCCTCTCAAGGCACTGGTTTGGATCCATGTTATTTAAGATATCTTCCCAACATGTTTCATTTAAGACATGGTTCACCTGGTCCCAGTTGATGTTCTTGTTGTTGAAGTTGTATTTGGTGAAGACACCTTCACAGCTACGTACATTTGGTGACCAGGACTCCTGTGCACGTAAGTTTGAACTTTGATTAGATTGTGATTGGAATTAGTTGTTTTTGATATTGTTATGTCTCTTACCAGGTCCTCATTATTTGTGAAGATTAGGTCAAGTGTGTTTTCCAGTCTTGTTGGCTCCACTATCTGTTGACTTAGGTTGTGTTTATCACAGAGATTTAGTAGCTCATGTGTGTGTGTGAACTTTCATCTGCACTGCCTCCAGGGATTGTTTCTGCTATAACATTATTTGCTACATTCTTCCATTTTGTATGCTTTAGGTTGAAATCACCAAACATTAAGATGTTTGGAGATGGAGCTGGAAGGCTTTCCAGACAGTAATCAATTTTCAGTAGCTGTTCCTAAAACTGTTGTGAGGTTGCATCTGGTGGCTTATATACAACTACGATGACTAGGTTTTGGTTCTCGATCTTTATTGTTAGAACTTCAACTACATCATTAAAGAGTTCTGACATGATGTTCATACGTAAATAAATGTGAACAACCAAGAAATAAGTGTAAGAGCAAGCTACACAATGGCTTCCAGTTTATAAGAAAGAATTATGAAGACAGGCTGAAAGAATTTGATATGCCACAGGTACGTCCTCACTAACCAAGATTAGCAGAAACCAGGAGACATGATAACCACTTATAAAACTGTAAAAGGAAACAAGAGTTTATATGGAAGATTTCTTATTACCATCAACAGGAAAAAATAAGTCCATATCTATAAATTTAAACAGAAGAGATGCCAAAAGAATGCCAGAAAATTCAAAGTCTTGAATTACGGTATGAGAGGAGGTAATAAGTGCTACAACC
>NC_091331.1:9766543-9861543 GCF_038502225.1 Cherax quadricarinatus | reverse complement strand
CTGGTATTTCTTCTCTTGGATAAGTGAATGTCAGTGTACAGTCTGCATATGCATGGGATTCTGGGATGAGATGAAGGAGGTCATTGAAGTAGACATTCCATAACAATGGTCCCAGCACACTTCCTTGCGGAACACATGTCCCAGTAGGATGTCTTGCTGATTCCATTCCATTGAGAAATACCCTTAGAAATCTACCATGAAGGTAGTCACTGAGGAGACAGCATAGAGCCTGCAATTCCCAGAGCTTGAAGTTTTGCTAAGAGGCCCTGGTGCCACACCCGGTCGAAAGCACCAGCAATGTCCAGTGCTACCACACAGCTGACTTTGGATTTATCCAGTGACTGGTGCCACTTAGTGGAGAGGTTTAACAACAGATCAGCAGCAGAGTAACCTTTCCTGGAGCCATAATGATGGTCACAAAGTAGTGAGTGGTAGTCAAAAAAAAAAAAACTGTCATTTGTCATGAGATTATTGTCTCAAGGATCTTGCCAGTGATTGACAGCAATGACACTGGTCTGTAGTTGCTGATTTCTGCTCTGCTCTTCACTTTGTGAACAGGGACTACATTTGCCGCTTTCCACAGAGAAGGCCATTTACACTGTACTAGGCAGTGCTGAAAGATGTGAGTTAGAGGTGCTGCTAGCTGGTCTGCACACCTCAGCAATCTTGGGCTCAACTTGTCTGGGCCCACAGCCTTTCCTTGGTCAAGCAATTTAACCCTTAAACGGTCCAAACGTATATATACGTTCACGAGCGTAGCGCCCAAAACGTATATGTATATATGTTTTCCTTGTCATTCATTCAACATTGCCACAATAAGCCTGAGTAGCCTAGACATTAGAGAATGGGTGTGTGCACTCACTGTGCGCCATATGAAAAAAATTGGGGATGCCTGGGTACCATATGCTCTTTTCTCTTATTAAAAAAAAAACTTTTTTTTTTCTCAAAAAATTTGGGGCGCTACGCGAGAGAACGTATATATACGTTTGGACCATTTAAGGGTTAAGAAGGAAATGCACCTCTCTCCCTACCTCCCTCTCCATCCCTTTTTTTTTTACACAGGGTTTGACAAGGTTAGGTTAAGGATCCCTAGCTTTATTGAAAAGCTATTTACAGATAAAGGATTCTTTACTTTATTGACAAGCTAAGAGCTGTTACCTACATCAGCTCATTTGAAAGCATTTTTATTGTTATGAGATGCTTTCAAATGAGCTCATGTAGGTAACAGCTCTTAGCTTGTCAATAAAGTTAGGAATCCTTCACCTGTAAATAGCACTGTCAATAAAGCTAGGGATCTTTAACCTAACCTTGTCAAACCCACCCACCAACTCACTCATTCACTCACTCTCTCTCTCCCACATACACTTCACGACTGCATAAATTCCACTACAATACCAGGTTGCCTCTGAGCATTATTTCTGGACAAAAGCACATAAATACAATTTTTTTTTTTTCAACAAGTCGGCCGTCTCCCACCGAGGCAGGGTGACCCAAAAAAGAAAGAAAATACCCAAAAAGAAAATACTTTCATCATCATTCAACACTTTCACCACACTCACACATTATCACTACTTTTGCAGAGGTGCCCAGAATACAACAGTTTAGAAGCATATACGTATAAAGATACACAACATATCCCTCCAAACTGCCAATATCCCAAACCCCTCCTTTAAAGTGCAGGCATTGTACTTCCCATTTCCAGGACTCAAGTCCGACTATATGAAAATAACCGGTTTCCCTGAATCCCTTCACTAAATATTACCCTGCTCACACTCCAACAGATCGTCAGGTCCCAAGTACCATTTGTCTCCATTCACTCCTATCTAACACGCTCAGGCACGCTTGCTGGAAATCCAAGCCCCTCGCCCACAAAACCTCCTTTACCCCCTCTCTCCAACCCTTTCGAGGAAGACCCCTACCCCGCCTTCCTTCCCCTATAGATTTATGTGCTTTCCATGTCATTCTACTTTGATCCATTCTCTCTAAATGACCAAACCACCTCAACAACCCCTCTTCTGCCCTCTGACTAATACTTTTATTAACTCCACACCTTTTCCTTATTTCCACACTTCAAATTTTCTGCATAATATTTACACCACACATTGCCCTTAGACAGGACATCTCCACTGCCTCCAACCGTCTCCTCGCTGCTGCATTTACCACCCAAGCTTCACACCCATATATGAGTGTTGGTACTACTATACTTTCATACATTCCCTTTTTTGCCTCCATAGATAACGTTTTTTGACTCCACATATACCTCAACGCACCACTCACCTTTTTTCCCTCATCAATACCCTATGCAAAATACCCTATGCAAATCTGTAAAATAAATATAAACCCTTATTAGTGCCTAACCATCATTGGTAACCACCATAGAAAGTGTACTGTGCCTTAATCTTTTCACATTCTAACACCAATTAGCAGCTGCACTGATAGTATGCCAAACTGATAAGTTGATGAATAAGACACACTTGGGTATCCTTATTGACAAGATATTTCACTTGAGCAGCAAGATTTTTTTCAGTCTAATACAGAGGAAACATTTGTAGTTTGTATTATTGTATTAGACAGCAAAAGCCCGTGTGGTGCACATGTCTTGTTTACCCCCAATTAACAAATACGTAACACTAAAGAGGTAGTGCACATCAGCCACATGTATACTTTCCTACATATTGGATTTAAAACAACTGTACAGTCAATAAGCAATCTTTACATGAATGGTATACAATATCAACAAGATGAAGAATTAGACACATGTGCAACATCTAAGTATCTTTATCTGTAGGCGTTTCACCAACCAGTGGCTTTATCAATACAAATTCAAGGACATTTGTATTGAAAAAGCTGCTAGATGTTGAAACATCTACAATAAAAATAACCAGATGTTGCATGTAATTCTTCAATAAGCAATCTATTCAAAGAAATGTTAACTAATAAGGACTGCATACTACGAATTCCTCTAGCCCAGCTTTTAAAATCAGCTCCTTTTAATACACCTGTTACCCAAAATGCCATCAAAATGTTTTGGTCCTAGAACCTTGTTCACTCCGAATGTATAAAGGGCAAGAAACCCAAACTTACAATAACACTGAAAGTTTCCTTCACACTGCCCATCATATCTTGTAGAAGCTAAAACAAGGAAAGAAACTCTTGTTCCTTCTACATACATGGACAACCTAGATATGCCAGGATATACATACTACCCAAATCCCACAAACCCACAGTGCCAATCTAATACATCACTTCTGGCATAGAAAATGCCATACAATAACTAGTGGGATTCCTCGCTAAACACTTGTCTTAGCTCCTTGGATCTATTAACCCTGCATGCATAAAACATTTGGGAGGCATTCTGTTACACGTTTCCAACATCAACATCAAGAATAAACGCAGCCTCATTTGACGTTGCCTCCCTCTAAAAGAACATTTTCCCCACATACCTAAGAGGAATAACAGTGACAACAGACTCTCTCTTCCACACTGAGATTTTAAAGATGTAGTTCAACAATACATCAATTTGAACATTTTTAAATATGAAGATGTGTGTTTCCATCAATGTTTTAGTTAAGCAATGAGGAGTCTGCTCAGCACCATGTTGGCAAATATCTACATGGAGAATATGAAAGCGGAATGATTCTGACTCATTGTCCCTAGTACAGTGACGTAACTACAGAATGTGGATGAGATACTGGAACTGTACCCAAAGGATTTCAACATACACAACCTACCAAATCAGATCAACATACTGAAGATGCTTCCTTAATCCCACTTCTTAACTTTCTTTTATCCTATCTTTGCTTATCATGCAATATGAATATGAGGCAAACTTTGCAAGGTGGTTACCAAATCAACTCCATGAGCTTTATACATCTGATTGCAAACAAAAGTATACTATCCTTTTGATTAACGCCAGAAAAAAGATTCAAAGAGCCATGTAAGATCATGGTAGCTTTACCCCATATTACTAGCTACTGGGAAAATATTTATATATTTAACTCTTTGAGTATATATAATTACTGTAATAACAAAATTTCTGTATGTCAGTAGGTTTTCTGGGTTGACAGTCTGATTAACTGCACCTGGTGGAGCAGATGGTCATATTTATGCATACTGCAAGTAATAACTGTCTAGATGTGGAATTCTGCTGACATTAGCTAGCTTGCAATACTACTCAAACCAAGGAGCCCAGTGCATGCTACCTCTTCATGCTTATCCTACAGCAGCAAATGTCTACTATCACAAACAAAAGAGTAATGATAATAGTTTTTTATGGACAGAATGAGATACAATATTGTCCCTGGGAAAATTAAGTCACAGTATGAAGGATGAAACAATTCCCTATTAAGCCACAATTTATAAACATTTAATGACATTTCAATCAGTCTTAGACTATTACAAACTTGAGACCTCATAATGGCCCAGCATGATACAAAATATTGTCTAAAGTTTTCTCTCCATATTGTGGGTTAATAGGGGTTAATAGTGATTAGTCCACAGAAGACTGAATCAACAATGATGAAAAGGTATAACAATGATAAAGTAGGAGTAAAAAATTTAATTGAACATGGTTACATTCCTCAGTGCTGCGAGAGATTCACAAGAAGTCAAACAGTGCCTCCAGGGTGCAAGTTTAAAAGAATCTTTAGTCTGAAATCACTTTAGTCCTTAGTCACCTGACATCCTTTTCTAAATTTTACACAGCAATGTAGAACTTCTACTCTACTCCTCTCCCCAAATTACTTTCTTTAACTGCACTTTCCTTATGCTTTCTTTCAAATCAAGTCTTGTAAACCAAAATTGTAACACAGCATTACAAACAAATTATGAGTTATTCAAATGCATTAGATCTTGAGAAGCAATTTACAAATACAATATTGAAATTCTAATAAAAATTATGTATTACTGAATATAGTATTATTGAAGTAATTTAAGAACCCAATAAGAATTTAATTTATAATCAGATACAACATTTAAGACAGTGAAAGCTTCAAAATAATGAATATCATTTATATTTTTTCTTTGGGTGGTTTACATATTCACTTAGGTACTGCACAAAACTTTTTAAAAAAGAAAACTTGATGAAAAGAAATCAAAGGACTGTCATCAAAACAAATGTTATTTATCAGTTAATAAGTGTTAAGCCATTTTGTTAGCTCAGGAACCTTTAGAACCCCCTTACCAGATTAGTTTGTAATATAATATCTGTTAGTTTTAGATTAAATTAGTACTGTACAACTCCCATTACTACTCAGCGGTATACACATGCACCAAACCCCACAGGAGAAAAGTGAAAAAATATACATGAACTACATAAAAATCAATATTCTATTTACATTTCACATTAAAGAGAAACAAGATCACACATTCAAAATATGAATGTTCAAATACCTGTGATTTGAAGTGAAAATGTTTCAAGGTAGAAGATTAAATCATCAACTGCCTAAGTAGCAAATTGCTGATTTCCAGGAAAATTTCCATGCAGTAGCCCAGGAGCTAGTGCCACCTTCCACCCACTACGAAGAACACCTCAGATCCGAAACCAAACACTACTTACATTTTAAGGGATTTTACTATAAATATTTCAACTCATGACATGAATACTATAATATACAGATCAATGATATAATGGTTCTTACAAATAAAATGAATATCAGATACTGAACATATTATTGAAAACTGATATATTATTATCCTTAGGGAAGAAAAGTGATGATGTTACTATTTATATTTTTTGTCCTTGCTTATTGCAGATAACAGTGCAGACAAGAGATGAACCTCATGTATTATAAAATTTCAGCAATTATGTGTGAATGATGGTGAAAGTGGTGAATGATAATGAAAATGCATGCTGCTCTTACCTGTATTTTTTTGTACCTCTGTATGTTCAAATTATTAAATAAATAAATAAATAAAATAAATAAATAAATAGTTTCTTTCTTTTTTGGATCACCCTATCTCGGTGGGAGACAGCTGACATGTTAAAAAAATTTCTATATACATATAATGTCTTAAACCAGCCAAAGTGTCTTACAAATACTTTCTTTAATTTTAACTTGTGGATTGTGCTATAAATTCAAGATACAGATTCACATACACCAATAGGGTATGCATTTTTTAATTTGCACCAAACTTAATTCAACCTTAACACAGTAAAATGTGTGAAATCGAATAATATCAGGGCCCCCAACATGATTTAATATATACCTGGAAGTTGTTCATTACCCAGGTGGACCAACCGTACACCCATGTTACAATTGGAGACGCATTTGATCCCTAATATTTCATATCTAATTTCATTTATTTTTCAATAATGAAATGAAAAAATATACAAAACTTACCAAAAAAACAAATCTCTCCCCCCTGAAACACTTAACATGTTTCCTGACAAACCTTATACCTGCCTATATCTCCCTCCCTCCCATTTCCCCATTCTACTACTCTCTCTCATTCCCTCCCTTTCTCCCATTTCTTCCCCCTCTCTCCCATTCCCTTCCTCCCTTTCATTTACTCTCCTTTCCTTCTTTTCTTTCTTTCCTATTCCCTCTAGTTTATTCCCTCTCTCCTCATTGAAGCTGACAAGCACTGCCTATGCTTTTCACCCTTTTACTGATATGGTACTCAAGTGCCTGTGATATGACATGGAAGCTTTTAGTGAGAGCAGTTGTGGGTGATACTGCAGTGTGGGTAGGGAAAGGTGTAGCATGAGTGAGCCAAAATGTCCAACTTCACTCACCAAAACATACTTGATGACTTAGTTGAATGATTAGGTAAGAGACCAATGTAATGACTGTGATCCCCACTTAACGACTGCTAACATATTGTAATTTCGAGTAACAGCAAAAACCTAAGATCATTCCCACACTTAACAACTAACTCCCAGTTGCAATAGCCTAAGTCTGCAAAATTCCTTAGTCCAACAATCCTCAGAAAGGAGCCATTACAACCTTTCAACTCAACAAAAGCACAATGTGATATTTCTCTTGATAATTTGATCATTTTCTCATAGTTCTTGTGTTAAGCACTAATAAAATTGGGGTCACAGCATCACTGTCTCTACTAACAATCTACCTATTGCTGATAAACACATACTTTTAAATTTTGTAACCGAAAAAGTTACTGTATTTGGAATTATATCTATGATATAATCACACTAGTCCCCATTACAAGATATAACATGGGCCTATAAGGAAAAATGTGATTCACTTAGCATATGTTAAGGTAAATGAACCATTCCTTCAGTCACTATGTTGTTATACTGGGGTCTACTGTATTAATTCTACTGTTTTAGAAAAATCTCTCCCAAACAAACATGAGCCCTTCATTTTCTTTTTTTTAACAAGTTGGATGCCTCCCACTGGGGCAGGGTGACCCAAAAAGAATGAAAATCCCCCAAAAAGAAAATACTTTCATCATCATTCAACACTTTCACCTCACTCATACATAATCACTGTTTTTACAGCGGCACCCAGATACAACAGTTTAGAAGCATATATAGAGATATATAACATATCTTTCCAAACTGCCAATATCCCAAACCTCTCCTTTAAAGTGCAAGCATTGTACTTCCCATTTCCAGTACTCAAGTCCAGCTATATAAAAATAACCGGTTTCCCTGAATCCCTTCACTAAATATGACTCCAACAGCTTGTCAGTCCCAAAAACCATTCAGCTCCATTCACTCCTATCTAACATGCTCGCACACGCTTGCTGGAAGTCCAAGCCCCTCGCCCACAAAACCTCCTTTACCCCTTCCCTCCAACCTTTTCGAGGACAACTCCTGCCCCACCTTCCTTTCCCTACAGATTTATATGCTCTTCATATCATTCTACTTTGATCCATTCTCTCTAAATGACCAAACCACCTCAACAACCCCTCTTCAGCCCTCTGACTAATACTATTATTAACTCCACACCATTTCCTTATTTCCACACTCCGAATTTTCTGCATAATATTTACACCACACATTGCCCTTAGACAGGACATCTCCACTGCCTAAAACCGCCTCCTTGCTGCAGCATTTACAACCCAAGCTTCACACCCATATAAGAGAGTTGGTACCACTATACTTTCATACATTTCCCATCCGCTGACACATCAACTCCCAAATATCCGAAAACATTCGCTTCTTCCATACTCCCTCTCTCCAATGTCATATGCAATTTTTCTTTATCTAAATCATTTGATACTCTCATCACCTTACTCTTATCTATGTTCACTTTCAACTTTCTACCTTTACACACCCTCCCAAACTCGTCCACTAACCTTTGCAACTTTTCTTTAGAATCTCCCATAAGCACAGTATCATCAGCAAAGAGTAACTGTGTCAACTCTCATTTTGTATTTGATTCCCCATAATTTAATGCCACCCCTCTCCCCTACACCCTAGCCTTCAACTCCTTCACAACCCCATCTATAAATATGTTAACCCTTTCAGGGTTGTGGCCGTACTAGTACGGCTTACGCCCCAGGGTTTTTGACGTACTAGTACACCTAAATTCTAGTGCCCTCAAATCTAGTGAGAGAAAGCTGGTAGGCCTACATATGAAAGAATGGGTCTATGTGGTCAGTGTGCGCAATATAAAAAAAATCCTGCAGCACAGTGCATAATGAGAAAAAAAAAACTTTGACAGTGTTTTTGGATTAAAACAGCGACTTTGCCCTGTATTTTCCTATGGTATTTATTGTTGTATTCTAGTTTTCCTGGTCTCATTTGATAGAATGGAAGACATATTACAGAAACTGAGATAATTTTGACTGGTTTTACAATGAAAAGTACCTTGAAATTGAGCTCAAATTAGCAAAAATGTTTGATTTTTACCAACGTTCAAAAGTAAACAAATCATGCCAAGCGTCCAATACACGTCAACTGATGAGTCTAATATTCTTTCACAAGTGCGCTGATATTATTTATACCATTTCTACACTAATGCAGTAGTCTGCATAACAGTAAATCTTCTATTTTTTGTAAGAATAAAAATTCAAAGTGGAAAGCCAAAGAAATATAAGAGGGGCCTGGGGATGTGACTAACGAACAGAGAATTTGTTATTTTAGTGCCAGGAATGTCTTTCTTGTTTATTCTGGACCCTATTTGGAAATTGGCATCTTTTGAAATTTGTGTAAAATTGGCAAAATTGCTAAATTCTGACCACTTTATTGGATAGTTGAAATCGGTAAATGGGTGGTTTCCTGTACTCAGTCGATAAAAAAAATGGAGTTCTAGTGAAATAGTTATGATTTTTGTCGACTAGTACACTGGAATTGTCTGAAAATAGGGCTCAAAGTGGGCAAAGCCGCCGATACGTAAACATCGTCGAGACCGCTAACCTCGCGAGAGCATTATTCCATAAGTTTTCCATCAAATTTCATACTTTTGGGGACCCTGAGAACAAGTCTTGAAGAGGGCCGAGGACCCTGAAAGGGTTAAACCACCATGGTGACATTACACATCCCTTTCCAAGACCTACTTTTACCGGGAAGCAATCTCCCTCTCCTACACACCCTAGCCTGATCCTCACTATCCTCATAAAAACTCTTTACAGCATTTAATAACTTACTACCTATTCCATATAGTACTTGTAACATCTGCCACATTGCTCCTCTATCCTATTTTCATCCATTCTCTCTAAATGACCAAACCACCTCAACAACCCCTATTCAGCCCTCTGACTAATACTTTTATTAACTCCACACCTTCTTCTAATTTCTACACTTCGAATTTTCTGCATAATATTTACACCACACATTGCCCTAGACAGGACATCTCCACTGCCTCCAACTGTCTCTTCGCTACAGCATTTACAATCCAAGCTTCACACCCATATAAGAGTGTTTTTTGTCTCCACGCATACCTCAACGCACCATTCACCTTTTTTCCTTCATCAATTCTATGATTAACCTCATCCTTCATAAATCCATCCATTGACATGTCAACTCCCAAATACATGTATCTGAAAACATTCGCTTCTTCCATACTCCCTCTCTCCAATTTGATATCCAGTTTTTCTTTATCTAAATCATTTGATACCCTCATCACCTTACTCTATTCTATGTTCACTTTCAACTTTCTACCTTTACACACACTCCCAAACTCGTCCACTAACCTTTGCAATTTTCTTTAGAATCTTCCATAAGCACAGTATCATCAACAAAAATTAACTGTCAATTCCCATTATGTATTTGATTCCTCATAATTTAATCCCACCCCTCTCCTGAATACCCTAGCTTTTACTTCTTTTACAACCCCATCTATAAATATATTAAACAACCATGGTGACATTACACATCCCTGTCTAAGATCACTTTTACCGGGAAGTAGTCTCCCTCTCTTCTACACACCCTAACCTGAGCCTCGCTATCCTCATAAAAACTCTTTACAGCATTTAGTAACTTACTACCTATTCCATATACTTGCAACATCTGCCACATTGCTCCCCTATCCACTTTATCACATGCCTTTTCTAAATCCCTAAATGCAATGAAAACTTCCCTACCTTTATCTAAATACTGTTCACATATATGCTTCAATGTAAACACTTGATCTACACATCCCCTACCCACTCTAAAACTTCCTTGCTCATCCCCAATCCTACATTCTGTCTTACCTCTAATTCTTTCAATAATAACCCTACTGTACACTTTTCCTGGTATACTCAGTAAACTAATTCCTCTATAATCTCTTTCGTCCGCCTTCCCTTTATATAAAGGAGCTATACATGCTCTCTGCTATCCCTAGTTACCCTCCCCTCTTTCATACATTTATTAAACAAAAATACTAACCTCTCCAACACTATATCTCCTCCTGCTTTTAACATTTCTGTCATGATCCTGTCACTTCCAGCTGCTTTACCCCCTTTCATTCCACATAATGCCTCACACACTTCCCCACACTCACATCCTGCTCTTCTTCACTCCTAAAAGATGTTATACTTCCCTGGACAGTGCATGAAATTACCACCTCCCTTTCTTCATCGACATTTAAAAGTTCCTCAAAATATTCCCACCATCTCTCCAATACCACCAGCTCCCCATCTACTAACTCCCGTACTCTGTTTTAACTGACAAATCTATTCGTTCCCTAGGCTTTCTTAACTTGTTTATCTCACTCCAAAATTTTTTTTTATTTTCATCAAAATTTCTTGACAGTGCCTCTCCCACTTTATTATCTACTCTCCTTTTGCACTCTATCACCACTCTCTTCACCTTTCTTTTACTCTCCATATACTCTGCTCTTCTTATGACACTTCTGCTTTGTAAAAACCTCTCATAAGCTACCTTTCTCTTTTATCACACCCTTTACTTCATCATTCCACCAATCATTCCTCTTTCCTCCTGCACCCACCCTCCTATAACCACAAACTTCTGCCCCACATTCTAATACTGCATTTTTAAAACTATCCCAACCCTCTTCAACCCCCCACTACTCATACTTGCACCAGCCCACATTTCTGCTAATAACTGCTTATATCTCATTCTAACTTCCTCCTTCTTTAGTTTATACACTTTCACCTCTCTCTTACTTCTTGTTGCCATTTTCCTTTTGTCCAATCTACCTCTTACTCTAACTGCAGCTACAACTAAATAATGATCTGATATATCAGTTGCCCCTCTATAAAAATGTACGCACATCCTGAAGCTTACCCATCAACCTTTTATCCACCAATACATAATCTAACAAACTACTTTCATTACATGCTATATCATACCTTGTATACTTATTTATCCTCTTTTTCATAAAATATGTATTACTTATTACCAAACCTCTTTCTACACACAGCTCAATTAAAGGATCCCCATTTTCATTTATCCCTGGCACCCCAAATTTACATACTACTCCCTCCACAACATTTTTACCCACGTTAGCACTGAAATCCCCCACCACAAGTACTCTCACACTTGGTTCAAAACTCCCCATGCACTCACTCAACATTTCTCAAAAATCTCATTCTCTCCTCTACACTTCTCTCTTCTCCAGGTGCATAAATGCTTACTATAAACCACTTTTCACATCCAACTCTTATTTTACTCCACATTATCCTTGAATTAATAAATTTATATTCCCTCTTTTCCTGCCATAATTTTTTTTTTTTTTTTTTTCAACAAGTCGGTCGTATTATTATTATTATTGCTACTCCTTCTTCAGGTCTAGCTCTATTTGAAACCCCTGACCTAATCCCATTTATTTCTCCCCACTGAAACTCTCCCACCCCCTTCAGATTTGTTTCACATAAAGCCAGGACATCCAGCTTCTCATTCATAACATCCACAATCATCTCTTTCTTATCATTCGCACAACATCTACACACATTCATATATGCATAAATGATACACGTAATGTATAACTGCATTTTGTGAAACAATAATAGAGAAAAAATACTATATGTCAAGTTCCTAATACAGTGGAACCTCAAAAATCGAACTTAATCCGTTCCAGGAGCTAGTTCTAAATTCGAAAAGTCTGAAAATCGAAGCAATATTTCCCATAAGAAATAATGGAAATACAATTAATCCGTTCCAGAAACCCAAAAATATTCACACAAAAAATACATTTTATAGAGATTAATTACAGTTTTACATATAACAAATACTATAGTTTTTAATTATGTATAGTAATACAGTGGACCCCCGGTATTCGATGGCATCGGTATTTGATAAATCTGGTATTTGATGCATTATCGCAAAAATTTTGCCTCGGTATCCAATTGAAAACCCGGTATTCGATACGATTCGTATGAGACGCATCCACGTGTGGCCTGAACTGCCCCGTGTGTGCCAGTGTTTACAAGCCAGCCAGTGTGCACCCATCTAATGATACATTCGGTACATTCCACATTATCACTGTTTCTGGTGCTTGTTTCTGCAAAATAAGTCACCATGGGCCCCAAGAAAGCTTCTAGTGCCAACCCTTCGAGAAAAAAGGTGTTAATGACTATTGAAATGAAGAAAGAGATAATTGCAAAGTACGAAAGTGGAGTGCATGTGCCGGAGCTGGTCAGATTGTATAATAAACCCCAATCAACCATCTCTACTATAGTGACCAGGAAAACGGCAATCAAGGAAGCTGTTCTTGCAAAAGGTGCAACTGTGATTACGAAACAGCGACCACAAGTGTTAGAAAATGTTGAGAGACTGTTATTGGTGTGGATAAATGAAAAACAGATAGCAGGAGATAGCATCTCTCAAGCGATCATTTGTGAAAAGGCTAGGCAGTTGCATGACGATTTGGTTAAGAAATTGCCTGCAACTAGTGCTGATGTGAGTGAATTTAAGGCCAGCAAAGGTTGGTTTGAAAGATTTAAGAATTGTAGTGGCATACATAGTGTGATTAGGCATGGTGAGGCTGCCAGTTCGGACCAAAAAGCAGCTGAAAAATATGTGAAAGAATTCAAGGATTACATAGACAGTGAAGACTTGAAACCTGAACAAGTGTTTAATTGCGACGAAACAGGCCTGTTTTGGAAGAAAATGCCAAGCAGGACCTACATTACTCAGGAGGAAAAGGCACTCCCAGGACATAAGCCTATGAAAGACAGGCTTACTCTGTTGATGTGTTCCAATGCTAGTGATGATTGCAAAGTGAAGCCTTTATTGGTGTATCACTCTGAAACTCCCAGAGTGTTCAGGAAAAACAATGTCCTCTAGGCTAATTTGTGTGTGCTGTGGAGGGCAAACAGTAAGGCATGGGTCACTAGGGACTTTTTCTATGACTGGTTACACCATGCATTTGCCCCCACTGTGAAAAATTACCTAACTGAAAAGAAATTAGACCTTAAGTGCCTCCTGGTATTAGACAATGCCCCTGGTCATCCTACAGACTCGGCAGAGCGACTTTCTGGGGACATGAGCTTCATTAAGGTCAAGTTTTTGCCTCCTAATACCACTCCTCTCCTGCAGCCCATGGACCAGCAGGTCATTTCCAACTTCAAGAAACTGTACTCAAAAGCTATGTTTCAAAAGTGCTTTGCAGTGACCACAGAAACTCAACTGACTCTTTTAGAGTTTTGGAAGGATCACTTTAATATCCTCAATTGTATAAACCTTATAGGTATGGCTTGGGAGGGAGTGACTAAGAGGACCTTGAACTCTGCTTGGAAAAAACTGTGGCCAGAATGTGTAAACAAAAGGGATTTTGAAGGATTTGAGGCTAACCCTGAGAAGCCTATGCCAGTTGAAGAATCCATTGTGGCATTAGGGAAGTCCTTGGGATTGGAGGTTAGTGGGGAGGATGTGGAAGAGTTGGTGGAGGAGGACAATGAAGAACTAACCACTGATGAGCTGCTAGATCATCTTCAACAGCAAGAGGCCACAACTGCGAAAACTGCTTCGGAGGAGGGGGTAGAGAAATTGAAGAAGTTGCCTACTTCACAGATTAAGGAAATGTGTGCAATGTGGCTTAAAGTGCAAACCTTTTTTGATGACAATCACTGTAACACAGCTATTGCAAGCCGTGCTGGTGACTATTACACTGGCAATGTTGTGAAACACTTTAAGAATGTCATAAAGGAACGGGAGGTACAGGCCACTATGGACAGATATGTTGTGTGACAGAAGTCCAGTGACTCTCAAGCTGGTCCTGGTGGCATTAAAAGAAGAAGGGAAGTAACCCCGGAAAAGGACTTGCTACCTCAAGTCCTAATGGAAGGGGATTCCCCTTCTAAACACTAACACCTCTCCCCTCCTCCCATCCCATCAATCATCACCAGATCATTAAAGGTAAGTGTCAATTATTCTATTGTTATTGTTGTTATTGTAATTATTCTATTGCATTAAACTTAATATTTCATGTAGTAAAATTTTTTTTTTTCATACTATTGGGTGTCTTGCACGGATTAATTTGATTTCCATTATTTCTTATGAGGAAAATTGATTCACTTTTCGATATTTTCGGTATTCGATGAGCTCTCAGGAACGGATTAATATCGAATACCGGGGGTCCACTGTACATATAAAATAACATTTTTACTTACCCTTATTGAAGATTGGTGATGGCATCTGGAAGATAGGGAGGAGGAGAGAGGGAGTTTGGGTTAGTGTTTGGAAGGAGAATCCCCCTCCATGAGGACTTCAGGTAAAGTCCTCTCTGGGGTTACTTCCCTTCTGTCTTTCAACCCCTTCAGGGTCCAAGGCCCAAATCTGAAGTGGTGCCCCAGTGTCCAAGAATTTTCAAAAAAAAAATTTTTTCTTTTTTCTTATGAAATGGTAGAGAATCTTTTTGTGAAGGTAATAAAACAAAAAGTACGAAATTTGATGGAAAACTGACGAAATTATGCTCTTGCGAATTTTGACGTGTCAGCGATATTTACGAATCGGCGATTTTGCCGACTTTGACTCCCATTTTAGGCCAATTACATTATTCCAGTCGACCAAATTCTTAGCTATTTCACTAGTATTACCTCTATTCTATTGATTGAGCACAAGAAATCACCGAGTCAAATGTTTCAACTACAAATTAAAGTGATTGGAAATTGTTAATTTGGCCAATTTAACACAAAGTTCAAAATATTCCAATTTCAAAATAGGGTCCAGAATAAACAATATAGGTATTCCTGGAACTAAACTAACATTTCCTCTGTTCATTAGTTACATTTTGAGGCTTTACAAATAAATTCCATTTTTATTTTTTATTCACATAATGAATTTTTATTCACACCAAAAAATAGAAGATTTACTGTTATGCAATACTGTAATAATTGTATAAATATCATCACCATATTTGTGAATGCATATTAGACCCACCAGCTGGCGTGTATTAGACGTGTGAGGTCGTTTGTTTACTCTTGAATATCGGCAAAAATTTAACATTTCTGCTACTTTGAGCTCAGTTTCAAGCCATTTCCAGTGCTAAAACCAATCAAAATCATCTCTATTTCTGTAATATGTCTTCCACTCTATCAAATGAGACCAAGAAATCGCAAATAGAACTATAAAAAACATACGAAAAAACACTGCAAAGTCGCTGTTTTAATCGAAAAATCATGATTTCAGTTTTTTTTCTCTTATTATACACAGTGTGCTGCAGGATCTGTTTTATGTGGTGCACACATACCACATAGATGTATTCTCTCATATCTAGGCCCAAATGTACCACTCACAGTTTATCAGAGTGAGCTGAGCTCATGACGTAGATCTACGGTTTGGACCCTGAACGTAAAGCCGTAGATCTACGGGACGGACCCTGAAAGGGTTAATGCTACTAGGACCAGCTTGAGAGTCACTGAACCCCTGTCTCACAAAATAACTGTCCACAGTCCTCTGTTTCTGGTGCCTCTTTAACATTTCCCTAAAATGGGACATGGTTCTGTCACTGAACTTGTTGCAAAGATGGCTTGTTTCAGCTTGCTCAGGGTGGTAATTCTGCACAAACATTTGGACATCATTCCACTTGGCACAAATCTCAATCTTTGAAGAAGGCACCTCATCCACTCCCTATATTAACACCTTTCACAACATCAGCTTCCTTGATTTGTTCTTTCTTTGACAGCATAGAACCGATGGTCGACTTGTTTTTCCCATACATCATGGCAAGCTCAACAAGCCTCACACCACTCTCATACTTCTGTATTATTTCCTTCTTCACATCTATGGTGTTTCTCACTTTCTTTACCACAGGGGTACCACTAGCAAGTTTCTTTGGGCCCATAGCAGCTTATTTCACAGTCCCACAAGCACTAAACACAATGAAATAATCGCAAAATGCGTGAATGAGAGTGCAGGTTAGTGTTCACTCAAGCATAAACAAAGCTAGACTGCTCATGGCGCCTGCGCGGGGACGCGGACAGAGTGGGCGGCAGACAGGTCCCGTACCCGGCGGTCCGAAAACAGGGGCGCGTTCGATAATAGGGACACAGTTTGTCCGAAACATGGTTCTATTTTCGAAACGTTCGATATGTGATACATTCGATTTTTGAGGTTCCACTGTACAGTAAACTCCCATAAATTGTGCAGGTTACACTCCTGGAAATCAATGCTACTTGTGAAATAATGACTTGTGTAGTAAAGAATGTATGGGAAAAATGGCTGTGTTCACAACACGCAAAAAACAAAAACAAAAAAAAAATTAATTCCTTAATTCTTCAATAATAATAGTTTTTCTTACCTAACATTATAAATGATGATGCCCTGCATAATACATGTACTGTAGTGAAGGTGAGACAGTGAAAAAAGAAGAGCACATGTAACTGGAAAGGTTCAACACTTAAAACATTCTTACCATAAAGTCTGGTTTCTGGTGAACAATAATCTTGAATATTCATTTGTTTTGTTTGCTGAACTGCATTAATATATAATTTATTTATTTTGCATTACTGTATACAGTAATTTATCTTGTTTGGACACTCATCAACACTAACCAACCACAACCAACCAGCCACCACCAACCACCCATGCTGCCACACCCACAATGTTAAACCTTTGCTGCCACACCCACGCTGACACAACACTTTTTTGCCATTCTTTTCACCATATCCCATTGTGTATTACTCATTATACAAACTTTGAGCTTTACCTCTGTATCGAGTTATAAGAATTGCTGATTCTCTTGCACTAAACATAAGTTCCATTTCCATGGCTCCATGTGTACCATCCTTCAGCATATTTACACTTCAAGTTTTTCAAAATAGGCCTAGTTTCATGGTTAATTTTCCTGGTGCCATCAGCATCAATAGTATTCCTTTTGGGTGCTGTGGTTAATATGCAGAGACAAGACAAAGTGATGTAAAATTAAAATAAATGGACTGATAAACATGAGACAGTACAATAAGGAACAGTTCCAGAAGGCATCAAATCATGTGGGTGGGTGTTTACATAAAGAAGTGAAACTAGGTCTCGCCCTGAAACAACGGCCTCGCCTGGATCAAGGAGGAAAAATACTTTGCTGAACGACTAAGTGGCATTTCATGACGCAATTCTTAGTATTAAGAACAAAGTTTAAATCATGAGTTACTCAAAACTCAAGATGTGGTTACATGAATTATAAGTCAGCTGTAATTAACTATACAATCTTTTATCAATCTCTACCAAACAAACACGAGCCCTTCACAGATGCTTAACATGAAACACAAAATATATTTGGTAAACAAGAAAAAATAATTACTGAATATAATCTGAATATTTACAGTGTTTTTCTCCATGGGGAAGTGAAACAGAAATCTTCCTCCGTAAGTTACTCGTCATAAGAGGTGACTAAAATGCCAGGAGAAAGGGGGTAGTAACCCCTTCTCCTGTATGAATTATTAAATTTAAAAAGAAAAACTTTTGTTTTTCTTTTTGGGTCACCCTGCCGCCTTGGTGGAACACGGCCAGTTCGCCAAAGAAAAAAAATTTACGATGTTTGTATATGCAGATCAGCTTTTATAAGAAACCATGGTTACTGATTCCAAAGCGCTTCATTCATAAGTGTGGATCACTGCAAGATGGAGGTTCAACTGTAGTGTAAAACTTACTGGACTCTGTAAGGCTAGCTGAACTTTATCTAATATTCATTATCATTAAAATGAATAATTTTGTGATGTACATATTCACTCTTGCAGTTATATAGCAAAAATGAATACAGTAGGACCCCTGTCTCCGCAGGGGATACATTCCAGTGATCTGCCGTGGATAGTAGTGAACTCTATATATAAGTGCTATACATACTTATTACAAAGTTTAACTGATAAATTATGCACAATAAGTTGAGAAGTATAATTTTTTCACTGATGGGAAGTACTTCATGGCTTCTCGTAGCTTTGAAGAACTTCCACCATCACTCCTCTTGCACTTTGAGGCCATTATTAAGCAAAATTAAGGGTTATTTTTGAGCCATGGTAAACCATGGATAACTGAAACCATGGATAACTGAAACCATGGATAACTGAAACCATGGATAACTGAAACCATGGATAACTGAAACCATGGATAACTGAAACCATGGATAACTGACCCATGGATACAAGGGTTCTACTGTACTATATATGTTCTCCCTGTTTGGCAAAATAAAGTTGGCAGGATCTTCATAAAGAGAACTACAAACGTATACAGTATATAAAATAGCCCTACCTTCACTGGTCTTCACTAAAACAGTGCAATCAGTGTCAGAGAACTCGTTTCATACATGTTGCAGGATGACTGTCTTACTAAGTCACTTCAATTCCTCTTTTATAAACACAAGTTCCTGCTGCAGAGTTTGCAGCACTAACAAAAACACTTCCTAAACCTGATGAATCTTGACTTTATTTTAATATATCTACTGGTTTCACAAAAATATAAATAACTTACACTAATTATAATTTAAAAAAATCTACAAAACCAAAAGTATTTTTTCAGCAAAGAGCAAGCTAAACATAATAAATGTAACTGCTTTTAGCTTCTGGTAAACAACTGTCAATACATTTCTAAAACCCTATGACATTGTAAAAAATAACTCATAGAAGTGATGCAAAATGACAAACATATTTTCTCATGCATATTACAAACTATAACTCTCTCACTACAAGAACAACTAGATATCACTGTGAACACAATAAAAATGGAGATAAACTGATTAAATATTTTTGAAAAAAAAAAAAAAAAAAAATTATGCAACATTTTCTTATATTAAGTTGGTGACTGGGGTACAAAGCTATCAGGTGGGTAAAAAAGAAATATACTGCAGGACTCAGGCCTGAGCTATATCATGTCTGACTTAACTGAGCTCAAGCCTGAGCAAAACATTGTCTAAAATAAACCTTCTTCTGCATTACATGTCTTTATATCCATCAAAAGTTATTAAAAAAGTATGCCAACAATATTATAAAACATAAATTATATTTACTGTTTTATGCTACTATGCAAAGCTTTCTATCTACTTCACTACATTACTTCATGTTCTCCATCATTCGCAAAAGCAAATAAGCAACGTATTTAGCTTTACCATATTCACACCTCATTTAAACTATAGTAGTACAAGGCATTAAAAGAGTGTATTTAGTTCTTAATATATACACAAAATAAATAAATATACAGAAATACTATACACATTTTTTTTCCAAAATGTCAACCATCTCCAACCAAGGCAGGGTGACCCAAAAAAAGACACACTTTTACCATCATTTTTCAATGCTTTCACTATCATTCGCACATAATCACTGTCTTTGCAATTGCACTCAGATGCAACAGTTCAGATGTCACTCCAAACAGCCAATATCCCAAACCCCTCCTTTAAAGTGCAGTCATTGTACTTCCCACCTCCAGGACTCAAGTCCGGCTAACCTGTTTCCCTTATTAAAACCCTTCACAAAATATTACCGGTACTGCTTACACTCCAGCAGCTCGTCAGGTCCCAAAAACCATTTGTCTCCATTCACTCCTGTCTAACACGTTCACACATGCCTGCTACATGTCCAAGACCCTTGAAACACAAAACCTCTTTTACCCCCTCCCAATATCCTTTCCTAGGAGGACTCCTACCCTCCTCCCCTCCACTACAGATTTATACACCCTCCACGTCATCTATTTTGCTCCATCCTCTCTAAATGACCAAACTACCTCAACAACCTCTCTTCAGCCCTCTGAATAATACTTTTGGTAATTCCACATCTCCTAATTTCCACACTATGAATTCTCTGCATAATATTTACACCACACATTGCTCTTAGGCATGGCATCTCCACTGCCTCCAGCCTCCCCCCTCACTGCAGCATTTACAACTCATGCTTCACACTCATAAGAGTGTTGGTACCATTATACTCCCATACATTACTTTCTTTGCCTCCATAGATAATTTTTTTTTTGTCTCCACAGATACTTCAACGTACCACTCGCCTTTTTTCCTTCATCAATTCTATGGTTAGCCTCATCCTTCATAAACCCATCTGCTGACAAGTCTACTCCCAAATATCTAAATATATTCCCTTCTTCCATCCTCCTTCCTTCCAATGTGATATTCAATTTTTCTTTACCTAACTCGTCCGACACCCTCATCACCTTACTCTTATGCACACAGCAGGCATGTGTGAACATGTTAGAGAGGAGTGAATGGAGATAAATGGTTTTTGGGACTTGACAAGCTGTTAGAGAGTGAGTAGGGAGATAGTAAGTACAATGCCTGCACTTTATAGCATGGGTTTTGGGATACTGGCTGTCTGGAGTGACATATGAACTGTCGTATCTGGGTGCCTCTGCAAAGATAGTGATTATGTGTAAATGGTGGTCAAAGTGTTTCTTTCTTTTTTCGGTCACCCTGCCTCGGTGGGAGACAGCCAACATATTGGAAAAAATGTATATATATTTATATGGTACTTATTTATATTGTAAATACACACCAACACATACATACTGTATACAGAATAAGTACAAAGACAAAATATAAATATGGTCCCTCTGGGAAGAAGTGAGTTAAGACTCCTTCCTTCAACAGCCATGCATGTCACAGAAGGCAGCTAAAATGCCAAGAGTAAAGATCTCATCATAAATCACTCTCTTTCCTTCTCTCCTTGCCTAAATTACCCATCACACACACACACACACACACACACACACACACACACACACACACACACACACACACACACACACACACACACACACACACACAAAAAAAAAGATTTCTCAAGCCACCCCAAACATAACTTCCGAGGAGTGATGTTCGGCAGTTAAGAGCCTCTAGTGTATATACAGTATGTATGTGCTATATAGTACATACATACTGTACCAATGTACTGTACATCAATATATATATATATATATAGATATATATATAAGACACTAACACCTCACAGCTCACTAGTAAGGCCTCATGGCAAATTCAAGTCTTATATACAATTAATTTTGTGGGTCTGAGGCTACATGTAGACTTGGTGGAAATATCTGTAGTTATCTAAATGCATTTACTTATGTGATGTCATAGGAAAACAGCTGTGAATGTGGTTTCCACTTTTTAGTGTTAATTCATCAGCCTCCATATATATAACAGTCTGTATAAATGAATGAATGAGAATAGAAAAGAATAAATGAGAATGAGAGTAAATGGGAGAATGAGGAATGAGAGAATGGTGAGAATGAAAAAATAAGTGAATGAGAAAAAGACAGAATGAATGAGATAATGTGAAGACAAGGAAAGAACAAGAGAGAATGAGAAAAATAATGAAAGAACAAGAAAAAACAAGAACAAGAGAGAATGATTGAGAGAACGAAAGAGAAAGGGAGAGCAAGAACAAGAGAGAAAGGGAAAGAAAGAATGAGTGAGAGAACAATAGAGGATAAGAGAGAACGATACCAGACAAGAGAGAATGATAGCAGACAAGAGAGAATGATAGCAGACAAGAGAGAAAATGATATAAGACAAGAGAGAGAATGATAGAGAAAGAGAGAACATGAAAACAAGAGAACAAGAAAACAAGAGAACAAGAAAACAAGAGAACAAGAAAACAAGAGAACAAGAAAACAAGAGAACAAGAGAACAAGAAAACAAGAGAACAAGAAAACAAGAGAACAAGAAAACAAGAGAACAAGAGAGAACAAGAGAGAACAAAATGAGAAAGAATGAGAGAGAGAATGAGTGAGAGAATGAGAAAGTGCAAGAACTAGAGAATAAGAGAATGAGAGAATTAGAGAATGAGAGAACTAGAGAACAAGAGAGAATAAGAAAATAAATTTTTTGTGTGTACACATATATGCATGTGTACTCGCCTCACTGTGGTAGTAGTGGTCGGGTCCTAGCTTCTATCTGTGCCCCTTAATTTGCCAATTGCCCAATTCACTCCCTCCTATCCTTATGAACCCTATTGTACTTGCTTTTAAAACTATGCATGGAGACACTTCATTGAGGTCATTGTGTGCCTCTCAACCACTGAAACTGAAAAATTACTTTGTGATATCCATGCGGCTTGTATATCTTTAACTTCCAGCTGTGCCTCTAAATACCTGTTTTGCACCTCTGAAACAGGCTCTTCTTGTCTACCATACGAATTCCTTCAAATATTTTGTATGTTGTTATATTTACACTGGGTCTTCTGTCTTCCAACATTGTTCAATTCAACTGCATTAGCCTCTCCTCATAGCTCATACCTTAAAACTCTGAAACTAGTCTCATTGAATACCCCTGATTTTCTTCATTTCCTTAACATGCTCTTTTAGGTGTAGGTGCCATGCTGGTTCTGCATACCTCAAGATGAGCCTGACGTGTTCAATAAAAAGTGCAGAAGATCTCTTTCTTGAGATTCCTGAAAGCTACTCTAAAATTTACCAGACAAGCACTGGTTGCAGAAGTTATCCAATTGATACAAGCCTCTGGAAATATGATAGACATTATACTCAACACTAAGCCTCTCTTTGAAAAAGGTTTGTACCCTCCATCCTCAGAGCCTACGCTCCATAGCCAGTCTCCTGGCCTACTCACCAATCTTCATAATCTTGCACCTGCTTGGGTTGAATTCAAGCAACCACTTCTTTGACCAATTTTGCAGTTTTTCCAAATCATTTTGTAGCCTTTCCCTATCCTCATCTGTTTTTATTCTTCTCATTAGTTTTACATCATCAGCAAACAGGGATACATCTGACTGAATCCCATCTGATATGTCATTCACATAAACCAGAAACAGTACTGATCCTGTGTGTACGCCAGAGCGCTGTATGCGTGGGTGTGAGCATGTGTGCAAGCGTGTGAATATCTACTGTTAGAAAGACAAGGATACAAGAGAAGCAAACTTGCAAGTAGCAACATGCACATGCAACTGTGCTTGGACACAGGTACCCAGCTATTAGTAAAGCAATAACCTCCTGCAGTACTTCTACAATAATTTATGAGTCACACTTCTGTCTTCAGTGTTCAGGTCACAATATTTCTCATCATTACAGCATGCATGTGATGAAGCTCATGAAAAATAGGAAATATGCATCAATAATTTTTATACACAGCAACACATATTAACTCTAAACAAAAAAATTCTAAAACAATAAAATCAACAAAATATATATACTTTTGTAAAAGACGTCTGCTAATCTAAATATATAAAACATTAATAATGAGTGAGATACTGCCATCAAAATGCAAAATAATTTTAATGCTCTCCCTTAAAGTATACCATTCAAAAAAACTTAATTTACTCCATAAAAAAAAATTTACCAGCAGAATTTACTGGAAATATACACTATTCATAACCCCATTTTCACACACACTACTACATTAATAACTGCTTACAGCAAAAATTCTCAAGAATTGTATAAACCCAGGACATTTTTAAGAAGATGAATAGAATAGCAAAGAAGTGAATGTGTCAACACCTTCCAAAAATATTCTTTTTTTGCACAGTGACGTCAAAAATTAAAAATCATATTCAATAAAAAAATCTGTAATAGCTTTAAGATTAAGTGATATACCTGTACAGACCACTTAACATTTTTCAATGTATTACTCCACTGTGCTGC
Organism: Cherax quadricarinatus; assembly: GCF_038502225.1. NCBI lineage: Eukaryota > Metazoa > Arthropoda > Malacostraca > Decapoda > Parastacidae > Cherax > Cherax quadricarinatus. The sequence continues at coordinate 9,837,161 of NC_091331.1, read as the reverse complement.
AAAAATTACAGTCTATTCCCATTGATCTGGAAACAATTACAGGTCAGCCATCACTAATCCAGCAATCAGTTATCAGGTTCCATCAGTAATCCGGCACTAATTTCGGCTAGCATAATTTCAAATTTTATCATTATACTGACTCAGAAATTGTGCAGATGGTTGTAAATCCACAACAGCAAGCCATTGGAGGAGAAAGGAGTGATGAAAATGAGGAAAATGTAGCAGAAAGAGTCTCTATTGATAGGTTAATTAAGTGTATTCTATGCAACATATGGGAATCTTTATTGAGGAAACATTTTGCCACACAGTGGCTTCATCAGTCCAATACAAATCAGAAGGGTATAAGGAGAGGAGGAGTTTAAGGTAATCAGTCCCTCAGCCTTGAATCGATGTGTTCAGTCCAATAATCTTGTAGAAAGTACAGCATAGGGCCGTAGACATGGCTTATACACTGTAGTCAGGCGAGGCGAAGCCGTCTCCTGCTTCACCTCGCCTGACTACAGTATATAAGCCACGTCTACGGCCCTATGCTGTACTTTCTATGAGATTGATAGACTGAACACATCGACTCCAGGCTGAGGGACTGATTACGTCAAACTCCTCCTCTCCTTACACCCTTTTGATTTGTATTGAACTGATGAAGCCACTGTGTGGCGAAATGTTTCCTCAATAAAGATTCCCATATGTTGCATAAGTGTCTCATTCTTCAACTTGTCAGTTTTTTTAAACCATTTATCACAAGTGTATTCTAACCTAACCACTCTGTAATTTGGCAAATTCACTAATCCAGCACACTACAGGCCCCAATGATGCCAGATTAGTGATGGCTGACCTGTATTACGAAACCCCTTTGATTCTAAGTAGATATCTCGGGTTGGTTGACACATGTTGTTATACAAATTTGGGCAACTGACCTGGGTGCTCCTATCACCCACAACTAAATTCCTCACTTACTAACCAAGCTTTTTTTTTTTGTATGCAAGGGCCCAGGAGTAAGAATGTGAATTTTGAATCTATTAAAGTGCTCAAGTAAACACTGATAATAACAATGGCACTGATTCCATGCCTTCACTGCAGGGCTCCTAAATAGTGATGCATGCACCACCTTTCCTATGAAAGTCAGTATTTAAAATTCAAACTAAGCAGTGAATAAAAGCCTCAAGTATTACTAAGTTAAAAAACATTGAGAATAAAATTAGAAAAAGTGAAATTTGTGGAATTTGGTGTACAGATCAAAGGCATAGCATTGTGATCTGAAATTTTCAACACATAAGATTTAAATGTCAGAAACCAGATGAAATGCTTTTAAATTCATGTATACTTTAATTTTCTGTGCTTGTCTAATACCAGGCTTTATCCATCTTCATAAAAAAGTTCTTTTAATACAATATAGTATTTTAACTCTCACAAATTATTTGTATATAAAGCTCTAGAGACAAAGGAAGTTTTTCTTATCAAAAATGCGATTATGAATACACAACATATATATGACAAGTTATGATAGAAATAAAAACAAAATCCATGAGCTGTACCACAACAGGAATAAGGCTAAACTTCTGCAAGAGAAATTTCTATGTGCTTCCATGTTTCACTTTAGTAAGACATGTAGCATCCAAAGTATTGCCTATTCTGTAATCTACTTATCATTTTATTAAATTATAAATTTAACATAAAATATATTGCTTTCAGAATGAATATTTAAAAATTAATTATAATTTAAGTTTCTTTAATTCCCACAAGTGAGATATGAACATGATTTGTCTTCAATTAGTAAAAACAATATTATAAAGTAGTCATTCTTACTACAATTTTTTAAGCACTGCACTAGATTATCTATAATGATTATATATATAGTCTATAACCAAAAACCAAGAGTTAGTGCACAAGTTTATTAAAAACAGAACACACCCCCACATAGACAAATTTAGGATCAAGTCAGTGAGCAAATAAATAAGCTGAACAAAATGCTCATGCCTCAGTAGGAAAGATTTCATCCACACAGCAACACTTCACAACCTACTCAACTCATTCTCTCTAAGACACTTTCTCCCTCAAGGCTGGCAATAGCGCAGTAAAGCATACCTGGAATCTAAGAAGCCCAGCACAACATACGTGAGATGGTAATTAACCGTGACAGGATTCACCGGAACTGCCCATGTACAATTTAACTTCATCCAGTTTTCGGAAATGCATGTGAAATTCTGCACATCTTTTGGCGTATCTGAAAATACATGATTCTTATAGTTTTTTCTTAAAATGATAAAATTCTACACACAGGCTTCACTTATTTTAGTAATAGAATAAGGCCAAAATATAAATTGCTATGAATTATAATAATATTTAATTACTAAGTTTAAAGATTATATGAACTTGCAATAAAAAAATATTTTTAAGGAAATATAATTTTGAAAAGTTCGAGTGACAACTATACATACAGAAATTCTTGCCCACTAAATATTTTATATTAATAAGCATTTATTTTACAATCATACTCTATTCCCTCAATAAACAAGTTCCTGTATCTGGAGATATTTAAAAAAAATCAGCCTTACCTAACCATGCAGAAAGCTATGAAAACTTAAATCACACTAGGACTTACAGTCACTAAAGGTGATATTCAAAATTTACATGACCAATAGCAACTTTGCTACTTAGTGGCAACCAGTAAGTCTAAACTAGTAAATTTAAAAAAAAAAAAAACCTATACAGATTAGACTGACTAGTCTAATCTAGTCAGTTTAAAAGGTGCAAAACTATGGTGAAATAATTAACCAGAGGAAGAAAAAAAAACCAATTGACAAATCTTCCATGATTGCTCACAAAATTAAAGGCTTAAAGAAGTAAAAATAACAATAATACTGATGTAGAAGAGATAGTAATATAAAATCAAACTGAAGAGAAGACATGATGCAGAAGAAACTTTTATCAGGACAAAAGCTTTGTATCTCCTGAATGAGACAACATCTATACAGACTGAAATATCCCAATATTTATTTGTCCTGCAACATGCATCTTTTCTTCACTTTGTCCACAGTATGACATTTGGATCCACTCCAAATACATACAGTACTAATGTACAGAATAGTACTAACATCCAACTTTAACTGTGCGTTCACATAGGAACGTTGCATTGCCCGTAAGACATTTCAGCTTGTATTCTACTGCTTCCTCGTGAGTGATCTGAATACTAATGGCAGATTCATTGACAACCTGTAATGAAACCATATAATTATCCATAACAGTATTTGAATGATGGCAAAAGTGGCACACAACTGATACAATATGAACTTAAGAGTGATACAGCCAAAGGTACAGATAAAATACTGTACATGATTACAGTGGACCCTCAGTTATCGGCCGTAATCCGTTACAGAAGCTCAGCCTAAAACCGAAATGGCCAAAAACCGAAATAATATTTCCCATAAGAATTAATCTAAATACAATTAATCCGTTCCAGACACCCAAAAATATTCACAAAAAATCATTTTTTTAAAGATTAATTATAGTTTTGCATACACAAAACAATGAGAATTAAATAAAATAAATACCTGAACAATTAAATCTGTATTACATACCTTTATTGAAGACTCTTCTTGGCTTATGGAAGATAGGGAGGAGGAGAGACACTTGAGAGTCACTGTACCCCTGCAACTCACTCCACTTTGCACACGTCCTTAATCACTGAAGAAGGCACATACTCCCCTTTCTTCCTCCTCCGCTGAAGCAATTTCTTCAGCTGTGGTCTGCTGCTGTTCCAGATAAAGATCTTGCAGCTCTACTCTCTACCACCATCACTACCACCCTCTACCTCCATCACAACCACTACTGCCCTCTACCACCATCACTACCACCCTCTACCACCATCACTACCACCATCACTACCACCCTCTACCACAATCACTTCCACCCTCTACCACCATCACAACCACTACCACCCTCTACTGCCATCACTACCACCCTCTACCACTATCACTACCACCCTCTACCACTATCACTACCACCCTCTACCACTATCACTACCACCCTCTACCACTATCACTACCACCCTCTACCACTATCACTACCACCCTCTACCACTATCACTACCACCCTCTACCACTATCACTACCACCCTCTACCACTATCACTACCACCCTCTACCACTATCACTACCACCCTCTACCACTATCACTACCACCCTCTACCACTATCACTACCACCCTCTACCACTATCACTACCACCCTCTACCACTATCACTACCACCCTCTACCACCACCACTCTTGTACTTTGCTACAATTTCTTTCTTAAATTCCAGTGTGTTTCTCACTTTCTTTACCAAAGGAACTTTACTAGGAACTTTCTCTGGGGCCATGGTTACTTATTTTGCAGTTGCACTTAACAAATAACCACCAAAAACAATGGATTATAGCAAAAAGTTTGGATGAATGAGCAGAAGCTTACTCACTTGCCCAGAGACACAGCCAGACTGATGTACGAGCAACTGGTGGCGGTGGGTTGACGAGTCCCATACAGCCGATAAGTGAAATAACAGCCGATAACCGAAAGCCGAAAAACCGGCCAATAACTGAGTTGGCCAATAAACGGAACAGCCGATAACCAAGGATCTACTGTATATTCAAGAGTAACTGCAACTGTTTTTAGGCACATTATATTAACCCTTTGACTGTTTCAGGCCCCTCTCTGAAACTGTCATTCTATGTCGCTCAATTTTTAAAAAAAAAAAAAAATATTTTTTCTTATGAAATGATAGAGAATCTTTTCCCGATGGTAATGACACCAAAAGTTTGAAATTTGGTCGAAAACTCTTGGAATTATGCTCCCGCGAAGTTAGTGGTCTCGGCGACATATGCGTATCGGTGATTTCGCCGACTTTGAGCCCTATTTTCAGCCAATTCCATTGTTCCAGTTGACCAAACTCATAGCTATTTCTTTTGAACTCCATTTTATCTATCAGCTGAGTACAAGAAACCTCCCATTTACTAATTTGGACTACCCAATATGGTGGTCAGAAATTGGCAATTTGGCCAATTTCACGCAAACTAAAAAATATGCCAATTTCAAAATAGGGTCCAGAATGTCTACCTTGTTTAACAAGGTAGACATTCGTGGCACTAAAATAACATATGCTCTGTTCATTAGTCACATCTCTAGGCCCCTCTTATATTATTATTGCTTTCTATTTTGATTTTTTATTCATACAAAAAAAAAAATACAAAATTTACTGTTATGCAGACTACTGCATTATTGTAAAAATGGTATAAATAATATCAGTGCACTAGTGAAAGAATATTAGACTCCCCAGTTGACGTGCATTGGAAGTGTGGTGTGATTTATTTACTCCTGAGCATTGGTAAAAATCGAACATTTCCGCTACTTTGAGCTCAGTTTCAAGGTCGTTTTCATCGCCAAAGTAATGAAAATCATCTTTATTTCTGTAATATATTTTCCATTTTATCACCTAAGACCATGAAAACGCGAATACAACTATAAATACTATACGAAAATACACCTCAAATTCGGCGTTTTATTCCAAAAAAACGATCAGTTTTTTTTCTCATTACGCAATGTGTGCTGCAGGATTTTTTTTATGTGGTGCACACTGACCACACAGACCCATTCTCTCACATGTGGGCCTACCAGCTTTCTCCCGCTTGATTTGAAGCCGCTAGAATTATTGAGTATATATACGTCAGAAACATTGGCTCGTAAGACGTATTTATACGTTGAAAACAGTCAAAGGGTTAATATACCTTAATGGTAGAAAACTGCCTAATAAAAAAGTCATACAAAAATAAAAGACTAATTGAAATACAAAGAGAAAAATAATTATGGAATTAAAGCACAACAATGGATAAAACACCCAATTAGATAAGCTTATTCAAGAATGGAAGAATGATAATCTTTTATTATTATTACTATTACACATATTATTTTTTAACAAACCAACTATCTCCCACCAAGACTGGGTGACCCCAAAAATTAAACCTTCACAATTACTCACTCAAAAGGTATCTTCAGCAAAGTACAGAGACAAATTTTCTTTATGGCTTCTTCCCTCACTATTTATCCACTGGTCATGGAGATGTCCTGTCTAAGGGCAATGTGTGGTGTAAATATTATGCAGAAAATTCGGAGTGTGGAAATTAGGAGAAGGTGTGGAGTTAATAAAAGCATTAGTCAGAGGGCAGAAGAGGGGTTGTTGAGGTGGTTTGGTCATTTAGAGAGAATGGATCAAAGTAGAATGACATGGAAAGCACATAAATCTATAGGGGAAGGAAGGAGGGGTAGGGGTCGTCCTCGAAAGGGTTGGAAAGAGGGGGTAAAGGAGGTTTTGTGGGTGAGGGGCTTGGACTTCCAGCAAGCGTGCATGAGCGTGTTAGATAGGAGTGAATGGAGACGAATGATACTTGGGACCTGACGATCTGTTGGAGTGTGAGCAGGGTAATATTTAGTGAAGGGATTCAGGGAAACCGGTTATTTTCATATAGTCGGACTTGAGTCCTGTAAATGGGAAGTACAATGCCTGCACTTTAAAGGAGAGGTTTGGGATATTGGCAGTTTGGAGGGATATGTTGTGTATCTTTATACGTATATGCTTCTAAACTGTTGTATTCTGAGCACCTCTGCAAAAACAGCGATAATGTGTGAGTGTGGTGAAAGTGTTGAATGATGATAAAAGTATTTTCTTTTTGGGGATTTTCTTTTTTTTTTTTTGGGTCACCCTGCCTCGGTGGGAGACGGCCGACTTGTTGAAAAAAAAAATATATATACGTCAAAAACGGTGGCTTGTAAGATGTATATATACGACCAAAACAGTCAAAAGGTTAAAGGAGGGGTTTGGAGGAACTTCTAAACTGTCGTATCTGAGCACCTCTGCAAAGACAGTGATTATGTATGAGTGATGGTAAAGGTGTTGAATGATGATGAAAGTTTTCTCTTTCTTCCTGGGCTTTTCTTTCTTTTTGGGTCACCCTGCCTCATTGGGAGACAGCTGACGTGTTGAAAAAAAAAATGATGTATGCCTCATGTATTTCACATGTTTAAGTGAAGTTTTACCTACCATGCACTATTAACCCTTAAACTGTCCAAACATAGATCTACGTTCACGTGCGTAGTGCTCCAACCTTGATTTTCCCCATTTGAAAGCATATAAAAAAAAAACATAGATCAACGTTCGGAGCCCCCCCGCACGTGAACGTAGATCAACGTTTGGACAGTTTAAGGGTTAATTCACAAAGAATATGTGTGAATTTCGAATATGGAATAGTATGCTATGTAATATTTTGGAGATAAAGAGTATATGATGCATTGGTCCTTCCTGGCCTTTATCAAATCTCGAGTGATATTAGTCCAAAAATGAGTTGAAATGACTGGATTCATTTCCAATTTATGAACTCGTTATGAACCATTTCAGCCACAGTATTTTAACTTTCATTCTCCACATACACAGCCACCATACAGCTAGCCACAACATGAGTATTTTGCCCTCTACTGCAGGTCTGGCAGTACCATACTTACCGTGTGTGGAATTCGGAACTGATCATTGGGCGTCTTTTCCCAGTGCATGAAGAAGACATCTTCTGCTCTAACTTGACTGGGATCAAAAAGACAATAAGCTTCATATGATTTGCCAACTTCACGTATAATATCGCCTGTCGGTTCTATAGCTGAAATGCAAAAGAAATGATTATGTTAAAAAATAAGTTACAATTCTACAAAGCATTTAGGAGCAAAATATATGCTAAAAAATGTGAATAACAAAAACTGAGGAGCATCTCACATATCAAGCTAATAACCAGTAATATCCCCATCACACATACTAACTGGAACACCTATTGTCACAAATTCAATCTCTGTAAATTTATGATTTTTTTTTTAACAACACAGCAATCTCTCACCGAGGCAGGGTGACCCAAAAAAGAAAAACACTTTCACCATCATTCAACATTTTCACTATCATTCACACATAATCACTGTCTCTGCAGAGGTGCCCAGATATGACAGTTCAGATGTCACTCCAAGCAGCCAATATCCCAAACTCCTCCTTTAAAGTGCACTGGACTTTCCACCTCCAGGACTCAAGTTTCCCTGAATCCCTCCACAAAATGTTACCCTGCTCACACTCCAACAACTCATCAAGTCCCCAAAACCATTTGTCTCCAATCACTCCTATCTAACATGCTCACACATGTCTGCTGTATGTCCAAGCCCCTTGCACACAAAAACCTCTTTTACCCCCTCCCTCCATCCTTTTCTAGGATGACCCCTACCCCTCCTCCCCTCCACTACAGATTTATACACCCTTTAAGCTATCTTATTTTACTCCATCCTCTCTAAATGATGAAACCACCTTAACAACCCCTCTTCAGCCCACTGAATAATACTTTTGGTAATTCCACACCTCCTAATTTCCACACTATGAATTCTCTGCATAATATTTACGCCACACATTGCCCATAGACAACATCTCCCCGGCCTCCAGCCTCCTTTTTGCTGCACCAATTACAACCCATGTTTCACAACCCTATAAGAGTGCTGGTACCACTATACTTTCATACATTCCCTTCTTTGCCTCCATGGATAACATTTTTATCTCCACAGATACCTCAATGCACTGCCCACCCTTTTTCCTTCATCAATTCTATGGGTTACCTCGTCCCTCATAACCCCATCCACTGACAAGTCTACTCCCAAATATCTGAGCATATTCATTTCCATACTCCCTCTCTCCAATGTGATATCCAATTTTTCTTTACCTAACTTGTTGAATACTCTCATCACCTTACTCTTGTCTATGTTCACTTTCAACTTTCTTCCTTTACACACATTAACTACACACTGGTAGTTATCACAAATCGCTTATACCCATTTTCATTTCCAAAACAGAGCAGTAAGAGGCTCAACAACAGCCCAACAGGCACACACACTGCTGGGATCCATGATACATGTGCAGACAACGCAAACCTAGAGATCAGACTATCTTACACTGCTGATCTAAACCATGCAGCCACATCATGTCTCCAAACACCAAATGGAAAACTTTCCTAAAAGCATTAAAATCATGGTGGAACCCTAAATGCATATCGACAGTTGCAAAAAAAAAAAAAAAAAAATACAAAATTGGATAAAGCTTTAGACAAGAAACAGGAACATATTAAACAAAACACAAATTATGTAGACAATTCAGTATAAATCTCACACTCAACATTCCGGCTATCAATGTATAGGCAACACTTAACAGTAAAACATGACGCCCAACACTGCCAATGAATATTCTGCCAAGTAATGCTCTTGGTCTGTCTTACACTAACACTATGAACCCTTTTCAAACACAACCAACAAAAGTTGTTTATGCAAGAAATCAACTTAGCATGCTCATAGATGAATTGTGAGCCATTAACAATGCACTCTCCATAACAGCTGCACAGTGGTTTCTTTAATTTATATCTCAAAATTACCTAAAGAACATTTGTGTATTCATTGCTGAGCTGTATCAGATTTATCAGGGTCCCTATATTGTATAGTTGCCAGTTAGCAACTATACAATTTGTTGAGATTCCAAATGTACAATCCAGACTATTACATATTTCAAAACTTCATACATGAATACTATTCCAGAAGTTATGATATATCCATATGGTGAGTGCCCACACAATGCAGAATAATACATAATTAAATAGTTTATGAACTAGATAATAAAATGCATGCAACAATTACTACAAAACTTTCACACCCACATACTGTAAGGCACATAGAGGCACTACTATCATTACAAATAATTTCACTGAAAAATGGAAAGTACCTTGCATATCAACACACTATGGAACTTTAAAAAGAGCTCAAAAGTGTGGAAACATACAGGGCATAAAACTGAAACAGACACAGTACTGGCCATATTAAGGTAAGGACATACTAAGCTAGCAGCTCAGCTACAGAGCAGATATATACAATACAGAATTTTCTATCCCACTGTTTCAGATGCTGCAGAGCAAGAACCTTCTTCAAACACAACCTTACCACCTTTAAAATCCCCTACACCTGTGAAAACATTTTGGGTAGTAGGACCTTCCCATTGCATATGAAGTAAACAAATGAAGCATTAACTAAAGAGAAACACTGAGACAATGATTCCAGCAAGCAATCGAGTGACAACTGGCATAAATGAGCCAACAAAACAAGAATGACAATACACCATAACCTGAGCAGCTATCACAAGAAGAAACCTCTGAGTCTAAGGTAAACTACAAATACTTGTGATATATATACCTGTGAAGATGACAACTAATATTTTAAATGATCTTTACTTCTATGATGTGCTTCCTTGGGGTTCCTGAAATGCAGCTTAAATTCTTTACTAATACCCAATCAAACAATATACAGTATTTGAAAACTATATTTGAATTTGAGAAAGCAATAAATCTGATACTTCTTAAAGCAATAAAAAAACCTAAACTCATCCTACCAGGCTAATTATTTTTGGAACACATGACAAATTCTGTAACCAATACCACTGATGAAGTGCAATATTAATAGCGTCAAACAAACCCAGCTCATCCAACTCTCCCACAGTTCTTCCTGCCTTCCTTTGAACTTCCACAGAAAATTTATAACACATTTTGTCCCATTATATTTCTTTGTTCAATTACATACGTAACAAACTGAAGATCACTGAAATAGTTCAAAATAATAAGTCATACTTTTGAAATTGTATCATTTGTTCATTAGCTAAATTTCTTACTATTGCAGGTAAATATATAAGAAATCATATTTAATAGTCTATGTCTAACTCCTAAGTAGTCTTAAAACATTAGGAATAGTTTGCCCAAAACACATTGCATACTAGTGGCTTTCTTTTATCTTCCTATGTTTTATTACATGTAAACTATATTATTTTGTACTACACAAAAGAAATAAAATTGCATTTGTAGCATCAAAACAGTTGGTAATGCCCTTTATTATAAACAATGAACTCGTGAAATTTAACAATAGGAGAAACATGAATACCTGTACAGGTACTAAAACAACTTTGCTTTTTGACATAGTATCGTAAGTACTGTAATTAATGATAATGTGTTACAAAACACTGCAATACACCAGTTTCAGTCTATACAATATAAAAAGTGTTGAAATCCATATAATACTGTACTACATTTTACTTTACATCACATCTACTCTTAACATTATCTTCAATGAAGCTAACAAAGTTGATATTTCTTTATGTTTCATTATGCTATCAACTAACTATACCTCCTACTCAGTACAATTCCAAAAGAGTGGATTGGTAAACCAGTGGAATGCCTCAGTCAGATGACCTAAAGCTCCAGCGGCAGTTCATCACATGACTAAAACCAGCACGAGAAACAACTGTTCTGTTTCCTGATGAATCTTACCTAACCTAACTTATACCTCTAAAATAACTAATGGTATATTGTACAGTATATTTCCAAGTGTATTTGTCAAAAAAAAAAACATACAACATATTTACATAGCATATTTATTTGGTTTACTATGTATTTAGTTTCAACTAGCTATTACTGAGTAATGAGAATGTAAAAGAAGAATTAAGATTGTCATTAAAAGGACAGACAATTGAGAAAGTATAAGGAAAGCAGCACAGTATGTAAAAGGAAATACCTATGTAAAGGGAGGGGGAAAAAATGTGAAAATAGTATGGCATTAAAAGAGGAATAGGGAAAATAAAAGTCAGATTCAACTGCAGAGCAGTAAAGTGAAACATAATCAAATATTGATCTGTCTAGTAACCATTAATGGGACTTTAAAGGAGCACCCACTCACACCTTTTACTTTTGAAACTATATACATGTATACTGCATTGTGTTTCCATTCTTAACAAAAGCCACCTTGTCTAACTATATTACAGCTACATAGTTTACAATAATTACCAAAAAATCAAAACTACTATTTCCTGGAAACTGTATTCCCATATTATATAATAAATAATAAAAAATATTAATAAAAAAAATACCTGTGGCCAAATCAAGAGTTCCTCTAACCTCACAGCCTAGCCTGAGGTTAGTCTTCCCTGATGACCCATTTTTTTTTTTTAACATACCTGCCATCTCCCACCAAGGTAGGGTTATTCATATAATCACTAAAAAACACCAAAAAATTCTGAAAACAGTGCCTGGGCAACCAAGGTTATGATGGCTGCTACTGAGGCTTGTGAAAAATACACATCATTTACATAAACAAAATGCAAAAGCAGCTATCAGCAGCATCTTGGCCTTTCTCACATATGCAAGCAACATTACAAAGTGGGTAAATAAAGACTATGAACAATTTTTCTCATATTAATGAAGACGACTACTCCGCTAAGTACTATGGTAATCAAACGAGTAACAAATGTTATAAAAGTTTTTCACAAGTCTTTAACATTAAAAATGTAATAAAGTTGGTAGAATTACCGACAATATGTAAAGTAAAAGGACACAAGTGCAACTAATGTGACATTTATTGTGGCAACGTTTCGCTCTCCAGGAGCTTTATCAAGCCATTACAAACAATACATGGACACAGAGGGTATATAAAGGCTCAGAGTGAGGTGTAATACTAGTGAGGTACCATTTCGATGTTCACTAGTGGTAGTAGTAGTAGTGGTAGTGACAAAAGTAATACAATATGGTAGAGCAATTAATTCGTACATGAGTAAAAGGAAATAAAAGCTATTACTTGGGTAACATGAAAATAGGTTGGACAAATATTTACATAGGTGAAACAGCCAGAAACCTCGACACCCGCCTCAATGAACACATTTACGCATGTAGGAACGATAACTTGAACAACCCCTGTGTACAACACCGAAATTCCACCAATCATCTCATGAAATTCAGAGACGCCCAATTAGTGATCAAAGAAACTAATTTCCGCAGACGCAAGTGCCTCGAATCAGCACTGATCGCTGTTTCGAATACAATTAAACAAAACAACGGCAGCTTCACCATCTCCGAAGTCTTAGCAAGAATCCTCCTGAAAACAGTAAACCCTGCCATCACATAGTCTCCCTTGTTATACTACACAAAGCACAGAGTGAGAACACTGAAACAAGCTGCATCATTCCACTCTATATTTGTCCAACCTATTTTCATGTTACCCAAGTAATAGCTTTTATATCCTTTTACTCATGTACGAATTAATTGCTCTACCATATTGTATTACTTTTGTCACTACTACTACTACCACTAGTGAACATCGAAATGGTACCTCACTAGTATTACACCTCACTCTGAGCCTTTATATACCCTCTGTGTCCATGTATTGTTTGTAATGGCTTGATAAAGCTCCTGGAGAGCGAAACGTTGCCACAATAAATGTCACATTAGTTGCACTTGTGTCCTTTTACTTTACAACATTAAAAATGACTAAAGTGTTTGGGGAAGACTTTATACAATGTTAACAAAGCACAAATCAAAGTGAGTGCAAGGTGTTGAATTACATATCAGTCACCGAATTTCACTAATTTATGAAGTTTAGGTTTTTTACTCTTAGTCGTAAGTTGCACTGTGAAAAAATACAGCTTTTTCAAGTCTTGTTCAATATAATGTGTACTATACTGTCTGTCCTCTGATAACTAAAATAAAATAGAGGAAATACCTAATCTAAAGAACAACATTACAGTAGATATTCCATTTTACGCAAATTTAACACTGTAAACAATGCTGATAACCCTCAAAAAATTTTTATTTATTCTGTGTTACAGTAATTTTTTAACACCCTGGCCATCTCCCATTGAGGTAGGGTGACCCAAAAAAGGAGAAACACTTTCACGATCACTCACTATCACTGTTTTGCTGCATGCATGCCAACATTACAGCTCAGATGCCTCTCCAAACTTTAATATCCCTACCCCTCCTTCAGAGAGCAGGCACTGTACTTCCTGCCTTCAGAGCTCAAGCCCAGCTTACCAGTTTTCCTGAATCCCTTGATAAATGCTGCCTTGTGCACATTCCACTAGCACATCATAAAAACCAACTGCCTCCACTTACTCCTAACACACTTGCACATGAATGTTGGATGCCCAAGCCTTCCCCCCTCACATACAAAACTGCATTTACCCCCTCCCTCCAACCTTTCCTAGGACAACCCCTGCCCTTCCTTTCCACCACTACAGAGTTATATGCCCTCCAAGTCTTCCTATGTTGCTCCATCTTCTCTAAATGTCCAAACCACCTCAATAACCCCTCCTCAGCTTTCAAGATAATACTTTCATTAACCTCACACCACCACCTAATTTCCAAACTATGAATTCTCTGCATACTATTCACACTGCACATTGTCCTCAGATGTGACATCTTCACTGCCTCCAGCCTCCTCCTCACGGCACTGTTTAAAAATCCATGCATCACACCAATGTAAGAGTATTGGTATCACCATACCACTTCTCTTCGCTTTCAATTTCAAGAACACAACACCAATGGTTTGGTTGGTATCCACCTCAGCTCCCAAGCCGAAGGCCTGGGGTTCAATCCCTGGCACGAGAAGAAATGATGGGCATGTCTCCCTATGCTTGCTGCCCCTGTTCACCTAGCAGTAACTAGGCACCTGGGTGTAAGCCAACTGGTATTAGTTGCATCCTGGTTAAGGGGGATTACAGGGTCCTGCCCATGAGATGATGCCTTAGACTTCTGCAACTCTTTTGAATCCTTTATAAGTATCCTTCCTCCTTCCTATGCTTTGGAATCATCAAGCCTGAAGTGGTTAACACCTTCACCTAGATTGGGAGACTGAGAACCTCTCTTTTACTTCTTTTAGTTTCAACACATTCAAATTAACCTCCTAACTGAACTGATAAAGTCACTCACTGGTTAGCAAATCATCATCAGAATTAAAATACCTAGGTGTTGCACATTAATTTTCTTAGATACATTTCAGAAAAAGGCTGCATAAATCAGAGAGGCCCCATGTGCATGCATACTGTATAGAAAATAAATGAGACTGATTAAAAACTTTTAAAATTTAATCCTTATTGCTGATTGGTACAGCAATGGAAGTGCAACCAAATAAAATTCAGGAAACTTTTTTTTTCAAATCTTCTGCATAGATCCTACAAACTCTATGAAGGCCAACCTGTCTACTATATAAGTAGTATGAGATATTTCAATTCACAGAGCATCTCGGATTCAATAACATAACCAAAGAAGTTATTGTTTCTACTAGTTGACCATCTTCATAAAAAAAATACACACCATAAAATAACACAATTTAAGAAACCCAAATACACAGATTTACAATACGTATACTGTACTACTGAGTACAGTAGGGCCCCGCTTTATGACATTTTGCCTCACAGCGTTCTACTAATACGGCAATTTCAAATTATGACCAAAATTTGCTATACGACAAGCGGTCTTTCAAATACGATGCGCCCCACCCAGTTTGTTTACATTCTCCGTGAGCACATCTATTATGTCTGGAAACTTTCGAAAATTTTGAGTGTTTTAAATTTATTGCATAGTTTATATATATACTCTAATAATTACACTTGTGTACCTGTACCTAAATATACTTACACACTGTGCTGATATGCAGGTACCCATTAAAATCACTAAGAGTCTCTCTACTCATGATGCAACAGTAATACAGTGGACCCTCGGTTATCGGCTGTTCCGCTTATCGACCAACTTGGTTATCGGCCAGGTTTTCAGCTCCTGGTTATCGGCCGTTATTTCGCTTATCAGCTGTATGGTACTCATCAACCTGCCGCCGCCAGCCACTCGCGCATCAGTCTGGCTTTGTCTTTGGGCGAGTGAGGAAGCTTCTGCTCATTCATCCAAACATTTCGCTATAGTAATTCATTGTTTCTCGTGTTATCGATTAAGTGCAACTGGGAAATAAGTAACCATGGCCCCAAAGAAAGTTCCTAGTAAAGTTCCTCTGGTAAAAAAAGTGAGAAACATGATGGAATTTAAGAAAGAAGTTGTTGAAAAGTATGAGAGTGGTGTAAGGGTCCTAGAACTTGCCAGGATGTATGGGAAAAACAAATCAACAATCACTTCTATCCTAGCAAAGAAAGAACAAATCAAGGAAGCTGATGTAGCAAAAGGAGTAAATGTGCTAACCAAACAAAGGTCACCGATAATGGAAGATATGGAGAAGTTGTTGGTTTTGTGGATCACAGAAAAGCAATTAGTGGGAGACAAGTGTTTTGGAGTTGATTTGTGAGAAGGCAAGGCAGTTGCATGCTCATCTTGTAAAGAAAATGCCTGGAACAAGTGCTGCTGGTGTATTACTCTGAAAATCCCTGAGAAACAATGTCATCAAGAACAGATTATGTGTGATGTGGAAAGCTAATAATAAGGCATGGGTCACAAGGCACATTTTCAAAGAGTGGGTCAATGGTGTGTTTGGCCCAAGTGTAAAAAAATACCTCCTGGAAAAGAAATTGCCACTTAAGTACCTCCTGGTACTGGACAATGCTCCTGCTCATCCTCCAGACTTGGAAGACCAATTGTTTAGGGACTTCTGTTTTATAACAGTGAAGTTCTTGCCTCCTAACACCACTCCTCTCATCCAGTCCATGGACCAGCAGGTCATTTCTAACTTCACAAAACTATACAAAAAAGCAGTGTTTTAAAGGTGCTTTGAAGTGACCTCGAACATTCATCTGACCCTTAAGAGAGTTCTGGAGGAATCACTTCAGTATCCTCCACTGCATAAGCCTTATATGTAAAGCTTGACAGGGAGTGACTTCCAGGACTTAGAAGTCTGCTTGGAGAAAATTGTGGCCAGATTGTGTCCAAGAGAGGGATTTTAAAGGGTTCGGGGCCAACCCTGAGGACCCTACACCTGTTGTGCAATCTATTGTGGCACTGGGGTTGGATGCAAGTGGCAAGGATGTGGAAAAGTTGGTGGAGGAAGGGCTAACCACTGAAGAGCTGCAAGACCTTTAACTGGAACAGCAACAGACTGCAGCCAAGGAAATTGCTTCAGAGGAGGAGGAAAATATAGGGGAGAAAATGCCTTCTTCAGTGATTAAGGACATATGTGCAAAGTATAATGAGTTGCAAACTTTTGTTGAAAAGTATCACCCTGACCAAGTTGAAACAAGCCATATCTGTAACATGTTCAGTGACAAAACCTTGTCCCACTTCAGGGAAATCTTAAAGAGACGCCAGAAACAGAGCACTCTGGACAGTTATTTTGTGCGACAGGGGCCCAGTGACTCTCAAGCTGGTCCTAGTGGCATTAAAAGACAAAGAAGGGAAGTAACCCCAGAGAGGGACTTGTTACCTGAAGTCTTTATGGAAGGGGATTCCCCTTCCAAACAACAACCCCAATTCCCTCTCTCCTCCTCCCTAAATTCCATAAGCCAAAGAGAGTCTTCAATAAAGGTATGTAATAGTGATTTAATTGTTAATGTATTTATTTTATTTAGTTCTCATTGTTTTGTGTATGTAAAACTATAATTAATCTTCACAAAATGTACTTTTGTTATTACTTTTGGGTGTCTGGAATGGATTAATTTTATTTACATTAATTCTTATGGGAAATATCATTTCAGTTTTAGGCCATTTCGGTTTTAGGCTAACCTTCTGGAACAGATTACGGCCGATAACCTGGGGGTCCACTGTACTACATAATAATAATAATCACTCTTGGGCACATTAACCCTTTGTTTTGGTTGTATATATACATCTTATGAGCCACTGTTTTTGACGTATATATACTCATAAATTCTAGCGGCTTCAAATCAAGCAGGAGAAAGCTGGTAGGCCCACATGTGAGAGAATGGGTGTGTGGGGTCAGTGTGCACCACATAAAAAAAAATCCTGCAGCACGCAGTGCATAATGAGAAAAAAAAAACTCTGACTTTTTTTTTAATTAAAATGAAGACTTTGTGGTCTATTTTCATATAGTATTTATGGTTGTATTCTCGTTATTTTGGTCTCATTTGATAGAATGGAAAACATATTATAGAAATAGAGGTGACTTTGATTGGTTTTACTATGAAAAGAACCTTGCAATGGAGCTCAAAGTAGGGGAAATGTTTGATTTTTGCCGATGTTCAAAAGTAAAGAAATTATGTCATTTTTCCAATAAATGTCCAAGTAGCCATTTTAATATGCAGTCATGATGGGTTGACATTATTTATACAATTATTACTATATTGCAGTAGTCTGCATAACAGTAAATCTTCTATTTTTTTGTTTTAATAAAAATTCAAAATAGAAAGCAAGAGTAATATCAGAGGGGCCTGGAGACGTGACTGATGAACAAAGAAAATGTTATTTTAGAGCCAGGAATGCTTGCATTGTTCATTCTGGACCCTATTTTGAAATTGTCATATTTTTTAATTTTCGTGAAATTGGTCAAATTGCAAATTTCTGACCACGTTATTGGGTAGTTGAAATCGGTAAATGGGCAGTTTCTTGTACTCAATCGACAGAAAAAATTCAGTTCTAAAGAAATAGCCGAGTTTGGTTGACTGGAACAATGGAATAAGCTGAAAATAGGGCTCAAAGTGGGCGAAATCACCGATTCGTAAATATCACCGAGGTCGCTAACTTCGCGAGAGCGTAATTCTGTCAGTTTTCCATCAAATTTCATTCTTTTTGTGTCATTACAATCGGGAAAAGATTCTCTATCATTCCATAAGAAAAAAATAATGGGGGGGGGGGGATTTTGTGACACCAGGAGACACCTCAGGATTTGGGGTTGCAACAGTCAAGGGGTTAAATGTCTTATTTTACGTTAATATAGACAATTTCATTAATCCAACTATGATATTTTCTTCAAAATTATATAAGAAACACATTACATAGCATATAAACATGATACATACACCCACAGAATAAAAATTGACAAATATGAGATTTGTTTACAAAGCGGCTTTGTAGGAGTGTCAGAAGAATTGCGTTTTCTCTAGTCAAACACTGGGGGATAACTGTAGAAAAATATTCCTTTCGTTTGCAAAAGTTTTACAAACTCTTACAAACAGGCGTGAATGAACTAAAAGCAGACATGTGTGAATCTACGTTTGGCCTAGTCACTCCCTGACTCTGCTTTTGTTTACATTCTCGGCATGAATTATTCATTACTTCTCCCTTCGTTTATGATGGCATTTAAAGGTAGTTGTTAGAAATGATTAAATTCAGTGAACAAGATACAGTGGACCCCCGCATAGCGACTTTAATCCGTGCAAGAGGGCTCATTGTTATGCGAAATGATCGGTATGCGAATGAATTTTCCCCATAAGAAATAATGGAAATCAAATTAATCTGTGCAAGACACCCAAAAGTATGAAAAAAAAAATTTTACCACATGAAATATACATTTTCCTACACACAAAGAGAAGGATACATGCACAATAGTAGAGTAGTACATGCACAATATATATTGTGCATGTACTACTCTACTAAATGAAGAATAAATGACACTTACCTTTATTGAAGATGCAGCAATGACTGATGAGACACTGTGTCCTGGGAGTGCCTTTTCCTCCTGAGTACTGTAGGTCCTGTTTGGCATTTTCTTCCAGAACAGGCCTTATCACACTGTGTATGCCACTACGATTCTTAAATCTCTCAAACCAACCTTTGCTGGCTTTAAATTCACCAATATGAGCACTAGTTCCAGGCATTTTTCCCTGTTCACCTGGGTGTTAGTCGACTGGTGTGGGTTGCATCCTGGGAGACAAGATTAAGGACCCCAATGGAAATAAGTTAGACAGTCTTCGATGACACTGACTTTTTTGGGTTATCCTGGGTGGCAAATCCTCTGGGGTTAATTGTTTCTTGGTATTCTCAATAAGCCACACCAACAACGGTGCTACAGCAGCAGCAGCAGCAGCTGACAGTGCTACAGCAGCAGCAGATGATGCTACAGCAGCAGCAGACGATGCTACAGCAGCAGCAGCAGCAGCTGACAGTGCTACAGCAGCAGCAGACGATACTACAGCAGCAGCAGACGATGCTACAGCAGCAGCAGCAGCAGCTGTACCACCAATAGTAGCGATGGTTGATTGGGGTTTATTATACAACCTAGCCAGCTCGGAGACACGCACTCCACTTTCATACTTATCAATGATCTTTTTCTTCATCTCTATAGTAATTCTCACCCTTATTGCTGTAGGGTTGGCACTAGAAGCTTTCTTGGGGCCCATGGTCACTTATTTTGCAGATAAAATCACCAAAAACACTGTAATAATACGAAATGTTCAGATTGTATGCTTGGATGTTACCGCGGAGGCTGGCTGGTAAACAATGCCACCGGCGGCACATGTGAGGCTGGCTAAGGGCGCACATTGGACGCGTCTCGGACGAAGAGCGGTGAGCGGGTTTTTGAGCGGTATGCGAGGCAAAATTTTTGCGATAAAAGCGAGCGGTATGAGGATTGAACGTTATGTGATGCGTACGGTATGCGGGGGTCCACTGTATATCGATGGCAATAATATGGCTCTGGACTGCAGTGTAGGTAGTCGGTAGGTGTAGCCCAGGCAGGCTACACTTACCGGCTACCTACACTGACTTCCTACAAATAAATACTACTCACCTCTCATCCTACATCAACCCTACACATATTTTAAGGTAAATAATGAGTGTACTGTATGTGTATTTTATCCCTCTGGGCTGCTTTAAATATTGTATATTAAATATGAGACGGGGAGCCAGGGATACCTACAGCTGACTTCCTACAAATAAGTACTACTCACCTCTCGCCCTACATTAAGACTACAAATATTTTAAGTAATGAATGTACTGTGTATGTGTTTAACTTTTTATTGTGCTTTTTAATGCCTAGTTCTATTACTAACTTTATGTAAGTTAGTGTAAATATTTGTCTGGCATTTATATGCATTTATAAATGGAAAAGAATGGTGTTCTGCTTTCCGGCGATGTCTGCTTTCCGGCGATAGCCTGGAACCTAACCTGCCATATAGGTGGGGCCCTACTGGTTATTACATATACTGAACACTCAATACAAACAACCCTGAGCTACCGAAGAGCTGTAACAAATATGCACACAACTAGAAATAAATAACACATATATTCTACATGTATAACTCATCCTGAGTACGGTAAGTACTCCAGGCAAATCAAAGAACCCAAAATTTGAAACAATATACCTCGATTAACAATACACTATCTCCCAACATCTTTAGAAACATTGTCAAAACACACCTCTTGAACTTGATGTACTTGATATATGATTTATATAATATTTTACATGTAAGCAGGTCCCCTGCCTGCATACAAATTTAGGGCTATGCTTAAAAACCATCTCATCTCTCAAGATTAACCAAACAAACACTATGCTAAATAATCTAACCTACCAATTACTCAAAAAACTTCTAAATAATTTATGACTGCTCAACTATTTGATCATTTACTTCAAACTTAAAATTGTTTCAAGTTCATTATTGTAAATTGTGCTTGATGATTGCTCAACTACTTAATCATTACTTCAAACTTAAAATTGTCGGTAATTCTACCAATATTAATACAAACTTAAAATTGTTTCAACTTCGTTGTTTTAAATTGTACTAAGTTGTAATATACTGTATTTTTTATATATTACATATATCAAAACTGTAATTCTTCTCTATCTAACTTATTAAAGCCATATAGAGTGAACAAATAGAATATTCAATTTTCTTATATTCACTGTAACTCACCAAATGACCATATTTACAATTACAACACTGCTATTGCCTTATTAATCTTAAGTTAGTCTTAAGTTTGGCCAAACTGCTCTGCATATAAAGAGGCTTTTGGCATGTTCACCCAATTGTTACAATCCTTGTACAAATATGCATCATGCTAAAATAATTATTATTATTATTATTATTATTATTATTATTATTATTATTATTATTATTATTAAGTGACCAAATATTATATAACTTCAAGTCTATCAATACATTAACTCATGCTTAAAATACGTAGTACTGTAAGTACCTATATTAATTATATCATTTGTAATATTGTTATTAGTTATGTGCTACATCAAGGCTGTTATCCATAAGATATCTTATCATTCATAGGATAAAATAATGAACAATTAAAAATAAACCACTCTCATCCTGTCTATACTTAAGTAGTTTTTAAGTACAGTATTATGATTAGTCTGCCCAAAATGTCCCAGAATGAGAGGGACGCCCCGTTCTTTGTACTTAACAAATGAGAATTTTAATTACACATTGCAACCTTCATAAAGAAATAAAATCTTTATCTTTACTATATGTTTCTTTATTATTTCTAATACAATGGTACCTCAGGTTACAAACAGTTCAAAACTTGAACAATTACGTAAGTGTATCTATGTAAGTCTTTTGTAAGTGTATTTTTGGGGGTGTGAAATGGATTAATCTAATTTATGTTATTCCTTATGGGAACAAATTTGTTCAGCATCGGCACTCGAACAGCCTTCTGGAATAAATTAAGTTTGTATCCCAAGGTACCACTGTACAGTGGAACCTCGGTTTACGAATTTAATCCGTTCCGTGACCTTGTTCGTATCCTGAGTTGTTCGTATGCCGAGTCAATTTTCCTCATTTAAATTAATTGAAATGCAATTAATCCATTCCAGCCTCTCAGGAGGCATAACAAAACAATGCTAATATAAACTCTACGGCTTAGTTATCTATCACAATTCATCTAATAAGACACAATAAACAATATTAATAACATAGAAACATGATACACCTACCATCCGACTTACGACCTGCTCGACTTACGACCTGCTCGACTTACAACCACTTGACTTATGACCGTGTTTTTTATGCCAAATTTCTCGGAAATAAACAACTATTTGTGTTGTACACAGTGTTTATCCTAAACCTTACAGTATAAAATACAGTACTAACAGCATAAAAAGTAAAGTAAAACATGAAATACCAAAATAAAACAATAAAATAAAGTCATTAAAAAAATGTTTTGTTGATATTCAGTAGTAAAGTTCGACTTACGACCATTTCGACTTACGACCGGTTTCTCGGAACCGAACTAGGTCGTAAGTCAGATGGTAGGTGTATATACTCTAGAATGAATAAAAGATGTCATAATATGGCAAGTGATGGCGACAATGGCAGTGGCAGAAAGCATCCGCCATATACTCTCCCACTCTAGTATCTTCCTAGTACATAACCCCACACCTAGCTTGTGTTTATCTATGATTAGTGGTGAGGTTGTCACATATGTAACCACAGGTGTGGTCAAGACAGATGTACACAGTAGACCGTCATTTAGCACGAGTTTATTTGGCATGATTTGGGTATAGCACGATTGAAGAATTGCGGCACAATTTTACGTAACACGTCGTATGATGAATTTAACACGATTCAGTTTGCGGGAAAGTGAAAAAACTTCTCTTTCCTCAAGCGGCTGCCTTGTTGTGGTTCAGCTGGGGAGACCTCCCACCATCCCCAGCCACCCTGCGACACCACCCCACCATCACTTGACTGACTTATTGAATCACCTGAATGACTTAATGAACGACTTGACTGACTTACTAAATGACTTGACTGACTTACTGAATGACTTGGGGCTTACTGAATCACTTGTCTGACTTACTGAATCACTTCACTGACTAACTGAATCACTTGGCTGACTTACTGAATCAATTGACTGACTTACTGAATCATTTGACTGACTTACTGAATCACTTGAGGCTTACTGAATGACTTGAGACTTGCTGAATCACTTGATTGAATGACTTAAAGTTATACACTCCAGTACAACCATCAACTTCGATACCAAAACCATCCACCTCAGCCCAGTAGGGCCACAGCATAACTCTCCATTCTCTTCACAATCATCCACAAACACCAGCACCCACAATTTAAGGTAAGAAATACTATTATTTCTGTTACATTTGTAGTCTTAAGCTGTAAAAACAACATAATACATAACAATGAACTACAATTACATTTTCACTTTTATTTTTGTAAGATGTGGAGGCTTAAAAAAAAGTTCTTTGGCTTTTTTGGGGCTCTCAGAAACGTAACCCTATTTTTCCCATAAGTTCTTCAATTCATGTAACACAGTTTTACCTAACACAGTATTTTCAGGAACGTAACTACTGTGTTAAATAACGGTCTACTGTATATAGGTGAAGACATGATCACTGTGGCCACAGTGGTGGTGGTGGTGGTGGCAGCATCCACAGTGGTGGTGGTGCCCCACTATATGCTGCTGCCTTCGTTTCTCTAGTTTTTTCATAGTTTCTAATTGCTTCTTGCTGATTGTACAGAAATAATGTCTCTTTGGGTGAGGCATTGTGTAAGAAATTTGCACAATAATGTCTCTTTGGGTGAGCCATTGTGTAAGAAATTTGTACAATATAAGACAAAATTACATATCCCAAGGGTCTGCTGTGATCACTTAGAGCGGAATACCTCCTCTTATTATTATTACATACGTATTATCGGATCTGGAGCACAGATCCGATTCCAAAGATCAAGAGTCCATCACCACGTACATACTAATACACCTACCATCCGACTCATGACTTGCTCGACTTACGACCACTCGACTTACGACCGTGTTTTTTATGCCAAATTTCTGGGAAATAAACAACTATTTGTGTTGTACACAGTGTTTATCCTAAACCTTACAGTATAAAATACAGTACAGTGGACCCCCGGTTAACGATATTTTTTCACTCCAGAAGTATGTTCAGGTGCCAGTACTGACCGAATTTGTTCCCATAAGAAATATTGTGAAGTAGATTAGTCCATTTCAGACCCCCAAACATACACGTACAAACGCACTTACATAAATACACTTACATAATTGGTCGCATTCGGAGGTAATCGTTATGCGGGGGTCCACTGTACTAACAACATAAAAAGTAAAGTAAAACATGAAATACCAAAATAAAACAATAAAAAGTCATTACAAAAATGTTTTGTTGATATTCAGTAGTAAAGTTTAACTTACGACCATTTCGACTTACGACCGGTTTCTCGGAACTGAACTCGGTCGTAAGTCGGATGGTAGGTGTATAATAATAACAATAATAATAATAATAATAATAAACAGTAAGGAGAAACTTCAAAAGGGCTGCCAGTAGTTGGTAACACCATCATCAAAACATTGGTAACCACTACTAGTACACTTTTCACCTGTCTAGACTTAGTAGTCTATAAGTATTAGGTTAACCCTTTGACTGTCGCAAGCCCCTTTCTGAAACTGTCATTCTATGTCGCAAAATTTTTGGAGAAAAAAAATAATTTTTTCATGTGAAATGATAGAGAATCTTTCCCCGATGGTAATGACACCAAAAGTACGAAATTTGGTCGAAAACTCACGGAATTACACTCCCGCGAAGTTAGCGGTCTCGACAACATATACGCATTGGCGATTTCGCCGAGTTTGAGCCCTGTTTTTGGCCAATTCCATTGTTCCAGTTGACCAAACTCAGCTATTTCATTAAAACTCCATTTTTTCTATCAGTTGAGTACAAGAAACCACCCAATTACCGATATGAACTACCCAATAAAGTGGTCAGAAATTGGCAATTTGGCCAATTTCATGCAAATTAAAAAAGATGCCAATTTCAAAATAGGGTCCAGAATAAACAATGTATACATTCTTGGTGCTAAAATAACGTATCCTCTGTTCATTAGTCACCTCTCTAGGCCCCTCTTATATTACTACAGTGGTCCCTCGTTTTTCGTAGTTAATCCGTTCCTGGAGTTGCTACTATTATTGAAATCTACGATTTTCGAATCAATTTTCCCCATAAGAAATAATGTAAATACAATTAATCCGTTCCTGACTCCCAGAAGTATTAAAACAAAAATTTTTTTTACATGAAATATAGATGTAGTACATAAACAATACAATGGGAAATGATGAATGAAACATTAACAGCATAACACTTACCTTTATTGGAGATTCTTCTTAGTGTATGGGAGACTGGAGGAGGAGAGAGATTGGATTGTTTACAGTTTGGAAGGGGAATCCCCTTCCATCAACACCTCAGGTACCAATAGCTTTTCTGGGGTTGCTTCTCTGTTTTAATGCCACTAGGACCACCTTGAGAGTCACTGGAGTCGTGTCTCGCAAAATAACTGTGGAGAGAGCTCTGTTTCTGGCGTCTCTTTAACACTTCCCTAAAATGGCCCAAGACTTTGTCACTG
Source organism: Cherax quadricarinatus (assembly GCF_038502225.1). NCBI lineage: Eukaryota > Metazoa > Arthropoda > Malacostraca > Decapoda > Parastacidae > Cherax > Cherax quadricarinatus. The sequence continues at coordinate 9,811,058 of NC_091331.1, read as the reverse complement.
TACATGTTGCCAACATGGCTTGCAACAACCTTGTCAGGGTGATGTTCTCCATAAAGCTTTCCATCTTACCCCACATAGCAAAAATCACTTTAATTTCTGAAGAAGGCACCTTCTTCCATCTCTCTTCCTCCTCCTCTGCAGCAAGATTCTGAGCTGCGATCTGCTGCTGTTCCTGCTGAAGCTCTTGCAGCTCCTCAGTGGTGAGCTCTTCTTTACCACAGGCTTGGCACTAGGAGCTTTCTTTGGAGCCATGGTAGCTTATTTAGTACTTGCAATCACTAAAATGAGTGGAATATTATGAAATATTTCGTAGGAGCACGTGAGGGGACCTTCGCTCACTGGTAAACAATGCCAGACTGGCTGGGTAGGGAGGCCGCCCCGGCTCACACCATGTGTACACGTCCCAGACAAACTACTATTCGTGAGTCAACCTATGATTACCGAGCCCATGTTTATACGAAAATATCCCTATGATTTCCGAAATCTATGATTCCCGAGAACTACGAAAAACGAGGGACCACTGTATTGCTTTCTATTTTGATTTTTTATTCATACAAAAAATACAAAATTTACTGCTATGCAGACTACTGCATTATTGTAAAAATGGTATAAATAATATCAGTGCACTAGTAAAAGAATATTAGACTCCCCAGTTGACGTGTATTGGATGTGCGGTGTGATTTGCTTACTCCTGAACATTGGTAAAAATTGAACATTTCCGCTACTTTGAGCTCAATTTCAAGGTCGTTTTTATCGTGAAACTAATCAAAATCATCTCTATTTCTTTAATATGTTGTCCATTTTATCATGTGAGACCATGAAAACGAGAATACAATGATAAATACTATAGAAAATACACCTCAAAGTCAGCGTTTTAATAAAAAAAAAGCGGTCAGTTTTTTTCTCATTACGCACTGTGTGCTGCAGGATTTTTTTTATGTGGTGCACACTGACCACACAGACCCATTCTCTCACATGTGGGCCTACCAGTTTTCTCCTGCTTATACGACCAAAGCAGTCAAAGGGTTAAGTCTGCCTGAAATGCCTCAGCATGATAGTCACTTTCTTTGCTCCAATTATATTATGATATGTAAATACACATTGTAACCTTTGCAAAGAAATAAATATTTTACTTATTTATTTATTTAACCCCTTGACTGTTTCGGTCGTATATATACGTCTTACGAGATACCATGTTTGACGCATCTATATGCATAAATTCTAGCGGCTTCAAATCAAGGGGGAGAGGGCTGGTAGGCCTACACGAGAGAGAATGGGTCTGAGTGGTGGGTGTGCACCCTGTTAAAAAAATCTGGGACTCAGCGGTGCATTGTGGGAACGCCATCTTGGTAGTACATTTTCACCATGCCTCACAGTAAGAAGTTCCTCACTCCTCGGCGGATTGGAGGTCTTTTGTTCCCAAGTGATAGCTCTAACAGCGATGAAAGTGTCAGTGAAAGTGAATTCCCTGGTTTTCAAGTGGGTGTGACTGAAAACAGTGCCCTGGATAACATAATTAGTGATGAAAATCCAGATGACCCACAACCTTCCACCTCTGGTGCTGGGCCGGCTCGTTCATGTTCACCTGTACCAGGACGAAAGAGGGAACTATTTGCCCGTGTACGAGACTCAGATGTGAGCAGTGAAAGTGATAGTGATAGTGATTTCAAAGCTATTGACAGCAGTTATAGTTGCGACAGTGAGGGTGAATATTCCCCAGTGAAGGGGCAGTATATACGACGTTGCTTGCTGTCTGGTAGTGTGCCTTACGCTGTTCCAAGGGGAAGGAGTAAATCTCGGAGCACATCCCATGGCCCTACACCACGACCTGACAGTGAAGATGGACGATATTGTTACGATGGGTATGAATGATGTGAGTGAGGCAGCAGGCGGTGGTGGTGATAGTGATGGTGGCATGAGTCATGTGGCACCAGCAGCGGGCCACGCTACTACCGACGCTGCTGACTCTGCACAACTACAACCAGCCTCACCCAACCCCACACTCCCACTACAACCACAACCTGCACAACCACAACTACAAACCATACCACAAACCACGTTTCAATATCCAGAACCCACCAGCTGACCGCATCTGGGATTGGCAGCAAGGTGACGAGTTTGTTCCCAGTCCCCATGACTTTGATGAAACACAAAGTGGAATATGGTCATCATGTACACTTGGGAACAATGCCACTGAACTGGAATGCTCTCAGTTGTTCTTTGATGAACCCCTGATGGATATTATTGTCAGAGAAAGCAATACATACTTTGAATACACGATGGCAAACACAATTCTTTCACCAAGATCACGCCTACACCAGTGGAAGGACACAACTATGGTAGAGATGTATCTGTTCTTTGCCACAATAATGCTTATGCCAAAACAAGGCCTGACAGAAGCGACAGGTTATATAAGATCAGAAATGTGTTTATATACCTGAAACAAAAGTGCTGTATGTATTTTTATCCCTTCAGGAAGCTTGTTATTGATGAGTCTTTGATTTTGTTCAAGCAGTATATACCAAGCAAGAGGAAACACTTTGGTATAAAGTTATTTGTTCTGTGTGATTGCAAAACTGGTCTGGTTTTGGATATAATTGTGTACACTGACAGTAAAACATTGCAAGATACTAGGAAGTTACTGGGTATCTCTGGTGATGTGGCTAGAACAATGATAGAACCATATCTTGGTAAGGGGCATATTTTACATACTGACAACTGGTACACAAGCCCTTTACTCAGTGATTCCTTGCGAGTGAACATGACAGATGTGTGTGGCACAGTGCGTGGAAATCGTAAGCATATGCCTAGGTTCGACGCTGGCAGTCAGAGGTGAGGTGCAGGTGTTTTGCTGCGAATGACATCATGGCATTTCGATGGCATGACAAACGTGATGTCACACTGTTAACATCAGTTCACCAACACGAAATGGTAGAGAGTGGCAAGCAGAATAGAGATACCAATGAACCCATTGTAAAACCTGCAGCTGTGATGGATTACAACCTCAATATGCACTTGGTGGACAAATGTGACATGCAGATTGGATTTGCTGACTGTGTTCGCAAGAGTTATAAGTGGTACATAAAACTCTTTTTCCATCTTCTTGACATTTCCATGCTGAATGCTTATAATATGTATAAGTTGAAGACCATCAACAAACCCAAATACGGTGAATTTTGTTTGTCAGTCATCAGACAAATAATATTCAAGTACCAAGGAACAACACTTGCAATAGACCAGCGCCCACGAAATTATCAACACGTGTCCACTCATCTGAGGCCTGGTGATCACTACCCCATACCACTGCCTGCTACTGCTCTCAAGAAAAATGCTCAGAAGAGGTGTTTTGTCTGTGGACATACCACAAAATGCCCACAAAAATGCAGAGACACTCATTTTATGTGTGAGGAGTGTAAAAACACCATTGTGCTTATACCCATGTTTCAAAGAACTCCACAAGCTGCAGCAGTTCTAGAAAAGTGTTCAGTGATTGTACATGTGTATATAAATTAAAGAACAATTGTAATAAACAATTTTTTATATTGCTTGTTTGTGTAAACAAGTTTTATGAACATTATGATGATACTAGTGTTTCTGCTATAATTGTGTTACATTCAACGAGTGTATATATGAACATTGCACCATACTTTGATCTCACAAGCCACAAAAGTTATGTGAAAAAATAAAATAGCGAAAAAAATAAGAAACCATCTAATAAAAGTAAACCAAAGTTTACTGGGTAAGTGGCAGTCGCCGCTGTTGCCATACACCGCTCATTTCTCTGCAAACTTCATGCCTCTATATCTCGGTAAGTACTGATGGGAAAAAAAAAAAATTTTGGACTAAAACAATCAGAAAAATAATCCTTTTTCATAAGAAAAAATAATTTTTTTTTTTCAAATATTTTGCGACACCAGGAGACACTTCAGGATTGGGCCTTTCAACAGTCAAAGGGTTAAGGAACCTCCCTTGAGGGGGAAGTTCGCATCCTGAAATTTCCTTCGTATCCAGAAGCAAAAAATCGACCAAACGATGGTTCGTATCCTGATAAATTTGCATGGTGGGCTATTCGTAAGCCAAGGTTCCACTGTACAGTGGACCCCCGCATAGCGACTTTAATCCGTGCAAGAGGGCTCATTGTTATGCGAAATGTTCGGTATGCGAATGAATTTTCCCCATAAGAAATCATGGAAATCAAATTAATCTGTGCAAGACACCCAAAAGTATGAAAAAAAAATTTTTACCACATGAAATATACATTTTCCTACACACAAAGAGAAGGATACATGCACAATAGTAGAGTAGTACATGCACAATATATATTGTGCATGTACTACTCTACTAAATGAAGAATAAATGACACTTACCTTTATTGAAGATGCAGCAATGACTGATGAGACACTGTGTCCTGGGAGTGCCTTTTCCTCCTGAGTACTGTAGGTCCTGTTTGGCATTTTCTTCCAGAACAGGCCTTATCACACTGTGTATGCCACTACGATTCTTAAATCTCTCAAACCAACCTTTGCTGGCTTTAAATTCACCAATATGAGCACTAGTTCCAGGCATTTTTCCCTGTTCACCTGGGTGTTAGTCGACTGTTGTGGGTTGCATCCTGGGAGACAAGATTAAGGACCCCAATGGAAATAAGTTAGACAGTCTTCGATGACACTGACTTTTTTGGGTTATCCTGGGTGGCAAATCCTCTGGGGTTAATTGTTTCTTGGTATTCTCAATAAGCCACACCAACAACGGTGCTACAGCAGCAGCAGCAGCTGACGGTGCTACAGCAGCAGCAGCAGCTGACGGTGGTACAGCAGCAACAGACGATGCTACAGCAGCAACAGACGATGCTACAGCAGCAGCAGACGATGCTACAGCAGCAGCAGACGATGCTACAGCAGCAGCAGACGATGCTACAGCAGCAGCAGACGATGCTACAGCAGCAGCAGACGATGCTACAGCAGCAGCAGACGATGCTACAGCAGCAGCAGACGATGCTACAGCAGCAGCAGACGATGCTACAGCAGCAGCAGACGATGCTACAGCAGCAGCAGACGATGCTACAGCAGCAGCAGCAGCTGACGGTGGTACAACAGCAGCAGCAGCTGACAGTGCAGCAGCAGCTGACAGTGCAGCAGCAGCTGACAGTGCAGCAGCAGCTGACGGTGGTACAGCAGCAGCTGTACCACCAATAGTAGCGATGGTTGATTGGGGTTTATTATACAACCTGACCAGCTCGGACACACGCACTCCACTTTCATACTTATCAATGATCTTTTTCTTCATCTCTATAGTAATTCTCACCCTTATTGCTGTAGGGTTGGCACTAGAAGCTTTCTTGGGGCCCATGGTCACTTATTTTCCAGAAAAAATCACCAAAAACACTGTAATAATACAAAATCTTCCGATTGTATGCTTGGATGTTACCGCGGAGGCTGGCTGGTAAACAATGCCACCGGCGGAACATGTGAGCGTGGCTCAGGCCCCACATTGGACGCGTCTCGGACGAAGGGCGGTGAGCGGGTTTATGGGCAGTATGCGAGGCAAATTTTTTGCAAAAAAAGCAAGCGGTATGCGGATTGTACGGTATGCGATGCGTGCGGTATGCGGGGGTCCACTGTATATATTTTTCAAGGCTAGCCTGGTAAACTGTTTTGTGGCTTCAATCATAACTACCATAATGAAATTGTATATGCTGGATTGTTGCTTAATATTAATTAGTCCAGTTATTAATCTATCTCCATACTTAAACTAGTATTAAGTAGTTTATATTTAGTAATGTACTAGTTTTAGTCTACCAAAATGCTTTCCATAACATGGGGATTTTCAATAAAAATGTTGTACTATATAGATATCTACCATGCTTCCCAAAACCATGATAACACTTTGCATTTTTGTAAATTAAAATTTGTATTGGTGAAAACACTTACTCTATTTTAATCATTAAATTTTTTTATGCCTCTATGGGTACTGTACTGTACAGTACCAATGCAGTACCTACTATACAGGTACTAAAATTATAAAAATTGTATCCAATTTGAAGTACATGTGCTGCACTTTTTTTTCCAATTAACTAACAACAATGCATTAGTTTAAGACCAAAATTAAGAGAAAATCAATACACAGAACAAATATTTTTTTTTTTATACATTATCACCTAACTGAACATCAGAATAAAGTTTGTACATTACAGTATACATATCTCTGATATACTGCACTCTAGAAGCTATCAAAAATACATACACTGGAGGACCTTGCTTATACAATAGGTTAGGTTCTGGTGAAAGTTTTTTTTTTTTACTTTCAAATGTATATACAAGCTGGATAAAGAACAAAAAGGCACAATTCCATGACTGGAACAAAACACAAATAACCCGTACATAGGAGAGAGGAGCTCACGACGATATTTCAGTCCAATTCGGACCAAAATGTCATCGTAAGCTCCTCTCTCCTATGTGCGGGTTTTGTGTACAAGTTGGATAATATGCTCCACTATCACATACTAAGTGAGCAATAGAGATAGGCCTAAAAAAATGTGTTCATATACACATGGTACACACATTACTTACCTTAAAATGTTCTTGTCCTTAGCTTATAGTGAGTGGTGAATATATTAACTGTAACAAGTTCAAATAAATGAAAAAAGGGTACACATAATTGATAACCACAGCATTAGCGAAATGCTATAAAGCAAAGCACTTGTAAAGTGGAGCCTTCTTGTATGCCCTAAGAAAATTATATAAAAAGAACTGTCCTCAAATAAATAAAATACTACAATAAAGATCAACTACCAGTTGAGTTTACCACTGTGCCTAAAATATTTCTGGATCCAACAGTGCTTTCTAATCATTACTGGGCAGTTTAATTTCATGTACTGTAATGTACAGCATACTGTATTACTGTATATCGGTAGTAAACAGGAATATGGTAGTACTATAGATGTATAGTGTGCAGAGACAGGATATAAATCAATGCCTCTATCACTTTTGGCCAGTGAAAACCAGCATGTTTAATCAGATTTTATTTTGTTACACTTAAGTTTTTATAATCATATTTCATCTCCAAGCAGGACTTACCTACACAAACAGGACCAGGACACTGGTCGTTGCCCCATTTCCGATGATGACGAGATAGACTTTTGTCATGGCTTCGTTCTTCTCATGATGGAATAACAGAGGTAAAGGTGGGGTAAAGTTAGGTCATAACAGAAATAAGTGGTGATTGGGTTTTGGAGAACACTAAAAACTTCCATGATGAATGTTCACACATGATTGTTCACACATACTGTGTATGCATGCACACATACAAAAATGCATGTAGGATGTGCATGTGTGTAATTATTTATTTGTAGATATAGTACCTGTATAGGAATAGAGCCATTATTGGTGTCCCATCATCGTTGATTATTTTTTCAGATAATTTCTTAGATATTTGTGTGGTTTCTGGTACATCACGGGAACATGCAACTAACAAGTATGTGATCACTACAGTAAATTGAATGCTCCAGTACATTTGTGTGATCAGCCATGTATCTTCAGTGACAAGAAGTGCAACAGAGAGAGCATACAATATACAGCGTAGTGGCAAGTAAGGTCAACACATAGCTTTGCTCCTGCAAGAGTCACTAATCCAACTGCAGAGCTAGGTCACATGGAGATGCTGTTAATTATGACAGAATCAAGGTTGAACAAAGGTTGACTTTGCAGCACAAACATTATCAAGAGAATAACTATCCTTCAAACATTTACAGATTTCACAGGTCTTTCAAATATATTCCATCCAAAGCAGAGCACAGAATGCATGAATGTTAATACAATACTCTACAGACACATGGAAAGAAATAACTTATTGTATTAACTGATAAACAATTTGGCTGTGAAACTGTGGCAACAGCTGACAAGTAGTGATGAAAAGATAAAAACATAGGATGAAAAGATAAAAAAAAAACATGGAGGGAAGCAATGTTTCATTTGTATGTAGCAAACTTTCTCAAGTGAATCTATAAAATCAAAGCCATTCATATATATATAGAAAGGAGGAGAGTAGTAGCAGGTGAAGGATGTACAGTGGAACCTCAGCACTTGAACTTAATTGGTTCTAGGAGGCTGTTCGAATGCCGATCTGTTCGAGTACAGAACAAATTTTTCCCAACCGATTTTCTTTTTGGTTGGCTGTTATTACTAACCCTCTTAGGCCCTGCAGTGACTTATTTATACAAATACATAATATAAAAAACACCAAAAAATGTGAAGAAACACAAAATAGTTTACAGTGAAGTTCTGGCAGGTCGTGTTTGCTTGGTCAAGTGGCAAGCAAACAGTTGACTACTGAGCGATTTGTTTCCTGAACAAAACGTTCGAATACCAAATTGTTCAAGTATGGAGCTGTTCGAGTACCGAGGTTCCACTGTACATAAGTGAAGCAATTTGCCAAGCAGAGTCTTTTAAGTTGAAACCTTGGGTAACTTTAAAAACAGGATGGACAACTCAATGAGTGAGAAGGGTTGGATTTGAGGAAGACCTCCCTAGTATGGGCTAGTGCTCCTCAATTCTATGTTCTTACGTGGCTGGTGCATTGAAGTGTTGAAGGTTTAGTAGGTCTAATGCTATGCTTTTTACAGCACTTGGGAATGGTGACTTGAGGATTGAGTTAGAAAAGTGTGTTACCCCGATGCTTGTTCTTATTCTTAACCCTTAAACTGTCCAAACGTAGATCTACATTTTTTAACATTTGAAAGTATGTAAAAAAATGTACAGTGGACCCCCGGTTAACGATTTTAATCCGTGCAAGAGGGGTAATTGTTATGCGAAATAATCGTTATGTGAATGAATTTTCCCCATAAGAAATAATGGAAATAAAATTAATCCGTGCAAGACACCCAAAAGTATGAAAAAAAATTTTTTTTACCACATGAAATGTTAATTTTAATACACACAAACTGAAAAAGGCATGCACACTTACATGACACTTACTTTTATTGAAGATCTGGTGATGATTGATGGGATGGGAGGAGGGGAGAGCATTATCTTCTTACTGTTTAGAAGGGGAATCCCCTTCCATTAGGACTTGAGGTAGCAAGTCCTTTTCTGGGGTTACTTCCCTTCTTCTTTTAATGCCACTAGGGCCAGCTTCAGAGTCACTGGACTTCTTTCGCACAACATATCTGTCCATAGTGGCCTGTACCTCTCGTTCCTTTATGACTTGCCTAAAGTGTTTCACAACATTGTCAGTGTAATAATCACCAGCACGGCTTGCAATAGCTGTGTGAGGGTGATTTTCATCCATGAAGGTTTGCACTTCAAGCCACTTTGCACAGATTTCCTTAATCTTTGTAGTAGGCAACTTCTTCAATTTCTCTCTCCCCTCCTCTGAACCAGTTTCCCCAGGTCTGGCCTCTTGCTCTTGAAGTTGATCTATCAGCTCATCAGTGGTTAGTTCTTCATTGTCCTCCTCCACCAACTCTTCCACATCCTCCCCACTAACCTCCAACCCCAAGGACTTTCCCAATGCCACAATGGATTCCTCAACTGGCATAATCATCTCAGGGTTAGCCTCAAACCCTTCAAAATCCCTTTTGTCTACACATTCTGGCCACAGTTTCTTCCAAGCAGAGTTCAAGGTCCTCTTAGTCACTTCCTCCCAAGCCTTACCTATAAGGTTTACACAATTGAGGATATTAAAGTGATCTCTCCAAAACTCTCTTAGAGTCAGTTGAGTTTCTGAGGTCATTACAAAGCACCTTTCAAACAGAGCTTTTGTGTACAGTTTCTTGAAGTTGGAAATAACCTGCTGGTCCATGGGCTGCAGGAGAGGAGTGGTATTAGGAGGCAAAAACTTCACCTTAATGAAGCTCATGTCCCCATAAAGTCGCTCTGCCACGTCTGTAGGATGACCAGGGGCATTGTCTAACACCAGGAGGCACTTAAGTTCTAATTTCTTTTCAGTTAGGTAATCTTTCACATTGGGGGCAAATGCATGGTGTAACCAGTTATAGAAAAATTCCCTAGTGACCCATGCCTTACTGTTTGCCCTCCACAGCACACACAAATTATCCTTGAGGACATTCTTTTGCCTGAACGCTCTGGGAGTTTCAGAGTGATACACTAATAAAGGCTTCACTTTGCAATCACCAGTAGCATTGGCACACATGAGAAGAGTAAGCCTGTCTTTCATAGGCTTATGTCCTGGGAGTGCCTTTTCCTCCTGAGTAATGTAGGTCCTGCTTGGCATTTTCTTCCAGAACAGGCCTGTTTCATCACAATTAAACACTTGTTCAGGTTTCAGTCCTTCAGTTTCTATGTACTCCTTGAATTCCTGCACATATTTTTCAGCCGCTTTGTGGTCCGAACTGGCAGCCTCACCATGCCTTATCACACTATGGATGCCACTACGCTTCTTAAATCTCTCAAACCAACCTTTGCTGGCCTTAAATTCACTCACATCATCACTAGTTGCAGGCATTTTTTTAATTAAATCCTCATGCAACTTCCTAGCCTTTTCACATATGATCGCTTGAGAGACGCTATCTCCTGCTATCTGTTTTTCATTTATCCACACCAATAAGAGTCTCTCAACATCTTCCATCACTTGCGATCTTTGTTTCGAAAACACAGTTAAACCTTTGGCAAGAACAGCTTCCTTGATTGTCTTTCTGGTGCCCACAATAGTAGCGATGGTTGATTGGGGTTTCTTGTACAGCTTGACTAGGTCGGCTATACGCACTCCACTTTCATACTTATCAATGATCTCTTTCTTCATTTCTATAGTAATTCTCACCCTTATTGGTGTAGGGTTGGCACTAGAAGCTTTCTTGGGGCCCATGGTCACTTATTTTCCAGAAACAGCACCGAAAACACTGTAATAATACGAAATATTCCGAGTGTATGCTTGGATGTTACCGCGGAGGCTGGCTGGTAAACAATGGCACGGGCGGCACATGAGAGGCTGGCTGAGGGCGCACATTGGACGCGTCTCGGACGAAAATCGGTGAGCGGGTTTTTAATCGGTATGCGCGGCAAAAATTTTGCGATTAAAGTAAGCGGTATGCGAAATAATCGCTATGTGATGCCATCGTTATGCGGGGATCCACTGTATATCTTCTTTTTTTTTTTTTTTACATTTGAAAACGTGTAAAAAACTTTTATCTACATTTTTTTTTATATTTGAAAATATGTTAAAAAACTTTTATCTACATTTTTTTTTTTTGTTATACAGTGGACCCCCGCTTAACGATTACCTCCCAATGCGGCCAATTATGTAAGTGTATTTATGTAAGTGCGTTTGTACGTGTATGTTTGGGGGTCTGAAATGGACTAATCTACTTCACAATATTCCTTATGGGAACAAATTCGGTCAGTACTGGCAAATGAACATACTTCTGGAATGAAAAAATATCGTTAACCGGGGGTCCACTGTATTTGAAAATATGTAAAAAAAAAAACGTAGATCTACTTTTGGAGCACTACGGATTTGAACGTTGATCTGTTTGGACAGTTTAAGGGTTAAATATAATATGCTCTGAAGAATTGTGCCTGTAGTCATAACTAAAGCAGCTTCTAAACACTTTCTGCTATTGTGTTTCATTTCAGCAGTATCAAGTTCTGCCTGTTCCTGGTTCTTAAGATGTAAGAAAGTATTCCTAAGAACTAGAAAAGCATTGTTTTTTCACTGTTGATGCAGCAAGCATTCCTTGTTTGTTAACATGAGTCTTGAGGACTCTCCCAGTTTACCCTAATTACACTCACACCTTTCACAATGGATGGTATTTCCACATTAAGACTGTTGCTCTTATCCTGGGTTTATAGACAATATGGCTTTAAGGTTTATAAGAATAGATGTAGAGGACCAAGAAAGCTTTAGGGGGTGTGGGACAAAACAGTAGCATCATAGCTGGTGGTGGCTGGTACAGCCATGTCACAGAAGTGATGGTTGTACAATCAACCCATTGTATCCTCTGAGTGAATGGTACAGCATTGGACCTACCACACACATGGACCATGGCTCTAGTTCCCATCCATTCTTCTGATTATTCACAATAAATTAAGTGTAGAACAAGTAGAAACATACCAGGTCCCTCCTGCATCAGGCTAGTGGGTTGGGTCACTACAACATCAAGATTAGTAGATACAAAATATTTTTGTAGGAAAAACAATGTTCTCTAAAGATATGATAAATTTTATCATTGAATTGGTTCATTCTTTAGTGAGGTAAGTAAAGTGCTAATCACATGGAATACATAAACATATTATAAATGCAATTAATTCCACAATTGCATGATAGGAACATAATTCATTCAACAACTGTGTGATTGGAATATTAGTCCATTCCATAACTATCTGATAAGAATATTTCATTCCACAACTGCATGATATGAATAACAATCTACAACACTTCACTTGAAATACATTTTTTGCATGTTCTCTTGCACTAAGTACTATGTGCCAAAACACAATGATAATTTAACCAATGTGTACTGAATGAACAGTTTAATAGCAGTGAACAAAAAAATATACAAATATTGTAAAAGAACAGTACTACATTATAATATAATCAACATCTGCAAGCTATGATAAGTGATATTTTGTCAACCTGTGCCACTGTGTGAGGACTACAAAATCTTCACTTTATTGAAAGGTAATATTTTCTTCATTTTTTCAGTGTTATGGGATTACTGTGCATTATACTTGACATTTTTATCAAGCAACAAATTCAAGAGGGGATTGGTAAGGTTCACACCAGGCTATAATTTAATTAAGGGTAAAAACCCATATGCACCATTATCACAGCTAGCTTAGAGATAGCCTCTAAATAAAAGAAGAATGGATATACTGAAGGCTAATAAAAAAAAATTTTATGAGCTTAATTCAGGTATGCAGCTGTCATACAGAACCAATATAAAAATATACAGTAGAAGTAAACATAAAAATAGGAGATCTGATAACTGCCAGTAAGTTCATGATTAGAGACAACAGATCGGGAAAAAGAAATGTAAGTATCAACAAGGACAGCAAATAGGTAGAAACCTTAAGTACTAAAAGGAGGAGTAAAAAAAATATTACAGTAAATACAGTAATATGTTACTTTATAGAGAACTGATAGGTGGAAGGTGAGCGAGGCAGAGGAGGTTATGAGCAACAAGTATTGCAGAGCTTGAAAATAAATGTTACATATATAACAATGGGACACCATCTAGCTCTACTTCTGTAACAATAAATATTTACAAATAGATAATTACTTACCACACATATGTACATACGTATGCAAGTGCCCACCCAACACACACACACACACACACACAAGCTATTTCTCGACCCCTGCAACCACAATTAAGTGAGCACACACGCAAAACCTTAACCTCAACCAACCTCCTTCCCTCCATCCCTCTCTCTCTCGTTCTCTCTCTCGTTCTCTCTCTCGTTCTCTCTCTCTCTCGTTCTCTCTCTCTCTCGTTCTCTCTCTCTCTCTCGTTCTCTCTCTCTCTCTCTCGTTCTCTCTCTCTCGTTCTCTCTCTCTCTCTCTCGTTCTCTCTCTCTCGTTCTCTCTCTCTCTCGTTCTCTCTCTCTCTCGTTCTCTCTCTCTCTCTCGTTCTCTCTCTCTCTCTCGTTCTCTCTCTCGTTCTCTCTCTCTCTCTCGTTCTCTCTCTCTCTCGTTCTCTCTCTCTCTCGTTCTCTCTCTCTCTCGTTCTCTCTCTCTCTCGTTCTCTCTCTCTCTCGTTCTCTCTCTCTCTCGTTCTCTCTCTCTCTCGTTCTCTCTCTCTCTCGTTCTCTCTCTCTCTCGTTCTCTCTCTCTCTCGTTCTCTCTCTCTCTCGTTCTCTCTCTCTCTCGTTCTCTCTCTCGTTCTCTCTCTCGTTCTCTCTCTCTCTCGTTCTCTCTCTCGTTCTCTCTCTCATTCTCTCTCTCTCTCGTTCTCTTGTTCTCTCTCTCTCTTGTTCTCTCTCTCGTTCTCTCTCTCTCTCTCTTTCTCTCTCTCTCGTTCTCTCTCTCTCGTTCTCTCTCTCTCGTTCTCTCTCTTTCTCTCGTTCTCTCTCGTTCTCTCTCTCTCGTTCTCTCTCTCTCGTTCTCTCTCTCTCGTTCTCTCTCTCTCGTTCTCTCTCTCTCTTTCTCTCTCTCTCGTTCTCTCTCGTTCTCTCTCTCTCATTCTCTCTCGTTCTCTCTCTCTCATTCTCTCTCGTTCTCTCTCTCTCATTCTCTCTCGTTCTCTCGTTCTCTCTCGTTCTCTCGTTCTCTCGTTCTCTCTCGTTCTCTCTCGTTCTCTCTCGTTCTCTCTCTCTATCATGCATGCATGCACATCTGTAGTAACCCAGGAGAGCTGGGGTTCAATTCCCAGTCTGGGCTACACATAGGTGAATTTCACACTTGCTGCCCATGTTCACCTAGCAGTAAAGTGGTACTTGGGTGTTGCTTATTTTGGGCACACATTCTGGGGGGAAAAAATGACAAATGAAACTAAAAAAAAAGTGAAGATGGGACACCATGAGCCTACAAATAGAAATTTACACAATGACAAAAGAAAACTGCCTGCTTACATATTTCCACAAACTTTTACACACACACACACACACACACACACTTATATATAGAGTAACAGTCACAACATTAACCTACACATACTGGAACATTTGCTTTCAAACTTTCTCCCTCATTCATATGCATGAACACACACACATGCATGCACACACGCATGCACACCTGCATGCATACACACACATGCATGCATGCACACACACACACACACACACACACTGACAAAACTACAATACTTGTGTTAATAGCTACACCTAAACTATTACCAAGCTACAACATCCACCTTACTCTCCACCTGAGATAACTGTTAGTGTCTGTCTTACACATGCAATTAGTGAAACACAAGCCCAAATATCAACCAGTGTATATATATTCAACCCTAACCATTCTATTAGCTACTGCATTATATGTGTAATTTACATACAAGAAAGGCAAGTTTATTAAAAGCACTAATGATGAAGGTTTATAAAGTATGATTCAAGCACTAGCTAACCCAGTCCACTGCCTAGTATGACCCCACATGACTTGTTCAAACCAATGGTGGACATGTTACCTGGAGGTTACCTGGAGGTTATACTGGGGATCAACGCCCCCGCGGCCCGGTCCATGACCAGGCCCCCCCGATGGATCAGGGCCTGATGAACTAGGCTGTTACTGCTCGCCGCACGCAGTCCAACATATGAGCCACAGCTCGGCTGATCCGGCACTGACTTGAAGGCAGCCAGGGGTTTATTGGCAATTCCCCTAATGCTTGATGGGAGGCTTGGGCCCTGGACACTTATGGAGTTTTCCCTTAGTGCACCAATGGCGCCCCTACTTTTTATTGGGGGCATTTTGCATCGCCTGCCCAGTCTTTTACTTTCGTAGGGAGTGATTTCTGTGTGCAGATTTGGGACCATTCCTTCCAAGATTTTCCAAGTGTAGATTATGATATATCTCTCCCTCCTGCATTCCAACGAGTACAAGTCAAGTGCTTCCAAGCGTTCCCAGTAGTTAAGGTGCTTGACAGAACTTATACGTGCAGTAAAGGATCTCTGTACACTCTCTAGATCTGCGATTTCACCTGCTTTGAATGGAGATGTTAATGTACAGCAGTATTCCAGCCTAGAGAGAACAAGTGATTTGAAAAGGATCATCATTGGCTTGGCATCTCTCGTTTTGAACGTTCTCGTTATCCATCCTATCATTTTCTTTGCACATGCGATCGTGGCACTGTTGTGATCCTTGAAAGTGAGATCCTCAGACATTACTACTCCCAGGTCCCTTACATTATTTTTCCGCTCTATTGTATGGCCAGAGTCTGTAGTATACTCTGTTCTAGTTATTATCTCCTCCAGTTTTCCATAACGGAGTAGTTGGAATTTGTCCTCATTGAACATCATATTGTTTACCGTTGCCCACTGGAAAACATTGTTTATATCTTCTTGGAGGTTAACCGCGTCCTCAGCATATGACAGCCTCATGCAGATCCTAGTATCATCCGCAAAGGATGATACGGTGCTGTGATGTATATCTTTATGTCTGATATGAGGATGAGGAATAAGATGGGGGCGAGTACTGTGCCTTGTGAAACAGAGCTCTTCACTATGGCAGCCTCCGATTTAACTCTGTTGACCACTACTCTTTGTGTTCAATTTATTAGGAAGTTGAAGATCCATCTCCCCACTTTCCCAGTTCTTCCTTTAGCACGTATTTCATGGGCTATTACGCCATGATCGCATTTGTTAAATGCTCTTGCAAAGTCTGTGTATATTACATCTGCATTCTGATTTTCTTCCAGTGCATCCAAGGCCATATCATAGTAATCCAGTAGTTGTGAGAGGCAGGAGCGACCTGCCCTGAACCCATGTTGCCCTGGATTGTGCAGATTTTGGGAATCCAGGTGATTTGCAATCCTGCTTCTTAGCACTCTTTCAAAGATTTTTATGATGTGGGACGTCAGAGCTATTGGTCTATAGTTCTTACCTAATGTTTTGCTGCCACTTTATGGAGTGGGGCTATATCCGTCGTTTTAAGTGACTGTGGAATTTCACCCATGTCCAAGCTCCTCCTCCATAGTGTACTTAGGGCACGTGAGAGGGGTTTCTTGCAGTTCTTAATGAAAACAGAGTTCCACGAGTCTGGGCCCGGGGCTGAGTGCATGGGCATGTTGTCAATGGTTTTTTCGAAATCTATCGGAGTTAGGGTAATGTCGGAAATCTGGCATACATTTATGGAGTTTTGAGGCTCATTCATGAAGAAATCATTTTGGTCATCGATCCTCAGACCGATTAGTAGTTCACTAAACACAGAGTTGTACTGGGATTTCAATATTTCACTCATTTCCATGTTGTCATCTGTGTAAGTCCCATCCTGCCTGAGTAAGGGCCCGATACTAGATGTGGTATTTGCCTTGTTTTTGGCATATGAAAAGAAATATTTTGAATTTCTTTCAATTTCACTAATAGCTTTAAGTTCCTCCTGTCTCTCCTGGTTCCTGTAAGAGTCGTTTAACTTAAGTTCGATAGTTTCCACTTCCCTGATCAGCGCCTCCTTTCGTGTATCAGATACACTGTATCAGATACAGTAAAGCTCGGTGACTCTTCGTTGTCTTCTGTAGAGGGAGCGTCTTTCTCTCTCCAGTTTACTCCTGTTCTTTCTTCTTTCTTAGGGGAATATGCCTAGAACATGCTTCAGCTACCAGGAAGTTGATCCTTTCAAGGCACTGGTTTGGATCCATGTCATTTAAGATATCTTCCCAACATGTTTCGTTTAGGACATGGTTTACCTGGTCCCAGTTGATGTTCTTGTTGTTGAAGTTGTATTTTGTGAAGACACCTTCACAGGTACATGCATTCTGCTGATCAGGACCCCTATGCATGTACGTCTGGACTTCGATTAGGTTGTGATCGGAATTAGTTGTTTTTGATATTCTTATGTCTCTTATCAGGTCCTCATTATTTGTGAAGATAAGGTCAAGTGTGTTTTCTAGTCTTGTTGGCTCCACTATCTGCTGGCTTAATTAAGGTGTGTTTTTCGCAGAGACTTAGTAGCTCATGTGTGTGTGTGACCTTTCATCTGCGCTACCTCCGGGGATTGTATCAGCTATAACATTATTTGCTACATTCTTCCATTTTGTATGCCTTAGGTTGAAATCACCAAGCAGTAAGATGTTTGGGGATGAAGCTGGAAGGTTTTCCAGACAGTAATCAATTTTCAGTAGCTGTTCCTCGAACTGTTGTGAGGTTGCATCTGGTGGCTTATATACAACCACAATGACTAGGTTTTGGTTCTCGATCTTTATTGATGAAACTTCAACTACCTCATTTGTGGTGTTCAGCAACTCCGTGCAGATGAGGGACTCTTTGACATACAGGCCAACACCCCCTTGTTGCCTGTTCATTCTGTCGTATCTAAAAAGGTTGTAACCACTTATCCATATTTCACTGTCAAAGTGATCTTTTGTGTGAGTCTCTGTGAAGGCTGCAAACATTGCATTAGACTCCTCTAGAAGTCCACTGATAAAAGGTATTTTGTTGTTGGTGGATGGCTTAAGGCCCTGTATATTAGCAAATATGAACGAGGTTGTATTCTGTGTTTGTTGGGGGGATTTTGTTATTGGCATCAGTAGTTGTAATTCTGGAGGGCCATGGGTGGCCACTGGCTGTGTCTCCAGTCCAACAAGGCTCCAAGGTGGTGGACTATTTTTGTTATTTCCTTCCATTTTCTTTTTCCGTTTCCTGCCACTAAAAAATCACCTGGAGTTGGGTTGTCGTAGCTACTTTTGTTTGTCTTGTGGGGTCTGTGCCTCCTGGTCCCTCTTAGATGATATGCAGGGCAGTCAATGTTGTAACACTGCTTCTGGAGGACCGAGGAGTGACACAATTTTGGGTGAAAGAAAGTACAGGAAGAACAACAACACACTCCTTTAGACAGGAGGTTGCTACATTTTTTGGGATGCTCAAAGTTCATGCCCCATTTTTTTTTTCCTGATATTCCATGCTTACAGATGCCCCAAGCATAATATTTGCACAATTTCACCTTTGGTTGAGAATTGTTGGGAGGTGTGTTGTCAATTTCTGCAGGTTCTGGGACTGCACTATAATCCTCAGTATCCAAGCCAGGGCCACCCCGTCCTGGATTCCATCTACTTTCCTCAGTAGAGGAAGAAGGAGGAGGCTCCTCTCCAACATCTGTACTGTGGGCCATGGTCTTGTACAATGATGGTTGTATATTTACGGTTTTAGTGGTGGTTGTGGTAGGGTCCCTAGTAGAGTCTGGGCTGGCAGTAAACCTGGGGGCTGGGTATGAGTCAGCACTGGGGCTGGGGGCTGGGTATGAGTCAGCACTGGGGCTGGGGGCTGAGCCTGGGCCAGCACCAGCACTGTGGGTATTAGTGCTATGACTGGGGGATGGGTCTGGTTTAGCACTATGTGGGTGACTAGATAGTTTCGAGTCATCTGTTGTGGTATGGGCATTCTGCATTTTTTGATACACTATCTCTTGCTCCCATGTTTTATATGTTTTTGGTAGACTATCCAAGAGGTCATCTTTGTTTTCTTGATTATTTTTATCATTTATTACTCTCCTTAGTACCTTTCTGATATCTGCCCAAAGTTCTACATCTTTATTGCACAACCAGAAACACCTTGCTAGTTCGAGGTCATTTTTTGAGGCTGTATTTAGTCTAGTACAAGAGATATGGTGTTTGGAAAAGCATAGATTGCATGTGATTCTGGATTTCCTTCCAAGGATTTTTTTACATGTCCCACAGATATGCTGTGCTGACATCCTGTCTGTATGCCATGGAAGAAAACTGATTTCTACTTTACCTTTCTCTTGCTGGTGCCAGTAATATGCAAGATGTATTTATACGAACCAAGTTTGCAGTATGTGGGTGGTGGGTGTAGGCTAGGCCTACACTAGGCCTATGCTAACTTTCCCCTACACTTCTATGGAAAAGTTTATTTCCTGTCTAGTAGAGGTAACAGTTGTATGATCAATTTATGTATGCTGTGATTCCCTGCACCTCAATGCTACCACCACTCGTTTTATCTCTTGTGACTATAGTAATTACTCATCCGTTATTAACACTTCACTGGACCAATACAGGGGATGGAGTACAAACTGGAGAGAAACTACAACTATCAAAGCATATTGGGTAGTGAACATCAAACACATTGCTGGAGGAACACTGCTTTTTTTGTGCCAAGTTGGCATGTATGGAGAGAATGGGAAACAAGGATGAGAAAGAAAACACAGGAGTGGGGATGGGAGGAGGGACGAGGGATGGTAGGAAGTAAAGGAATAAGGGGAAGAGTAAGGTGTAAGAGGCAGAAGAATAAGGGAAGGGGTGAGGTGGTGTTGGAAGCAGAGGAATAAGGGGAGGAGTGGGGTGTAAGAAGCAGGGAAATAAAGAGACGGGTGAAGGAGGGTAGCAACAGGAGAATATGGGACATGTCTGAGTTGGTTGAGTGCAAGAGAATAAAGTAGATTCATTTATTTTAATTTCCTTTATTTTATTTAATGCTTCTCTCTAATTCCATAATTTTGGTTTATTTCCTTCCCACCTAAGCTTCATGGTTAGATGCATCATAGAAAAAGCTCCTATTCTATCTACAATACAAGGTTTCAAAATAATCACCATTACCAGTAGACATTCCTCAATGTACGCCATTATACAAAATAACGAATTTAAACACGACCAAAAAAAAAGCTTTAAAGCAGCAACTACTGCACAGTTCTTTCCCAAGCTTCCAATTCCAATAAACCCACAACCAAGATAGTTTTGTTACATTAAGCTGCACTTTAATATAAAAGCACTACAATACAATGTTAATGATACTACATTTCATAGTTACACTGCATGGAACCTCCTAGCACAAAGACACTTGCTGTGGATGTTGTGGTTAGTGTCATTGTTCTCTTCTGGTTTGAAGGAATAATATTCTGACCACCAAAAATTAATATCTAATGTGACGTACCATTATGCAACAATAAGCGATAGTTCATCTTCATTTCAACACGTGTATAATGACCTTAACCAATGAATATAAAGCTTGTAATTAGTACTTTTTTTCGCTTTAGCAACACTACAAATTCATGCTGTGTAATTTAAGAAAATCTTCAGCTAAATTAAATAACTATAAATGTATAAGAACATAAGAACGAAGGAACACTGCAGAAGGCCTACTGGCCCATGCGAGGCAGGTCCAAGTCCCTACCGGCTTAAGCCAATGCACCCAACCTAGTCAGGTCAGGTCACATTGACTCAAGGGAGGAACACGGCAACCGACCCGTTAGCACAAGCTATCAGGTCTAACTCACACCCACCCACATCTACTCATGTATTTATCCAACCTATTTTTAAAGCTACACAACGTTCTGGCCTCTATAACGGTACTTGGGAGTTTGTTCCACTCATCCACAACTCTATTACCAAACCAGTACTTTCCTATATCCCTCCTGAATCTGAATTTTTCCAACTTAAAACCATTGCTGCGAGTCCTGTCTAGGCTAGATATTATCAGCACACTATTTACATCCCCTTTATTTATTCCTGTCTTCCACTTATAAACCTCAATCATATCCCCCCTAATTCTACGTCTTTCTAGAGAGTGCAGTTTCAGGGCCCTTAGTCTATCCTCATAGGGAAGGTTTCTGATACATGGGATCATCTTTGTCATCCTCCTTTGTACATTTTCCAGAGAATTTATATCCATTCTGTAATACGGTGACCAAAACTGTGCAGCATAATCTAAATGAGGCCTAACCAAGGATGTATAGAGTTGAAGAACAACCTGAGGACTCCTATTATTTATGCTTCTTGATATGAAGCCAAGGATTCTATTAGCTTTATTGCGAACACTTATGCACTGTTGTCTTGGTTTCAGATTACTGCTAACCAGAACTCCTAAATCTTTTTCGCAATCCGTAATATTAAGATCTACATTATTTAGTTTATATGTGGCATGGTTATTGTCCTGTCCAACATTTAGAACTTTGCATTTGTCTATATTAAACTGCATCTGCCACTTCTCCGACCACTGCATCAGTCTATTCAAATCTTCCTGGAGTGCTCGAATGTCCTCGTCAGAATGAATTCGACGGCCTATTTTGGTGTCATCGGCAAACTTGCCGATGTCGCTCTTTATGCCCTCATCTATGTCGTTTATGTAGATTGTGAACAGCAGGGGGCCCAACACTGACCCCTGTGGAACACCGCTCGTGACGCTTCCCCACTCTGATTTCTCCCCATTTATGCAAACTCTCTGCTGCCTATTTGTCAACCATGCCTCTATCCAGGAAAAAATTTCTCCTCCTATTCCATGTGCTTTAATTTTCCTCAATAGTCTCTGATGTGGGACCCTGTCAAAAGCCTTACTGAAGTCCATATACACAATATCATATTCGTTACCATGATCTACCTCCTCAAATACCTTAGTGAAAAAAGTTAATAAATTCGTAAGGCAGGAACGTCCCTTTGTAAAACCATGCTGAGATTCGTTGATTAATTTATGCTTTTCAAGGTGGCTACGAACTGCCTCGGCAATTATTGATTCCATAAATTTTCCCACTATGGAGGTTAGGCTTATTGGTCTATAGTTCGAAGCTAAGGACCTGTCACCTGTTTTGAAAATAGGTATCACATTTGCCATTTTCCACTTATCTGGCACCATGCCAGTTTGTAGTGATATGTTGAAAAGATTAGCCAAAGGTGTGCTAAGCTCCTCTTTACATTCCTTTAGAACCCTTGCATACAGTTCATCAGGGCCTGGGGATTTGTTAGGTTTTAATTTATCCACAAGTATTAAATGATATGTATTTTAAAATTTAATGGAACAAAATTTAATGGAACAAAATTTAATTCTTCATTATCAAACATACATTATACTGATTTTTTTTTTTTTTTTTGAGACAAAAGGAACGGATCAAATAATAATGTTTCCATTAATAGATGACACAATTAAGATGCATGTAGTAAGAATTATTAAAACAATTTCACACAAAACACATCATAGCTTGCTAAATAATTCCCCATACCAGCCAGGGTAAGACAGTAGACTACCATGCATTTAGAGTAGTACAGAGAAAGCAGCTTACTTCCTTGTGAACGGGTTGAGAAAGGGAAACACTTGTAGTTGGGCACATCATTGGCTTGACAGATTGTGAAGAGGGCCACCAGTGCTAGAGGTATGCCTTCTCTCCACGTCAACACCATCATGTTGCTAGGGTGGTGATGCTGAGATGATTACAACAATGAACAGTAGATGTTTCACCTCTACTGTCAACGCTCACCCTACATCCTTTCTGCATCCATAAGACCTGAAATTTAAGTTATTTATTAATAAAAGAAAAATGTGTAATGATTATCCACTAAGTGTGAAATGTATATTAACTACTCGTAAATAAAATTTTGTATTAATTGTAAATGAAAATTAAATCAACAAGCACAGTTCTCCATGATATAATGATATTATATACACGAGAATGTATTACCTTCTCATTTAACTAGTGAAATTTATCTTTAATGAAGCCAATATTTTTATTAATAGTATAATAAAGATCACTTCAATTTAATATAAGCACTTTAAATACATCCCAGCCTCATCCCACGGACAACAAGCATGCAGATTTCAGAAATGATTGGGTCTGTCCAGATATCGAGCTGCATATTTGTGATTAAAAGTAAGTGTTTTCAGGGTTGCGTCTTTAGCGCTTTCTCTGATTATAATAATAATAATAATAATAATAATAATAATAATAATAATAATAATAATAATAATAATAATAATAATAATAATAATAATAATAATAATAATAATAATACTCAGGGTTGCGTAACATGAATAAACACAATATTTTCTACACTTAAATAAATCAGAAACTGACGCAGTACGCACTTGAAAAATGAACTACGTATATCTGGAGGCCGGACTCTGTAGTGCTGTGGTTCCCAACTTGTGGGCGACGGTCCCTTTGGTGAAAGGGGAGGGGAATAGAGAGCTGAGTTATTCCAAGGAATAAGTGAAGCGCTAAGGAATTCATAATAGTTCTTTTCTCATTAAGTATTTTCTCAATTAACCGAGAAAAAATGGGGAATATGCATATAAATATTTGCATACACTCTTGAGAACATCACACTTAGGGTGGAAAAAAGATATATTGGCGGCGGGTCGTAGTACCAATGGTTTATTACACCGACAGGTCATAGTACCGACCGTTCGTAGCACCAACGGTTCATTGCACCGACGGGTCATAATACCCAGTGTGTGAACAAAGACAACTATGCCTTACAAGTCTTAATCTAGAAAATATTTTGCTGTAAGTAGAGTTAGGTAAAATACTGGGAAAATAGAAATAAATATTGGAATTATAAATAATGTGCTGGAAGTACCTGACCAAAACAGAACTCTCAACAACGGATTCAAAATGAACAAATTTTGATTAAGAAAGGCTAAAGGGTTTGACAATGGAGCTGTTGATGAGTGGAACGAACTCCAAGGTTGCTTCATTGAGGCAAGAGCCTTGAGTGGTATTAAATATAGGTTGGGCGGGTATATGGGTGGGTGTGGTTGGGTGTGAGTTGGACCTGCCTAGCAAGGGCCATTAGGCATACTGGTGTTCCTTTATTCTTGCGTTCTAATGTAGGATATTGGGATCTCGTGCAAATAAAAAAATAATGAGTACCTGAGAGGATTCCTCAGATTTAACAGGATGTCCAATTATCCATACAACAAAACCTGCCACCAGAGATCAAAAGTATGTGGAAGTAAAGAGTAAAGGAGCTGAGAGAAAATGGAAGGGGACTGAAGGGAGGAGGTTAAGAGGTCATCTTCCCTTAAGGGAGGAACACTCCCGAGGGACAAGGACACACCCAACAGTCAACAACAGGGCGCTCCCCTTCCCGCCATACCATACCCAACACCCAACTTCAACCCCTGACATACTTTATGTATCACTAACCTCCATTAACACTACATATCCCTACACTTATTTCACACCTCCTCATTCCAGCTTTTGACATTCTCCACAATATCCCATCTTTCCCCATCACAGTATTAATGGGAATGGTCTCATCTTGGCATGATACAGTTTCTAAAATGGAGTAAGACACGTGTGCAACTGTTAGGTACCTTTATTGTTGAAACGTTTAGCCTACGCGGTGGTAGGTTTCTCTTAAATATGGAGGAAAATAGATTGTAGGCAGCAGGAGTAGTGGCGAGGTAAAGTTATGAAAGGTGTGAAATAGGCCCAGTGAAATGCGGGGGCGCCTTAGTTTGCCGGAGTTGCTGCCAGAGTTCGTCGCCCTCCCTGCCCGGTCCCAGGCCTCCTTGTCTGTCAACATCCGTTACCTTTGATGAGTTTGAAAGTTTTTCTACTCCCAGAGCATGGCCTTGGGCCAGTCTCGTTTGGTGCTTGCCTGGTTAATCAGGCTGTTGCTGCTGGTGACCTGCTGTCCCATATATGAATTCATCATAGCTTGGCTGATCTGGTACCTGGTGAAGCCAGAGTGCTTCCAGGAACTATTTCAGGCATAATGTTGTAATGAACCATCTTCCACCTTTCATTTGAGAGGTTAAGATATCCTAAAAGGATAATATTTGGTGTGAAGTTTTCAAGACGGCTATATATATATATATATATATATATATATATATATATATATATATATATATATATATATATATATATATATATATATATATATATATATATATATATATATATATATATAATCCCTATTTGACTGTGAATTCCCCGCCCGTTACTGACGGTTGTTTTGTATACGAGGATAAGTACTGTATCATTCAAAGAATTCAACAGTTCTGTGCAACAACAGCTATCTTTCACAAAGTCCTCCTCCTTGTGACCTATTAACTGTCACATCTCTATATATTATAGTTTTTTTTTTTTTTACAGTTATCTCACTGTCCAAATATGGCATTTGCTTCTGTGAGGAGCCCACTAATATAACTAACTTTGTCATTTTTATTTGATTTCAAGCCCATGGTTCACGACTACTCAACTTGCTCTCGACAGATATCAGAAATATTGCTTGAACAAGACTATGTATTTGTTTTCAAAGGCAAACTGGATAAATACTTCCGCTAAGTGTCAGAGTAACCAAGCTGTGATAGATACATAAGCCAGAGGGCCGCCAACAGCTACAGCTTGATTGAATAAGCAATCAACCTAAAAACTTTTGAAACTTGTCACAGGTAAAACAAAAAACACAAGCACACAATGCAAGTTATTGGAGGGGATAAAAGAAAAGTGGTTGAATATGTGAAGAATGCGTTACCTCCCCACGAAGTACAAAGTAAGGCACATGGGATAGCAAGCCCTGTCTCAACAATATGATGTCTACGACAGGCTAATGATCAGTTGAAGAATTAATAATGATATACTGATTCACAGATAGCCCACAACTATTCTTTAGACAATATTTCAGCCTATCTTGGACCATCATCAAGTCACGTCTGAAAATTATTGAAAATTACTAATGGTCCAGGATGAACGAAACTTGTCTAAAGAGTTTTCTCAAAATTTGTATAGTTGAAAATTGTTCTAGCCACGGTATTTGACTTTTATCCAACATGGATATACAGCTTATTCCTAGATTGCAAGAAACCCTTCGACACAGTACCACCCAGAAAACTGCATCACAAACTTTCAACAGGAAAAATAGGCACTGGAGGAAATTAAATGTCCAAGTCAGTCTTATAACCATGCTGTTCCTAGTACTGTACTATCATCTCGTCACTGGAATATATATTTTTGGTTTTGAGAAAGACTTGCCTAGTGGGGGCCAGTAGGCCTGCTGCAGTGTTCCTCCGTTATGTTCTCATACGCAGACCATAAGAGTCCTCGAGTATGCAGCGCCAGTGTGGAATACTCACCTACAGTAGTGTGCATATTACTTAGGACATCGATGAAATAAGACATATACTTGAAAAATTACTGTGTATTTGAAAAATACACAGTAATGATATGACAGATAATTCACTGGTCTGCATGATTGTTTTTTATTGACTATGGTATCTTTTTTCGGTATATATATATATATATATATATATATATATATATATATATATATATATATATATATATATATATATATATATATATATATGGAAAATATTGATTCATTGTGTTTTTTATTCATCTCTATCACATCAGGTTGTCAAGTTATACGGAAACGTTATTTTTCTCTTTTCGTATAACAAAAGTAAATGAGAAAGTGGTATATTACCAATTAAAATGCTTACCTTATATTGACTTAATTGTTAAACCTGTTTTTCTTTATATTCAAATTAATATGTCTAGAGACTGCATAAATTCACCAGACATTTTGATATGTCTGCGGGCAATTCACCCCTTCAGATTCCCGGAGCAACATTACTGCTTTATTGAAGCGCTGCTACTTGGCTTATTCTGGCTGCAAACTTGGAGACCACGACAAACCATTTGCGACACACAAAGCTTGCAAAAGTTGCATCAGTAAGCACCCCTTTGGGGTACCAATGGTATGGCGGGAGCAGATGAACCACCATGATGACTAAAGAAGCTGAGTCAACAAGAAGACTAAAGATCACTAATATACCCAAATATTCCTTCAACAATAAGGCCTGTTTCACACTCTGAAGATATTCCTGTACCTGTGCCACCTGAGACATGGCAAATTTCATCAGAGTCTGATACCAGTGATTCTAAGGAGATGGAATTAGACTATGAACCACCAACAAATGACGATCCCAAACCCTTCAACCAAGTTGAGCTCAATGGCTTGGTGAGAGACCTTAACCTTCCAAAAGAAAGTGCACAGTTGCTTGGCTCTAGACTGAAGGAACATAGGCTTCTAGCTCCTGGAAGAACATTCGTTTGGTACCGTCATCGTGAAGCAGAATTCACTCAGTTCTTTGACAAAGAGGAATCTTTAGTTTTCTGTTCAAATATTTCTGGCATTATTAAACACATGGGGATGTATAAAAAGCAGATGAAGGGAAACACTTCATTGATTCTTCTAAAAGAAGTTTAAAGGCTGTACTTCTCTACAATGGCAACACAGGTGCATCTCTGCCAATTGGCCATTGTGTCCAAATGTCAGAAACATGCAAATATGAAGACTAATATCTACAATCAAATACCAGAATCACATTTTTTTTCATTTGTGGTGATTTAAAAGTTATAGCTCTCCTACTAGGTCTTCAAGGCGGATACACCAAGTATCCCTGTTTTCTGTGTCTTTGGGATAGTAGGGCAGACAGCCAGCACTATGAACAAAAAAAGAACCAGCTTCTTACCCGGAAATTACTACGTGAAAACTGTGCCACTAGTTGACCCCAAGAAAATTCTGCTGCCACCACTCCACATCAAATTATGGCTTATGAAAATTTTTGTGAAGGCCTTGAACACGAATGGGACTGCTTTCAAGTACCTGGAGTCAAAGTTTCCTCATATAAATGAAGGCAAGCTAAAGTCAGGAGTCTTTGTTGGTCCTCAGATTCGGAAATTGATGAAGGACAAGCATTTTAGTACAGAAAACACCTTGGACAACTTTTTCAAGTGAGAATTCTTTGATCTGAGAGGAACGTAACCTCTCAGTGGCTACATTCCCACTACTACTACTCTGCACCTCACCTTCCGACAGTACTTAAGTCTACAGTACTTAAGTCTCCGCACTGTCGCTTGATCTTCAGATAGTTCCTCACTATGGAACTGAACTTCTCCAGGCTGAGGGACTGACAACCTCAAATCTACGACTTCAAGGGTGATGGACTGATTACATCGTCTTCACATCTCTACTGTTCCTGCCTACTTTCTGTATTCGACTGAAGAAGCCTACTGTGTAGGCGAAACGTTTCGGAATAAAGTTGCCTAACTGTTGCTTATGTGTCTTACCTACCAGCTCAGTGCCCCAAGGCACTGTCCTGGCACCTCTGCTGTTCATCCTCATAGCAGACATAGACAAAAACACCCGGCACACTTTTGTAACATCATTTGCAGATGACACTAAAATAAGCATGAAAGTCAGTACGGTAGAGGACACTGAAAAAGTACAGGAAGATATAAACAGGGTTTTCCAGTGGCCAGTGGAAAACAACATGACGTTCAATGGTGATAAGTTCCAGCTGCTTAAGTATGGAAAGAATGAAGAACTCAAAAGGAGCACTATATACAAAACTCAAGAGGGTCACCAAATAGAACGTAAAGAACACGTAAAAGACCTAGGAATAATTATGTCAGCGGACCTTTCTTTTAAAGACCATAACAAGATATACTCTCGAAATTCTTCAAAGGTTTATATATCAAAGGTATATATCTTAAACTTGTCGGATTTCTAAACCACTTATTACACAGCATGGGCCAGTAGGCCTCCTGCAGTGTTCCTTCCTTCTTATGAGTGTGACCTGTACCTGCCTAGCATGGTAAAGTAGGCCTGCTGCAGTGTTCCTTCTTATGCGAATGTGACTTGTACCTGCCTAAGATGGGAAAGTAGGCCTTCTGCAGTGCTCATTCGTTGTTATAAACAAGATTTACTAGCACCATCATCATTAAACTCGAGGCTGCTGCTGCAAACCACTGAAAAATCGCTAGAGACCACGCTTGAAAATATTTAAACAAAAATTGTGGCAGACAGTTGACATGAGATCCTGGAGTCTACCTGAAGGGTATTCCAGGGATCAACGCCCCCGCGGCCCGGTCCACGACCAGGCCTCCCGGTGGATCAGGGTCTGATCAACTAGGCTGTTACTACTGGCCGAATGTTGTCCAAGGTATGAACCACAGCCCGGCTGATCCGGCACCGGCTTTAAGTATCTGTCAACCTCTCTTGAAGGCAGCCAGGGGTCTATTGGTAATTCCCCTTATGCATGGTGGGAGGCTGTTGAACAGTCTTGAGCCCCGCACACTTACTGGGTTTTCTCTTAGTGTACCAATGGCGCCCCTACTTTTCAATGGGGGTATTCTGCACCGCCTGCCCAGTCTTTTACTTTCGTAGGGAGTGATTTCTGTGTGCAGATTCGGGACCACTCCTAGGATTTTCAAAGTGAAGATTATGATACATCTCTCTCGCGTGCGTTCCAGTGAGTGCAAGTCAAGTGTTTCCAAGCGCTCCCAGAGTTTCGAGAGTTTTATTACTCTCGGAGCCCGCCCATGGGCCAGGCTCCGAAATGGAATTTATGTGTGATGGAATTTATATGTGCAGTAAAGGTTCTCTGTACACTCTTTAAATCTGCAATTTCACATGCTTTGAACGGAGACGCTAATGTACAGCAGTATTCCAGCCTAGAGAGAACAAGTGATTTGAAAAGGATCATCACTGGCTTGACATTTCTTGTTTTGAACGTTCTCATTATCCATCCTATAATTTCCTTTGCAGTTGTCATTGTGGCACTGTTGTGATCCTTGAAAGTGAGACCCTCAGACATTACCACTCCCAGGTCCCTCACATTATTTTTCCGCTCTACTGTATGATTAAAGTTTGCAGTGTACTCAGTTCTAATTATTATCTCCAGTTTTCCATAACGGAGTAGTTGGAATTTGTCTTCAATGAACATCATACTGTTTTCTGTTTCCCAATGGAAAACTTGGTTTATATATTCTTGGAGGTTAACCGTGTCCTCAATAAATTAAAGTCTCATGCAGATCCTAATATCGTCTGCAAAGGATGACACGGTGTTGTGAATTACATCTGTCTATATCATATGAGGATGAGGAACAGGATGGGGGTAAGCACTGTGCCTTGCAGAACAGAGCTTTTCACAATGGCAGCTTCCGATTTAACTCTGTTTACCACTACTGTGTGTGGAATTGGTGAGAAAGTTGAAGATCCATCTCCAAGTAGTGGTTTGTACTGTAACCCCCCCTCCCCCCAAATATATATATATATATATATATATATATATATATATATATATATATATATATATATATAAATCTACATGACAAACTAAATATGGTAGGCAAACAAGGAGCACAGCTCTGCTCCTGTAACTGCATGTAAGTATTCATACAAGACTCCTTCATAACCGGTTGTAGTGTACCCGTCTCTGGCATCTAGTGTTACCAGACCCTTGTGGCGAGACTCACCACCACCATCCCCAATGATACTGCTTATACCACCACCACTTCCATCCTTGATGCCACTGCCACCCCTACCACCACCACCACCATCCCCGATGCCACTGTCACCCCTACCACCACCACCATCCCCGATGACACTGTCACCCCTACCACCACCATCCCCGATGCCACGGTCACCCCTACCACCACCATCCCCGATGCCACTGTCACCCCTACCACCACCACCACCACCACCATCCCCGATGCCACTGTCACCCCTACCACCACCACCACCACCATCCCCGATGCCACTGTCACCCCTACCACCACCATCCCCGATGCCACTCACCCCTACCACCATCCCCGATACCCCTGTTACCCCTCCCACCACCACCACCATCCCCGATGCCACTCATCCCTACCACCATCCCCGATGTCACTGTTACCCCTACCACCACCACATCCATCCCCGATGCCACTGCTTCCACCACCACTACCATCCCCGATGTCACTGTTTCCACCACCACTACCATCCCCGATGTCACTGCTTCCACCACCACTACCATCCCCGATGCAACTGCCACCCCTACCACCACCACCTCCGTCCCCCGATGCCACTGCTTCCACCACCACCACCTCCATCCACAATGCCACCATCACCCCACCCCAAGCCACATAATCACCACCATCATCACCACCACCATCCCGATGCCACTGCTTCTACCACAACCACCACCACCTCCATCCCCAATGCCACCATCACCACCCCCCAACACCCGCCACATAATCACCACCATCATCACCACCACCATCCCGATGCCACTGCTTCTACCACAACCACCACCACCTCCATCCCCAATGCCACCATCACCACCCCCCAACACCCGCCACATAATCACCACCATCACTTCTACCACCTCAATACGTGCCTCTGCTAACATAAGCTTCGGTTTATTGAATAGGTACAGGTTAGACATAATATACCAAAGCTATTTGAAGTGCTATCATATATGTTGTTATTGCAAATGAAATTCCAATTACGTATTAATATATCAGAGATAAAAGAGCAAAAATACACACATATACTTGAGTTTTAGTTGTGCATATATACAAGAGTTTTAACATTACACACCATCATCAACACGAAGGCCTCTCCAGGAGACCAGAGCTGCCACAAGTCTCCAGAAAAAAAAAAAAGCAATATTCCGTCTCCTCTGGGTAATCCTCTCTCGCCTCGCATCTATTAATGACCGCAGCAGTTGCGCCTGGGAACCGTGACGTCATGAATAGTTCATTTTCGCAAAGATGCTGAACTGTAGCGTCCTGAAATTCGGGTCCCCGCAATTCTCCGAACCTCCTGAACATTTCCTTGGAAACCATTGATTCTAAGCGTTGCCATTGTGAGATCTAGGAAAGCCTCTTGACTTACTCGATTTTAAACACGATAAGTTATCTAACTGAATAAAGGATTCACTATTCGTAGCCAGACTCCCATGATGTTACATGGTGGGAGAGAGAGACTATTGGGTTTACATCTCAGGAGTTATTTTAAGACTGTGTGGCATCTGGCAACTGCCCCGTGACGCACGTATCTCACCGTCGCCTCAGCTGCTCCAATATTAATATTTTCTAAGCTTCCAGCTTCACTCTGAGTATAAATCGTTCTTGACACTTAACAACCATTGTAATTGAGTTTTAACTTTCAGGAATAAAAAAAAAACTCTAGCGACCTTTAACCATGCTTAGGAGATGTGATAATACAAGATGATATAAGAACTTGGCAGCAATATTCCAGGTATTGCCACGAGTGTCGAGTTTTAATCAGTGCTCCGTTCTGTGTCATTTAACATCGTTTGCAACATTTTCAACATTTCAAGATTAAAGTTTTGTATTATGACTATGCCTACGATCACATTTGCAATATATTCAATGCAACTATAACAAAATGAGAAATTACATAGCTAACGTACACTACAAATATTTATATCTACACACAATATATAAATGTCAAACTCACGCTTGCATCCTCGTCTTTTAACCTCTCTTTTTTTTCCTACAAGCAGCTCTGCTACCTCGACTTAAGCCGATGTAGTTGTTTAGTCTTTAGTAGTTTACTATTTTTTACTAATATGCCCCCCATTTCAAGATTCCTGTTTTACGAAAATCACGAATAGCCTCAATAACCTGAGTTAACTTTTTAATAACAACAATGATGAAAGTTAACAAAAAAATACAGATGTATCGCACCTTAATCTTACACCATGAAACAGCTTAATAATAAACAAAGCTAATTAAAACACGAAAAAAAATTATTAACACATTCTTCATACTTAGCGTCTGCTTGACAAACCTTGCGAGTGCGCGTCAATAATCGTCCGAACATCCTAAACAACCCAACAAGATGCATACATTTATATTCAAAACACAACGCCAAAATTATCTTCAACATACGCATCTCGAGGGAGAGAATCTTTCAACGATATTATAGTCTGCATTCCCACGTTAAAAACGATTTTGTTGGGTTTTAGAGTTGGGACAGCAGAAGTCAGGGAGGCAGGGGTTAAGACGTGCTGGCTCTCCATCCGGGCGAGGCTCCAGCCAGCAAGTCCTCCTCGTACTTGACTAAATTTCATAGGATCGATGGTCTAACCTCCTCGACCAACATTCGTCTTGTAATAAAAAGTATGTAGAGTGTTTTTCACCCAGAAAAACTTGGTGAAGTGTTACTTATTTTAGAAATAAACTTGTGCTTGGAGCCTGCTTGACAAAGTTTGGATTAAAAAAAAAGAGTAAAAGATGGTTCAGGTGAATCGATACAAATCCTGCAGCTCCCTTTATTCGTATGCTCTTGTGTAAAATAAGTCAAGAAGCTTTGCAGCATCCTAAATAAAGGCAATAAAAGCGACACTCGCATCTTGCCCTCACGACCACAAGCGGATAAACAAGAAATACGACCTATATATAAATAAACAAATATTTAAAGTAGTGACCTTACACTACATAACCACCAGCCAAACCACCCACACGACGTGCATACGTAAACGCGCACACCACATACGCATGGATATAAGCTGTAAATATGCACAGGTGTTTGCGCATGCGCTCCTCCCCCTTCCTCAACACTCAAAAAGGGATACGTTAAAATAAACATTAAATTCAATAACGTTATCAACGGGAAGAAAAATTTCAAGAATATATATATTTCTTCTTTCAACAAACCAGCCGTATCCCGCCGAGGCAGGGTTAACCGGTGGGTGGCCCAATTGGAAAACCGAAAGTTTCTCTTTTTAACTTTAGTAATATATACAGTAGAAGGGGTTACTAGCCCCTTGCTCCCTGCACTTTAGTCGCCTCTTAGGACACGCGTGGCTTACGGAGGAAGAATTCTGTTCTACTTCCCCATGGAGAAATATATATATATATATATATATATATATATATATATATATATATATATATATATATATATTATAGAATGTATTGTCTTTAAATGAAGTCTACATAGAATATAGGGGGTGATAAGAGAAAACAATATTCAAACAGCTTCAGAGAGAACCTTGAGTTTACCCTGAACCAAGTTTATTCTTTTCACTGAGGATGAGGGTCCCCAGCACAGTTCCAGTGGTGGTATCTCCATGTGTGTGTGTGTGTGTGTGTGTGTGTGTGTGTGTGTGTGTGTGTGTGTGTGTGTGTACGTGTGTGTGTGTGTGTGTGTACGTGTACTCACCTATTTGTGGTTACAGGGGTCGAGACTCAGCTGTGTGTGTGTACTCACCTATTTGTACTCACCTATTTGTGGTGGCAGGGGTCGAGTCTTAGCTCCTGGCCCCTCCTCTTCACCGGTTGCTACTGTGTGTGCGCGCGCACACGCACGCACACACACACACACACACACACACACACACACACACACACACACACACACACACACACACCACAGAGGGAGTTGAATGACAGTTCTAGGCCTTTCGTGCTGCAATCAACACATCAGGGACTTACAATGTTGCAGAAATGAGTAAGAGGGCTCACCAGATTTGCTCAGAGGAACGCTCTGAGCAAATCTCCTGAGCTCTTACTCATTTCTGCAACACTGCAAGCTCCTGTGTTGACTGCAACACGAAAGGTCTAGAGCTATCATTCAACTCCCCATGCGGTTGTTTTGCATTTTGTATCGCTTGTTCGCGATTCTTGCATAATACAAGTGACCATGGCGTAATAGCGCACAAAATACGTGCTAAAGGAATAACTGGCAAAGTGGGGAGATGGATCTTCAACTTTCTAACCAATCGAACACAAAGAGTAGTGGTAAACAGAGAGTTAAATCGGAAGCTGCCATAGTGAAGAGCTCTGTTCCACAAGGCACAGTATTCGCCCCCACCCTGTTCCTCATCCTCATATCAGACATAAGAGATGTAATCCACAGCACCGTATCATCCTTTGCAAGCGATACTAGAATCTGCATGAGGCTGTCATCTACTGAGGACACGGTTAACCTCCAAGAAAATATAAACCAAGTTTTCCAATGGACAACGGAAAAAAATATTATGTTCAATGAAGACAAATTCCAACTACTCCGTTATGGAAAACTGGAGGATATAATAACTAGAACCGAGTGTACTACAAACTTTGATCATACAACAGAGCGGAAAAATAATGTGAGGGACCTGGGAGTGGTAATGTCAAGGATCACAACAGTGCCACGATCACAACTGCAAAGAAAACGATAGGATGGATAATGAGAACGTTCAGAACAAGAGACGCCAAGCCAGTGATGATCCTTTTCAAATCACTTGTTCTCTCTAGGCTGGAATATTGCTGTACATTAACAACTCCGTTCAAAGCAGGTGAGATTGCAGACCTAGAGAGTGTACAGAGAACCTTTACTGCACATATCAGTTCTCTCAAACACCTCAGCTACTGCGAACGCTTAGAAGCACTTGACTTGTACTCACTGGAACACAGGCAAGAGATAATCTACGCTTGGAAAATCCTAGAGGGAATAGTCCCGAATCTGCACATAGAAATCACTCCTTAAAAAAATAAAAGACTGGGCAGGCGGTGCAAAATACCACCAATGAAAAGTAGGGGCCCCGGACACCGTAAGTGTCCAGGGCCCAAGACTGTTCAACAACCTCCCGCTATGCATAAAGGGACTTACCAACAGGCCCCTGGTTGCCTTCAAGAGGGAGTTGGACAGATACTTAAAGTCGGTGGCGGATTAGCCGGGCTGTGGTTCCTACGTTGGGCTACGTGCGGCCAGCAGTAACAGCCTGGTTGATCAGGCCCTGACCCACCTGGAGGCCTGGTCGTGGACCGGGCCACGGGGGCGTTGATCCCCGAAATGCCCTCCAGGCTGTCGTGCCAAAAAGGCAAAACTTGTGATTTTGGCTTAAACAGCAACGCTCTTCTTGCCGAATAAGGTAAGCGAAAATTTGTGTATGTTATAATTTCGCAAAAATCATTCTGAACCTAACGAAAAACCTATGTTTCATTGTGTTTATTATTATTAAATTACTGTAAACTTATATAAACTATATTTAGTTGATTTAGGTTAAATTAAATAGCGCTTGTTATAATAAGGCTAGGTAAGTTTTCTAAGGTTCTTTTGGTACAAAATTATTAATTTTTACGTTAACATAAATGAAAAAAAAATTAAATGTATAAGAGAAAAATTTAGAAAGGACTTAATTTTAAACTTCTTGCTAATTGATCAGTTTTACCTATTCGGCACGACACACCCATACACACACACAGACACTCGATCCCCGCAACCACACCTAGGTGAGTACACACACACACACATACAATATATATATATATATATATATATATATATATATATATATATATATATATATATATATATATATATTCAACAAGTCGGCCGTCTCCCACCGAGGCAGGGTGACCCAAAAAGAAAGAAAATCCCCAAAAAGAAAATAGTACTTTCATCATTCAACGCTTTCACCTCAACAAGACGGTGTATATGTTGAATTTTATTTAGCTAACACCAGCAGCCTGGTTGATCAAGCCATCAACCATCGACCGCGGGGGCAGCGATCACGAAATCTTTAGGTTATGTTCAGGTAGGCCTGATGACGTGGTTAAGAAAAAAAAATGAGCATAAAGACTTAACAGAGACTAAGTCAATCCTGAACGTTTCGTTCAGGATTGGCTTAAACTTTGCAATTATCACTTCTCAGATTTGACGTGATATCTGCAAAACTGCAAGTTGCATAAAATGAAAGGTTTGTTATACTGAAAAAAATGTAGCCACTGAAATGTTACATACTGCTAGGGATATTTTACCATTTTTCCAGTGTTCTAATATTTTTCTATACCAGGCTCCTTAAGAGACGGAGCCGGGAGCAAAGACCCGACCCCCGTAAACACACAGGTAAGTACACCCAGTTGAAGATAGGAATGTCTTCAGTGTGAGGCTAGTAAGCCAGTCGAATGCACTAGGGCAGGAAGTAGTTACCTTGAAGTGCTTCCGGTTCCGGAGATCACTGCCCCTGCGGTCCAGTCTCTGACTGAGCTTCCTGGCTGACGGCCTGATCGATTAATCGGACTGGTGGTGCTTGCAGTCGAACAGGCACCCCAACCTAGTAAATCTAGAACTGTCTGCACGAATTTGCCAGGTCCCTCCTGAAGCAGGAGTTGGGAGATTTTATATTCAAGGAATGGAAAAGTTACAATCACAACTTCAAGGAAAATTATAAGCTGAATAAAAAGAACCTTCAGATCATCGGATGATGAGACTAAGATGTTCACACTCACTAGACTGGAGTACTACTGTCACCAATAAGAGTCCTATTTAATTAAGAGAGGTGAAATTATAGGTCTTGACTGCAAATAATATCAACTAAGTTCAAACACCTTTAATCCCTCAAACTATGCTCATTAAAGAAAGGTATTTTATAAACCTCTCGAATACTTAAGGGACTAGTTCCAAATATGAACACTAAAACTCTGCTTACTCAAGAAAGAAGCCCGGTAAACAGTGCATAATTATCCGAAACGAAAAGCAGTATTTTAAAGAGAACTATATAAGCAAAAATTGACCAAGGACTTCCAACACCCTGTCTTCAGATATACTGAGGTTACTGAGACTTAACTATATTCAAAGGTGAATTTCATAATTTCCTTCAAACCAGTCCTGATCAGCCGAGCTGTGTTTGGTTTGTTAGTTTTACAGCCTATCGACGAAACGAAGTTCATAAGGCTGAATATCAACTGTACACCACCAGTCAAGGATACTTTAGACTCTAATATTGAATTAAAATAAAGTTAAAAGTGTCTACATACTGATATATACACCCTCCACAGGTACACACACTGCTCTCACTGCATGCACATCAAGTTCGGTATACTCTTTGGAATATATACAAAGTCAGCCGGGCTGGGCACCCCACGTTGGATTTGCGCGGTATAAACACCAACAGACGTCGTTAACCAGGAGGTGGGGGGGGGCAGATCCACGAAACCAGCAACAGGTTTACAACAGGTAAGTAGACAATATTTTATGTTCATTATCTAATGAATCATTTTAATTTTATATTACATATTTTAGATAATGAATTAAACCTTTTGCATCTTTTACAAAAACAGGTAAACCATCAGTAAAGGTATCATTAATATTAAACGAGAATAACAAAAAAAAAAATATTACAAACATATCACTGTACTTACTGCCCCTCTTGTTTTTCACCTAGAGTTCACTTAAAGTCATGTCATGAGGTTACCACCGTCCTCGCGGTCCGGTCTCAGACCAGGTCTCCTGGGCTGGTCGAGAAGCTACTAGTGCCCGGCGGCCTCAATCCAACGTATGCACACAACTCCGGTGATAAGAGCTTTTTTTGAGGAATCTGTCTAGTTCTCTATTTAATACACCTAGGATTTTGTTGGTAATCCCCTTTATGCATGAAGGATGTTAAAAGTCGTGATCTCTTAACACATACTGAGATCTCAAACTTAGCAATTTCGGCGTGCAGATTTGGGACCTATCACTCCAATATCTTCCAGTCGCACTGGAAGTGTTGCTTGATCCACTTAATCTTCCGGTGACAGATTCAGTTACAGCTCAGGAGTGCGTCATATTCACTCAATATTGGGCTGTCGAAGACGGGTGCACACCTCAACAAATAGGATAGTGCAGAGAGAGAGAGACCTTGTGAGGAGGTACTGGGCATCATGGGCATCCAAATCACTTATTCTCTCCTCCATCCTCTTTAGGTAGTTCAGTTTGTCCTTGAGGACTGTGTTGATAGCCCCAGCGATGCTGGGGGTAGTAATTGACGTTTCTGGTAGGATTATCGCACCACTGCAATTATTTCCTGGTTTATCGAAATGATTTCACACTCCAAAGGGTGAAACGTGAAATTGTACCTATTCGGCAAGACATATACATGTCTTGCCGAATAGGTAAAATTGGTCAATTAGCAAAAACTCTAAAATTTTCTATTATACGTTTATATTTTTTTCATTTATGTTAATGTAAAAATTAATACTTTTGTACCAAAAGAACCTTAGAAAACTTACCTAATGCTATTATAACAAGCGCAATTTAATTTAGCTTAATCCAACTAAATATATTTTAGATAAGTTTAGAATAATTTAATAATAAACAAACACAATGAAATATATGTTTTTCGTTAGGTTTAGAATGACTTTTGCGAAATTATTGCATACACAAATTTTCGCTTGCCTTATTCGGCTAGAAGAGCGTTGCTATTTAAGCCAAAAATAGCAAATTTTACCTATTCAGCACGACGTATATATATATATATATATATATATATATATATATATATATATATATATATATATATATATATATATATATATATATATATACATATATATATATATATATATATATATATATATATATATATATATATATATATATATATAAGAGCGCAGGAATAATCTAAATGGTTACAAGAGTTTAATCCCTTTAAATGTCAAGTTATGAAGATGGAAACCAAGTAAAGGTGACCAACAACTGGGTACATGTATTATGTGAGAGAAAAACAATTTGTTTGCTTAGTAGGGTAAATAGGAAATTTAGGGGTAAAGATCACGTGTGTATCCAGAGATACACATAGCAGAAAAACAGCATCAACATATACATAACTGAAAAAACAGAACTGCTCTTAGAAATCTAAAGGTATTCAAAACATTGTAGAAAATTCACAACAATTCTTGAGTGTGTAACATCGGCCTGGAGGCCACACATACTTGGACATAAAAGAAGAGCAAGAGAACTAAACTCTTACATTATAAGAAGAGTGAAGGGTCAGGGAAAACGTGTTCATGATGCGAAAGGTCCTCGACGACATTGTGGGAGAGAGTAGAACAGGATGATAGAGATGAAGGTCAACACTGGTGAGCCACAGTGTTAAAAAAAAATTGGAAGAGATATGATAGAAGTTGATTCCATACATAGGCTCAAAAGTTAAACAAATTCAAACTTTAGAAGGGGAGGCCCAGGAGCCAGAGTTCAACCTCTACAAATTCTGCTACATTAAGGATAATTGCATGCAAGTCCCCTCAAAATTAATATCTCTATTCAGGAGTTTGTTATAAACTTTTATGGTGACAACAGCAATGCTGTGACCTACTAAATGTTGCACGTGAAATAAGGAGAGAGTTGTTTGTTGTGACAACTGGGACCTCGTCTTGCATTCATCTGCTCAGAACCGCCCCCACACAATTTTCTAGTGCTCACTACTGTTCATATCTAGAGTGTAAACCACAAACGTCATATTCAGCTCTGACAAAAATAACTATAGCCACACACGTCATCCCCTCCCATCTATCCCTCCTTTTGTTTTTAAGACTTTCTGAAAGGTTGTGCTAAATCAAAAAATCTACCATCTATTTTGCAAGTTTATTAGAAAATCTAAAACTCGTTATTACTTCATAACGAAGTGACTGCATAGATGTATGTTTTATTAGTCTACAGTATATATTATATTTATGAGGAGGCGCTAAACCCATAAGGATCATACAATGCCTAGGGAATGAGAAGTAATGAGATTTGATCCCCGGAAGGTGAGGGTACCTTTGATTCCTGGGAGCAAGGCACCCCACTGAAGATATATTTATTAAGTTTAGTCAGCTGACTTAATATTTATTTGTTGATAGAATATGTTACAAATTCCAGTTAGGTGAAAACTCAATGCTCGTCTAGTGGTATCATGGCTATCTTGTTTATGCCCACAAAGTCAAGATAAATGAGGAACCCAGAGAAGATGTGCCCTGTTTATACAATGCCATGACATCTCTCATGTGATAAAGGATCTGCTGAAATAATAGGTCTAACCAGGCAGAGATGAGTAGTCTTGAGCAGTCCTCTACCAAGTCCACAAGTTTAGATACTGAATGTTGAAAAGGCTGTCTGTGAAAGTGGTGTATACATACTCAAGGCGTAAGCCCTCTTGTCCCTCGTACGTATACAGTTTTGAAGCCATGTTTGCAGGCACAGTTTGAGTTTGAACACTAAGCTCCTTGTCTACCTTGCCTGCTAGGTAAAATAGATGATTTTTTTAGTCACTTCAGTAAATTTCAGCCTTGGAATACCCACTTTTTTTAGACGAATGCCAAGAGTCATCATTTACTCACCCTCACACCTAACCAGTCTCAGTAGTCGCATCATGTTGTGACAGATGCTTAGGTTATTCAGTAACAAATGTAACCTGTCATCGCTTGCTTCAGGCAGATACAACCGCAAATTAGTGGCTGAAGAACCTTTGGGCGGTGAGAAACTCCACTTGGGCATAAGAATTGAGTGTTGTTATCTGCACAAACGTGGAATCTGGGAGGAGCTTTAGTTTGTCGTTGAAATTTGCATACTGTAACAAGGACCCACCCACATTTCCCTATTGGTGCGCCATCACCCAGTGGCTATCAGAAACTGCACTGAACAACACTGACAGTACCATCTTGAAAACAATTATAGGTTACCTGGAGGTTATTCCGGGGATCAACGCCCCCGCGGCCCGGTCCAAGACCAGGCCTCCCGATGGATCAGGGCCTGATCAACTAGGCTGTTACTGCTGACCGCTAGGTGTGCAGCTTTGCCACATCACCAATATTGTAACAACAACAGTGATCCTTCATTCGTTCGAAGATTAGTGCCACATCGTCGAGAGGTTCAACAAAACATCAGCCGCAAAATAAAAGCTTTCCTGTGTTATACCTGTGACCGGCTTCGAGAGTTTTTCAACCCTCAGAGCCAGGTCTAGGGCCAAGCTTTTCTTCTGTCTGTTCAACCAAACTGTTGCTGTTGGAGGCCCGCTGGTCCATATACCCATAACAGCTTGGATGATCTGGTACTTGGCGGAGGTAATGATCACTTTCCTCTTGAAAACTTCACTTGTTCCAGTAACAAAAACAGTAGCAGAAGTAACTTCACAGGGTCGTGTATCTTACTCTTCACAGAGAACAGACACACATCCGGGAGCGTTATGTTCCATTGCAGAATAGGGTTACATGCCATATTCGAACCCACCACACCATGTACAAAAAAGCAACTTCACTGATTCTCAGCCTCCTGTGCATGTCTGGCTACCCCCTACCCTTCACTCTCCCGTCCCCGTCTCTCTACACTTCCAATACTGACCCCCTCTCCCTCCCCTCTCTCTCTCTCTCTCTCTCTCTCTCTCTCTCTCTTTGTTTTTCATCTTGCAATTCACAGACACACCTAATATCTGCTAGTAACATTATCGTCGAGATGCAAACTCTTTTGAAAAGTCTGGAGCAGCTCCTTGTGTCCGTGTTTGCATATATCTCCTCTTGTAGTCTTGTAGCAAGTAGTACAGAAAATGAGGAACAAAACAATGAAAAGAAGAGGAAAAATATTATAGTGAAAGGCGTGGAACAAAATCGAATGATAAAAGAAAAAGATACACAGTAGAAACTTGCAATATTGCAACAGAAGACATTAAAACAATAGAATAACGATCAACCTGTACAGATAAAACAACCAGTAAAGCAACCGAAACACACTGAAACGAATACACAAACGGGAGAGTGAAGATTACACAGCTAATACTACAGGAGAAATAAAATTAAAATCGTGAACACTTATCTTTTAAAACGACGGTTTCCCAGCGAGGAGAGGCGACCCAAAGAAAACACATTCACCATCAGCGCCACCTCCTGTCTAAAAGTGTGTGCCGTTCTACCTCTTGGGAATTCTTCCACCCTGAGATGTGTCATTCTTCAGTCCTCGAAAAAACAATGTTACAATACCAACTGCCCTGCATACCACCCAAAAGGGACCAGGAGGCACACACCCCGTATAAGAAATCATAATAGTTATGGTAGTTATGACAACTCCACTTCAAGTGATTTTTTAGTGGTAGGAAACGAAGAAAGAAAATGGAAAGAGATAACCAAAATAGTCCACCACCTTGGAGCCTTGTTGGACTGGAGGCACAGCCAGTGGCCCCTCCGGACTCATTCATAACTACTGATGCCAACAACGAAATCCCTCCAACAAACATGCAACACAACCTCATTTATATTTGCTAATATACAGGGCCCTAAGCCATCCACCACCAACAAAATACCTTTCATCAGTGGACTTCTAGGGGAGTCAAATGCAATGTTTGCAACCTTCACAAAGATCCACTCAAATGATTACTTTGACAGTGAAATATGGATACCTGGTTACACATTTTCAGATGCGACAGAAAGAACCGGCAACAAGGGAGGTTGGCCTGTATGTCAAGAGTCGCTCATTTGCACGGAGATACTGAACACCACAAATGATGCAGATGAAGTTCTATAAAAATCGAGAACCAGAACAGCTATCAAAAATTGACTCCTGTCTGTAAAACCTTCCATCCCCAAACATCTTGCTGCTTGGTGACTTCAATCTAAGACACACAAAATGGAAGAATATAGCAAATAATGTTGTAGCAGAAATAATCCCTGGAGGCAGCTCAGATGAAAAGTCACACACACTTAAGCTGCTAAATTTCTGCAATAAACACACCCCAAGTCAGCAGATAGTGGCTCCAACAAGACTGGAGAACACACGAGACCTTATTTTCACAAATAATGAGGACCTGGAAAGAAACATATTAAAAAAAAATAATTCTGATCACAATCTAATGGAAGTCCAGACTTACATGCACAAGGGTCCTGATCAGCAAAATGAGGGTGCCTTTACCAAATTCAACAACAAGAACATCAACTAGGACCAGGTAAACTATGTCCTAAATGAAACATGTTGGGAAGATATCTTAAATTACATGGACCCTAACCTGTGCCTTGAAAAGATCAACCCCCCGGTAGCTGAAGTATGTTCAAGGCATATTCCCCTAAGAAAAAAGTAAAATTACATAAAAGAACCCAAGCAGCAGACAAAGAAGACGAGTAGCTATTAACAAAGGAGAATGGAGGTATAAAATAAAGAAAACAGTTTATCAAAACAAAGAAAATGGCACATGAAAAGAAAACGGATATAAACAAAAGAACCTGAAAGCAAACAAAAGAGGATCGCGGACCCCCAACTACGCGACCTACAGACACCGCTGTGTACAGTTATGTTGCTTTTTTCCTTCCTCCCTCGTTTTCTTTTCTTTCTTTTCCGTTTTTTATTAGTGGAATCTAAATGG
Organism: Cherax quadricarinatus; assembly: GCF_038502225.1. NCBI lineage: Eukaryota > Metazoa > Arthropoda > Malacostraca > Decapoda > Parastacidae > Cherax > Cherax quadricarinatus. Next base: position 9,766,854 of record NC_091331.1, on the reverse strand, counting down.
CTGGAGGTGGAAGGGGACCCCGACATACTGAACGTGTCACGCACAAATAACCATCTCCATCCATGGACTCGTCTCATCGCTCCGGTGACCGTGACATACCCCTCTCCGATTTCGAGAGATCTTCTCCCTCCCACAATCCAGCCTAAAGTCAGACTTCCTTGTTGACTGCTTGATCAACCAGGCTCTTGCTGCTTTCGGCTGCCAGTTCACAGAAATCACAAGCGGATCCGAGACTCACAGCTTCCCCTAGTAAGCTTCCACCTTTCTTCCAGCAATATTTCTTACATATTCTGGTAAGAGGTTGGAGAGTC